>NC_041388.1:350890485-350955166 GCF_002162155.2 Triticum dicoccoides | reverse complement strand
AGGGGGTGGGCCAAGGGGGGCGCACCAGCCCACTATGGGCTGGTTCCCCTCCCCACTTCAGCCCATGGGGCCCTCCAGGATGGGTGGTCCCACCCAGTGGACCCCCGGGACCCATCCGGTGGTCCCGGTACAATACCGGTGACCCCCGAAACTCTCCCGATGGCCGAAACTGCACTTCCTATATATAATTCTTCACCTCCGGACCATTCCGGAACTCGTCGTGACGTCTGGGATCTCATCCGGGACTCCAAACAACTTTCGGGTTACTGCATATTCATATCTCTACAACCCTAGCGTCACTGAACCTTAAGTGTGTAGACCCTACGGGTTCGGGAGACATGTAGACATGACCGAGATGGCTCTCCGGTCAATAACCAACAGCGGGATCTGGATACCCATGTTGGCTCCCACATGCTCCTCGATGATCTCATTGGATGAACCACGATGTCGAGGATTCAAGCAACCCTGTATACAATTCCCTTTGTCAATTGGTACGTTACTTGCCCGAGATTCGATCGTCGGTATCCCAATACCTCGTTCAATCTCGTTACCGGCAAGTCACTTTACTCGTACCGTAATGCATGATCCCGTGACCAGACACTTGGTCACTTTGATCTCATTATGATGATGCATTACCGAGTGGGCCCAGAGATACCTCTCCGTCATACGGAGTGACAAATCCCAGTCTTGATCTGTGTCAACCCAACAGACACTTTCGGAGATACCCGTAGTATACCTTTATAGTCACCCAGTTACGTTGTGACGTTTGGTACACCCAAAGCACTCTTACGGTATCCGGGAGTTACACGATCTCATGGTCTAAGGAAAAGATACTTGACATTGGAAAAACTCTAGCAAACGAACTATACGATCTTGTGCTATGTTTAGGATTGTGTCTTGTCCATCACATCATTCTCCTAATGATGTGATCTCGTTATCAATGACATCCAATGTCCATAGTCAGGAAACCATGACTATCTATTGATCAACGAGCTAGTCAACTAGAGGCTTACTAGGGACATGTTGGTGTCTATGTATTCACACATGTATTACGATTTCCGGATAACACAATTATAGCATGAATAAAAGACAATTATCATGAACAAGGAAATATAATAATAATCCTTTTATTATTGCCTCTAGGGCATATTTCCAATAGTCTCCCACTTGCACTAGAGTCAATAATCTAGTTACATTGTGATGAATCGAACACCCATAGAGTTCTGGTGTTGATCATGTTTTGCCCTAGGGAGAGGTTTAGTCAACGGATCTGCGACATTCAGATCCGTATGTACTTTACAAATTTCTATGTCTCCATCTTGAACATTTTCACGGATGGAGTTGAAGCGATGCTTGATGTGCCTAGTCTTCTTGTGAAACCTGGGCTCCTTGGCAAGTGCAATAGCTCCAGTGTTGTCACAAAAGAGCTTGATCGGCCCCGACGCATTGGGTATGACTCCTAGGTCGGTGATGAACTCCTTCACCCAGATTGCTTCATGTGCTACCTCCGAGGCCGCCATGTACTCTGCTTCACATGTAGATCCCACCACGACGCTCTGCTTGCAACTGCACCAGCTTACTGCCCCACCATTCAAAATATACACGTATCCGGTTTGTGACTTAGAGTCATCCAGATCTGTGTCGAAGCTAGCATCGACGTAACCCTTTACGGCGAGCTCTTCGTCACCTCCATAAACGAGAAACATTTCCTTAGTCCTTTTCAGGTACTTTAGGATATTCTTGACTGCTGTCCAGTGTTCCTTGCCGGGATTACTTTGGTACCTACCGACCAAACTTACGGCAAGGTTTACATCAGGTCTGGTACACAACATGGCATACATAATAGACCCTATGGCTGAGGCATAGGGGATGACACTCATCTCTTCTATATCTTCTGTCGTGGTCGGACATTGAGCTGAGCTCAATTTCATACCTTGCAACACAGGCAAGAACCCCTTCTTAGACTGATCCATATTGAACTTCTTCAATATCTTATCAAGGTATGTGCTTTGTGAAAGACCTATGAGGCGTCTTGATCTATCTCTATAGATCTTGATGCCTAATATATAAGCAGCTTCTCCAAAGTCCTTCATTGAAAAACTCTTATTCAAGTAGGCCTTAATGATGTCCAAAAGTTCTATATCATTTCCCATTAAAAGTATGTCATCTACATATAATATGAGAAATGCTACAGAGCTCCCACTCACTTTCTTGTAAATGCAGGCTTCTCCATAAGTCTGCATAAACCCAAACGCTTTGATCATCTCATCAAAGCGAATGTTCCAACTCCGAGATGCTTGCACCAGCCCATAAATCGAGCGTTGGAGCTTGCACACCTTGTCAGCATTCTTAGGATCGAGAAAACCTTCCGGCTGCATCATATACAATTCTTCCTTAAGGAAACCATTAAGGAATGCCGTTTTGACGTCCATTTGCCATATCTCATAATCATGGTATGCGACAATTGCTAACATAATTCGGACGGTCTTCAGCTTCGCTACGGGAGAGAAAGTCTCATCGTAGTCAACCCCTTGAACTTGCCGATAACCATTAGCGACAAGTCGAGCTTTATAGATGGTAACATTACCATCTGCGTCCGTCTTCTTCTTAAAGATCCATTTGTTTTCTATCGCTCGTCGATCATCGGGCAAGTCTGTCAAAGTCCATACTTTGTTTTCATACATGGATCCTATCTCGGATTGCATGGCTTCAAGCCATTTGTTGGAATCTGGGCCTGCCATCGCTTCTTCATAGTTTGAAGGTTCACTGTTGTCTAACAACATGATTTCCAAGACAGGGTTGCCGTACCACTCTGGTGCGGAACGTGTCCTTGTGGACCTACGAAGTTCAGTAGCAACTTGATCCGAAGTTTCATGATCATCATCATTAACTTCCTCTCTAGTCGGTGCAGGCACCTCAGGAACATTTTCTTGAGTTGCACCACTTTCCGGTTCAAGAGGTAATACTTCATCAAGTTCTACTTTCCTCCCACTTACTTCTTTCGAGAGAAACTCTTTCTCTAGAAAGGATCCATTCTTGGCAACAAAGATCTTGCCTTCGGATCTAAGGTAGAAGGTATACCCAATAGTTTCTTTAGGGTATCCTATGAAGATGCATTTTTCCGACTTGGGTTCGAGCTTTTCAGGTTGAAGTTTCTTGACATAAGCATCGCATCCCCAAACTTTTAGAAACGACAGCTTAGGTTTCTTCCCAAACCATAATTCATACGGTGTCGTCTCAAAGGATTTCAATGGAGCCCTATTTAAAGTGAATGCGGAGTCTCTAAAGCATAGCCCCAAAATGATAGCGGTAAATCGGTAAGAGACATCATAGATCGCACCATATCTAATAGAGTGCGATTACGACGTTCGGACACATCATTACGCTGAGGTGTTCCAGGCGGCGTGAGTTGTGAAACTATTCCACATTTTCTTAAGTGTGTGCCAAATTCGTGACTCAAGTATTCTCCTCCACGATCTGATCGCAGGAACTTGATTTTCCTGTCACGTTGATTCTCAACCTCACTCTGAAATTCCTTGAACCTTTCAAAGGTCTCAGACTTGTGTTTCATTAAGTAGACATACCCATATCTACTCAAGTCATCAGTGAGGGTGAGAACATAACGATAACCACCACGAGCCTCAACACTCATTGGACCGCACACATCAGTATGTATGATTTCCAATAAGTTGGTTGCTCACTCCATTGTTCCTGAGAACGGAGTCTTGGTCATTTTATCCATGAGGCATGGTTCGCATGTGTCAAATGATTCATAATCAAGAGACTCTAAAAGTCCATCTGCATGGAGCTTCTTCATGCGTTTGACACCTATGTGACCAAGGCGGCAGTGCCACAAGTATGTGGGACTATCATTATCAACCTTACATCTTTTGGTACTCACACTATGAATATGTGTAGCATTACGCTCGAGATTCATTAAGAATAAACCATTCACCATCGGAGCATGACCATAAAACATATCTCTCATATAAATAGAACAACCATTATTCTCGGATTTAAATGAGTAGAGATCTCATATTAAACGAGATCCTGATACAATGTTCATGCTCAAACTTGGCACTAAATAACAATTATTGAGGTTCAAAACTAATCCCGTAGGTAAATGTAGAGGTAGCGTGCCGACGGCGATCACATCGACCTTGGAACCATTCCCGACGTGCATCGTCACCTCGTCCTTCGCCAGTCTCCGCTTATTCCGCAGCTCCTGCTTTGAGTTACAAATGTGAGCAACTGCACTGGTATCAAATACCCAAAAGCTACTACGAGTACTGGTAAGGTACACATTAATTACATGTATATCACATATACCTTTCATTTTGCCGGCCTTCTTGTCCGCTAAGTATTTGGGGCAGTTCCGCTTCCAGTGACCACTTTCCTTGCAATAAAAGCACTCAGTCTCGGGCTTGGGTCCATTCTTTGGCTTCTTCCTGGCAGCTTGCTTGCCGGGCGCGGCAACTCCCTTGCCGTCCTTCTTGAAGTTCTTCTTACCCTTTCCTTTCTTGAACTTAGTGGTTTTATTCACCATCAACACTTGATGTTCCTTTTGACTTCTACCTCTGCTGATTTTAGCATTGCAAATACTTCAGGAATGGTCTTTTCCATCCCCTGCATATTGAAGTTCATCACAAAGCTCTTGTAGCTCGGTGGAAGCGACTGAAGGATTCTGTCAATGACCGCGTCATCCGGGAGATTAACTCCCAGCTGAGTCAAGCGGTTATGTAACCCAGACATAGTGAGTATGTGCTCACTGACAGAACTGTTTTCCTCCATCTTACAGCTGAAGAACTTGTCGGAGACTTCATATCTCTCGACCCGGGCATGAGCTTGAAAAACCATTTTCAGCTCTTCGAACATCTCATATGCTCCGTGTCTCTCAAAACGCTTTTGGAGCCCCGGCTCTAAGCTGTAAAGCATGCCGCACTGAACGAGGGAGTAATCATCGGTACGTGTCTGCCAAGCGTTCATAACGTCTTGTTCTGCAGGGAGAGCAGGTGCTTCACCTAGCGGTGCTTGTAGGACATAGTCTTTCTTGGCAGCTATGAGGATGATCCTCAGGTTCCGGACCCAGTCCATATAGTTGCTGCCATCGTCTTTCAGCTTGGTTTTCTCTAGGAACGCGTTGAAGTTGAGGACAACGTTGGCCATTTGATCTACAATACATGTTGTAAAGATTTTAGACTAAGTTCATGATAATTAAGTTCATCTAATCAAATTATTCAATGAACTCCCACTTAGATAGACATCCCTCCAGTTATCTAAGCATAACATGATCCGAGTTAACTAGGCCGTGTCCGATCATCACGTGAGATGGACTAGTTAACATCGGTGAACATCTTCATGTTGATTGTATCTTCTATACGACTCATGCTCGACCTTTCGGTCTTCTGTGTTCCGAGGCCATGTCTGTACATGCTAGGCTCGTCAAGTCAACCTAAGTGTTTGCATGTGTAAATCTGTCTTACACCCGTTGTATGTGAACGTTGGAATCTATCACACCCGATCATCACGTGGTGCTTCGAAACAACGAACTGTCGCAATGGTGCACAGTTAGGGGGAACACTTTCTTGAAATTATTATGAGGGATCATCTTATTTACTACTGTCGTTCTAAGTAAACAAGATGCAAAAACATGATAAACATCACATGCAATCAAATAATAATAGTGACATGATATGGCCAATATCACATAGCTCCTTTGATCTCCATCTTGGGGCTCCATGATCATCTTGTCACCGGCTTGACACCATGATCTCCATCATCATGATCTCCATCATCGTGTCTCCATGAAGTTGCTCGCCAACTATTACTTCTACTACTATGGCTAACACGTTTAGCAATAAAGTAAAGTAATTTACATGGCGTTTCTCAATGACACGCAGGTCATACAAAAAATAAAGACAACTCCTATGGCTCCTGCCGGTTGTCATACTCATCGACATGCAAGTCGTGACTCCTATTACAATAGCATGAACATATCATACATCACATATATATCATTCATCATTCATCACAACTTTGGCCATATCACATCACAAAACACTTACTGCAAAAACAAGTTAGACGTCCTCTAATTGTTGTTGCAAGTTTTACGTGGCTGCAAGAGGGTTCTAGCAAGAAAATTTTCTTACCTACGTTAAAGCCACAACGTGATTTGTCAACTTCTATTTACCCTTCATAAGGACCCTTTTCATCAAATCCGCTCCAACTAAAGTGGGAGAGACAGACACCCGCCAGCCACCTTATGCAACTAGTGCATGTCAGTTGGTGGAACCGGTCTCACGTAAGCGTACGTGTAAGGTTGGTCCGGGCCGCTTCAACCACAATACCGTTGAAGCAAACTAAGACTAGTAGCGGCAAGAAAGTTGACAACATCTACGCCCACAACAAATTGTGTTCTACTCGTGCAAAAAGAACTACGCATAGACCTAGCTCATGATGCCACTGTTGGGGAACGTTGCAGAAAATAAAAAAAATCCTACGGTTTCACCAAGATCCATCTATGAGTTCATCTAGCAACGAGTGATCGGATTGCATCTACATACCTTTGTAGATCACGCGCGGAAGCATTCAAAGAACGGGGATGAGGAAGTCGTACTCGACGTGATCTAAATCACCAGAGATCCTAGCGCCGAACGGACGGCACCTCCGTGTTCAACACACGTACGGTCAGCGTGACGTCCCCTCCTTCTTGATCCAGCAAGGGGGAAGGAGAGGTTGATGAAGATCCAGCAGCACGACAGCGTGGTGGTGGATGCAGGGGTCACCGCAGCAGGGCTTTGCCGTTCTACTGCGAGAGGGAGAGGTGTAGCAGGGGAGAGGGAGGCACCAAGAGTCAAGGGTGCGGCTGCCCCTCCCGCCCCCCCCCCTTTATATAGGCTCCCCAAGGGGGATGCCGGCCCTAGGAGATGGGATCTCCTAGGGGGGCGGCGGCCAAGGGTGGAGTGGCCCCCAAGGCAAGTGGAGCGCCCCCCCCCCCACCCTAGGGTTTCCAACCCTAGGCGCAGGGGGTGGGCCAAGGGGGGCGCACCAACCCACTATGGGCTGGTTCCCCTCCCCACTTCAGCCCATGGGGCCCTCCAGGATGGGTGGTCCCACCCGGTGGACCCCCGGGACCCATCCGGTGGTCCCGGTACAATACCGGTGACCCCCGAAACTCTCCCGATGGCCGAAATGGCACTTCCTATATATAATTCTTCACCTCCGGACCATTCCGGAACTCCTCATGACGTCCGGGATCTCATCCGGGACTCCGAACAACTTTCGGGTTACTGCATATTCATATTTCTACAACCCTAGCGTCACTAAACCTTAAGTGTGTAGACCCTATGGGTTCGGGAGACATGTAGACATGACCGAGATGGCTCTCCAGTCAATAACCAACAGCGGGATCTGGATACCCATGTTGGCTCCCACATGCTCCTCGATGATCTCATCGGATGAACCACGATGTCGAGGATTCAAGCAACCCTGTATACAATTCCCTTTGTCAATTGGTATGTTACTTGCCCGAGATTCGATCGTCGGTATCCCAATACCTCGTTCAATCTCGTTACCGGCAAGTCAGTTTACTCGTACCGTAATGCATGATCCCGTGACCAGACACTTGGTCACTTTGATCTCATTATGATGATGCATTACCGAGTGGGCCCAGAGATACCTCTCCGTCATACGGAGTGACAAATCCCAGTCTTGATCCGTGTCAACCCAACAGACACTTTCGGAGATACCCATAGTATACCTTTACAGTCACCCAGTTACGTTGTGACGTTTGGTACACCCAAAGCACTCTTACGGTATCCGGGAGTTACACGATCTCATGGTCTAAGGAAAAGATACTTGACATTGGAAAAACTCTAGCAAACGAACTATACGATCTTGTGCTATGTTTAGGATTGTGTCTTGTCCATCACATCATTCTCCTAATGATGTGATCTCGTTATCAATGACATCCAATGTCCATAGTCAGGAAACCATGACTATCTATTGATCAACGAGCTAGTCAACTAGAGGCTTACTAGGGACATGTTGGTGTCTATGTATTCACACATGTATTACGATTTCCGGATAACACAATTATAGCATGAATAAAAGACAATTATCATGAACAAGGAAATATAATAATAATCCTTTTATTATTGCCTCTAGGGCATATTTCCAACAACATCATCAAGTACTTCAAGGTTCAATGGAGCACCAAACGGAAGCAGAAGCAGTATGAGGACATGAAGACTACCCCAAATCCAAGTTTTCGTATTCCTTTTCGAGCCTAGTCTGGGAATCTCGGGGACGAGATTCTTGTAAGGGGGGTAGGTCTATCACACCCTGATTTTCATGCCACTACACTTAAGCTAACAGTCATGCTAAAATGTGGTTTGACAAAAACTTTTGAGTGTTTTGGACCTTGCCTTGATTGGATTTTTGTCTGTTGTTTGCAAGTGCTCTAAAAATCAAATAAATCCTCCAACTCCTGTACTTCATCTCCTTGCTCCAAACTCTTGAACCAATGATCATGCCATGTGTATAGGACATAAAAATAATTTCTTACAAAAATAATTTGGCCAAAGAGTATTTTCAAAAATTAGTTTTTCAAAAACCCCTGGATTGAGGTTTGCACTGCAAGTACTTAATTAAGGGCAGTAAAAATCTTTCCAAAACTATATTTGACTCCTATTAGATATAGGATACCCATAAACCACAAAAATAAAATTTTAAAAGTTATTTTCCTATTTTATTTAAAGTCTTTTTCTTACGGCCAGAAATGGTCTTAAATAGGTTAAAATTATTTTAAAGCTTCAAAATTATTTGAGAGAAATCAGGGAAACTCAGTGGACATATATTGTCCATATATATGAGTTTCAACACATGGTCATGTTCAAAATATTGGACCAAACCTCCCAAAACCATTTCTACCCATTTCAAGGATTTGAAATATTTCTACAGGAAATATTTTCATAAAAATGCAAGAAAATTCTAGCATGTCACATATGACATATTTGATTATCTAACAAAGCCTCATGCCTTGAAGATCAAGAAAACATCATCAAACCCCCTCAAAACCCTTTCTGTCCAGAACCATATTTCAACAACGCTACATTGCCAAGTGTGTCCTTTTGATCTGAATTTTTGTGGACATGTTCAAATCCTCAAATGATGACACTACACTAAGTGGGGCATCAAGGAGAATAGATTTGCATGACTAAATCTTGAAAAGTCCATTTCTACTAATTTCTAGGGTTTACAAAAGTTGCATTGGCAACTTTGCCCAAATGAGCTCAAAATTAGTTGAAGGACCTAATTATATGTGCCATTTCATCCTGTGGATTCTCATGACAAATGGAGCTCATCTACTTTCCCAAACCAATATCAAACACCTTCTGCCACTTTACCAAAATGCCATTTTTTACCTCTTCCACTAATCTCCATGGGCTCAACTTTGTACCACAGCTGCTCCTGACCCTCTTCTACCTCCAGTAAGTCTTGCCAGCTCTCAGATCAATCATGGAATAGGGTAAAACCCCACTTTCTCTCTCTGGACATCACATTTCTCTCTCTCTCTCAACCCTACCTCTCTCCTAGTGGTTCAATAGGGCATCCAAGGCCACCTCCCCTTTGTTTACTCACCCCACAAAGCCCCAGACACTAGTGGACACGCCCCTAGCACATAAACAATGCCATGGCGTGCAGAGCTCGCGCTCTGGAGCATGCTACAGTGCTCTCCGGCACTGTAGCACGCCCATTCCAAGGCCTCCCGTCGACCTTGGGCTCCGGAATCGTATCCCCCGAGGCCGCCTCGGCGTCCATGACACGCAACACTGTCGGCCCCTTCCTCCCTCGACCTCCTTCTCCCTCCACGAGCTCACCCGAGCACTTCCATGGACGCTGCCCACGGTGCACCGCGGCCTCGCCCATTTTAAGCCACCCCGACCCTCTCTCTCGCCTCAGTTCGAACCTCCTCTACCCCAGCAACCTCTCGGACACTCCCTCTCTCCCCCTCGTGGTCTCCTGCCCCCTCCATGGCTGGGTTGCCGCCGCTGTGCCCCGGACCAACCCGAGCCCTCACTGCTTCCCCGCTCCCACTGAACGCTCCAGAGGACACCCACGGCACCAAGGAGCCTCCCCGTGCACCAGGCCCTCCTCCCCGTGCTTGCCCTGCCCTGCCCGAATCTCGCCCGAGCACCGTCCGCCGTGGCTGTGGCCCCACTCGCCTTTGTCCTCCGATGGACGTGCTGACAGGGGTGAGCGGGCGCTGCGCAGTCCCCCGAGCTCGCCGGTGCGCCGGGCACCCGCAGCAGCGCCCCTGGTCGCCGGGGACGAGCTCGGCCTCGCCCCCTCTGTTCCTGCGGCACGGGAGGCCGCGCGAGGAAGAAGGAGGCCGGCCGGTGGACCGGCAACCCCACCGGTCAGTCTCTGCCGACGTGTCCAGCCGGACCCGCTCGGGTTAAGTGGAGGCGGGATCTGCTCAAACCGCCTTCCCTGCAGGGAAGCGTACTCCCGTAGTACACCGTCGGCATGGCCCTCCTTAGCCGTGTGGCCGTGCAGTTGGGCCGGCCCAGTGCGCTGCGGCGCTATGCTGCGCTCAGGGCGCGGTATAGGTGTAACCCCCCCCCTTCCTTTGTCTTTTTCTTTTTCTAGAAATTTGTAAAATCTCCCAAATATTCATATTAACTCCAAATGGAATGATTCAAATTTCTGGTGACTCCATAAATCATGCTCTACCTGTTGGTGCAGCATGCACATTTTTCCAGAACACCTCTCTTCACACAAATCCAATAAATCCCATTTTCCAATTCTGTGATGAACTTTAGAAAATCACAGAGAGCTCAAAATTGATCCAAATGCCATGATTCAAAATCCTTGATACTTCGAAGTTCATAACTTAGTTTATGAACATTTTTCTTAATACTTTCTGTCCCACATAAAAAAATGGGCCATTTCTTCATATTTGTCAACTTTGCAAATTCATAGGAAATTCATTTGAACTCCAAATCCAGTGAAACCAACTCCCAGATGCTTCTAAAATCATGGTTTGCTAAATGGGTGCCTTTTCTCATTTTTCAAAAATATATTTCTGTACACTTCTTGCAAATCCATAAACCCCTTGATTCCATCATATTGAAATGTTCAGAAATATTCACTGATCCAATCCCAATGAAACCACTCTGGTTATTTTTCATCTAACCATAGAAGTCCTAGAAAACTCAACTTCATATTTTCAGAGCACTTTTATTTTTGCCTTGTTGTGTTGCTTATTATGGTTGCTTTCGACGATAGTTGACGAAGTAGACGAAATGCTCAGAGTTGGACCAGAGATATTTGAAGACCTCGAAGACTTTGTTATAACAGGCAAGCAACCCTTTGGCCATGTCTATGAAACCCTTTTTATGCATGACATATAGCACCATAGTGTTGTTGCAACGGAATCATGATGAGGTGGAACCACTTTGATGGTTTGCCTCCGTTACTTCCTCGTTGATACTTGCATTGTGCATGACCCTACCTCCTTATGAGGGTTATGCCAGTGGGAGTAGATAGGATGCTAAAGTAGTTGCTACAGAAAAAGGGACGGGAATATGCATGGGGATGAAGACAAAGTATTTCCAAAAGACTTTTCGAAAACCCCGTCGGGTGCCACTTATGCCCGACGGAGATAATGAGATGGGTAACCACTTGATGACAAAGTGGTGTACCGAGGCAAGTGTGTGTGTTGCTTTCAAAAACGGATTGGTTTAAGTTGCGACAGTTATTCCAACCTTACATGTGCAACCACTCTACCCTTATATGGGAAAGGGCATTATTGATTACCTAGGCCGATACTAGCTTGGAGCCCGCATTACTAGTGACGGGGGAGAGTTGGTGCTCTCTCTCGGGATGGGGTCGTGCCAGGTAGTGCGGCCATGACTGTTTTCACAGGGCACCGGATACACCATTGTGTCCCCTCTCGGATGTTACGATCTCAAGTGAGTCTCGTATGATGTACATCGTGAGGATACGAAACAACGAGTGGACTCTTTGTTAGTGTCATCTAGGGAAAGATAGTGATCGGGTGCTTACCCCGGGTACTTGAGGTACCGCGGGTCGTGGATGACACGGAAGTTCCCCGGATCTTGTGGGTAAAGTGTGCAACCTCTACAGAGTGTAAAACTATTCATATAGCCGTGTCCACGGTCAAGGACAGTTGGGTAACCGCTCTTGGGCTACGTCCACATGTTTACAAACCAGTGTATGTGTCTGGATAAGTGGGAAGGGCTACTTGGGTCAAGTCAAAGGACTTGACATGATTGAGTTGGGTTGATGCCCACTCTATTTATGTTGATATCTGTAACCTGTCCTCATGGTTACTTGAATTCTCCTCATGCACGTCTTACAAGTTGTTGAACATGTATGCACTCAAAACTATCTTTCTGCAAAAATTTACCTATATCATGCATTGTTGTATCTCGAACCAAAACATGGGTTGCTTGCGAGTACATTCAAATTACTCATTGGCTTGCCACTGGTTATTTAATTGGCCAGGCATGGAAGAACAGGAGTTCGAAGAAGAGTTCTTTGGAGGCGAACATGCGAACTAGGACGTTTCTCAGTCAGAATGCATGTAGGGTTAAGGCAGATGGCATGGGTCCAAGTTGTTATTGAAGTTTTCCACTGCGAAGTTATACTCAAGACTTGACCATAATGGTCATAATTTATGTAAGACGGTATGTATGGATGTAAGACTCTTGTTATTCAGCTTCTGTGTGTTCACTGAGCATTGATCTCTGGGATCACTGTACACGTGCACTAGGTGATCACGACTCATGAGTCGGCGTCCCCACAACTAATGAGACAATGGTTATATCAATAACATGCTTGTCATCAATCCGATGCTCAACAATAAAATTAGCAACAATTTGGCCTTTCATGGATTTCAGATATTCATAAGCCAAATCATATTCAATTAAAGCATAAGCCCACTTGCCAATTCTACCACTAAGAATTGGCCTATGCAACATGTATTTGATGACATCGATTTGACGAACTATAATGCAAGCACTAGGCACTAGATAATGTCTCAATTTTGTGCAAGCATAATATAAGGATAAGCATAATTTCTCAATAAATGTATACCTTGTGTTGGCGTCCAATAAGCGTCAGCTCAAATAAGTAATAGCATGCTCCTTTCCTTCGGTCTCTTGAGTCAAAACAGCACCAATAACACCTTCCTCCGCTGCAATGTAAAGTCTAAATGGCTCCCCGTGCCTGGGCGCTTTCATAACCGGAGGAGTGCACAAATATTTCTTAATCATATCAAATGCCTCTTGCTGTTTTGCCCCCCAAGTAAAATCAACATCATTCTTTAACCGAAGAATAGGAGTAAATGCATCAACCTTCCCTAATAGATTGGCTATGAACCTCCTCAAATAATTGACCTTGCCAAGGAATTTTTGCATATCTCTCTTGCATGTTGGAGCCTCCACTTTCTGTATAGCTTCTATCTTTTTGGGATCAATTTCCACGCCATCTTCATGAATAATGAAACCCAGAAACTTCCCAGCCGATACACCAAAGGCATACTTCAAAGGATTCATTTTCAGCCCATATTTCTTCATTCTTTCAAAATCCAAACGCAAAACGGCTAAGTGAGATTCAAAAGCATCTGATTTGACAACAATATCATCAATATAGACCTCAAGTATAACACCAAGTAAATCATGAAAAATTAAATTCATGGCCCTTTGATACGTGGCGCCGGCATTCTTTAATCCAAAGGTCATCACCATCCACTCAAATAAGCCAAGGAAACCGGGGCATCGAAAAGCCGTTTTGGACATGTCCTCTTCAGCCATAAAAATCTGATTATACCCCGCATTACCATCAAGAAAGCTAATGACCTTATGTCCAGAAGCATCATTAATAAGCATATCGGCTATTGGCATGGGATACTCATCTTTAGGTGTAGCTCTATTCAAATCTCTGAAATCAATGCACACCCTCAACTTGCCAGAGCCTTTCTTCTCTACTGGCACAATATTAGAAATCCACTCGGCATACCTGCAAGGTCTAATAAAGTTAGCTTTAAGCAAACGATCGATCTCTTCCTTGATCCGGTCATACATTTTTGGATTAAACTTTTTGGTCGATTGCTTGTATGGTCTAAAACTGGCCTTTATAGGTAACTGATGTTCCACTAGCTCTCGGCTTAAACCTGGCATCTCATGATATTCCCATGCAAAGCAACAAACATATTCTTTCATTAGCTTGATCAGCTTAGCCTTATGATCGGCTCTTAAATTTTCGTTTACAAATGTCGGCCTAGGAATTGAACCATCTCCTATATCTATCTCTTCTAATGGATCGGCCGATGTAAAATCTTGTCCTAATTTATCCATATCATCTAACTCTTCTATGGACTCATACATATCATTCTCATTGGACCGATATTCTACAAGACGCTTTTGTAACCACTCTGAGTTAGGATCCATTTAAATACATCATACCTTGGAGCCGATTATCGCCAACCGGCTTTAAAGAAACAGGCACGAAACCACTTTTTGTGGCGCTAAGAAAATCAAATTCTGATAAGTCGCGCCCCGTCAAGCAAGTAGCATTGGGATGTTGCCAATCCACTAATGCATCGGCCAAAGCAACACAAGCCGAATTATCCGCATGAATGACTTCTACTTCATCATCAACCCATTGAATTAAAAGTTGGTGCATAGTAGATGGCACGCATTGGTTTGCATGAACCCAATCGCAGCCTAATATCACATTGTAGTTACCTTGCACCTCGGCGACAAAGAACGCGGTAGCCAAAGTTTTGCTTCCCACCGTAAGCTCCACATACATTACACCTTTGGCTTCAGTTTTCTCTTTGCCTTCAAATCCATTAAGCACCATGTTAGTTTTTATTAACTCTTCATCAGGCAGCCCCAATCTTTTGAAGACCGAATATGGCATAAGATTCACCACAGCACCACCATCGACAAGCATTCTAGCAACCGGCGATCCATTAATATGACCTTTAAGGAACAATGGCTTCAAGTGCGTCACCGGTTCTTTTGGCTTCTCGAATATAGCCTTTTTAGGACCAAAATCTAGCTGATCTACTTCCCCTTCTTCATCTATAGCACGAAATTCAGCGGGTAAGTAATACACCATATTAATATCCATACCATCATGAACCGGTGTAGACTCGTAATCAAGCATTTCATCTTCTTCCTCAAGCATGTCCACTGATTCTGAAATATCTCCAAGTGAAGAGGAAGTAGTAGGCAAAGTGGACGATGTAATACTAGTCGCATCGTCCTCCGTTGGTGGTGTAGGTGTTGCTATGATCAACGCAGAAGCTGCCATGTTTTCCTTTTGCTTTGGCCTCCAAACTTGTTTTGGGGGTACCATGGGACGGCTTTCATTGAATAATTTATCCCTTAACTTTTCTGCTTCTTGTTCCTCCATCTCATGACTCCTCATGTGCTGCAATCTCCTTTTTTGTGCCTTGGTCAAACGGGAAGGACACCACTTAGGCTGGGTATATTTTGGATCCCTCGACTTGGCCTTGCTTATGCTAGCTTCATGATCATTAGCCATGGGATCCTGCTGGACAGCAGCCACATCTTTATTAGAATCAGCTGAATTATCAACAATGATCGGCTCTTTGATTATTAATTCTTTAGTGCCTATCATAATAGTTTCACCACTATTACTCTTCTCCTTTTGCTTGCCAGGCTCTGAAATTTCAGCACTTGGTGATTTGGCACGCCACACTTGCCTGCTGACCCTTTTTTGATTATCTTGCGTTGGCCGATTGACAGCATTGTTCAAACGGCCTCGTGTGGGATAAGAAAGCCTCTCATGAACGGGCCTCCTTGGTTCTGCCCAACCGGATGAAAAGCATAAGGGGCCATTGGGGGCTGCCCCCATCCTCCATTGAAACCACCTATGTAGTATGGCGCATAGGGGGTGGTGCCATCCATGGTCCCGGTGCCCATGACCCATATGGCCTTGCATGATGCTGAAATTCTTCCCGAGGAGGTGACCTTGAGCGCTTCAAATTTGATGACCGGTTAGAGCTAGAACCGGCCGCTTGATTGGCATATTTGGACAACAACATATCAAAAGTTGGCTTGATTTTTTTGCACTGTACTTTAGCTTCATTTGTCTTCCACTTGCCAACCTCTGGACTCTTGGGCTTAACAAATTTGACATGAGTGTTCTCTTGCACTTGTGGTTGCCCCCCGAGTGTAGGATTCTTGATGGTGATCTTGATTATCTCCTTGCCATCGGGTTGCTTATCAAGCACAACTTGTCTCCCCAAGACCTTGTCGCTCCCCTTATCTTTCCTGGGCTCACCAATGACAATATTATTCTTATTAGCTGATTCGACTATGCTGGGCCGAATTAACATCTTCTTCCCCTCCAAATCCATGGTGTTCATTGGGAAAGGCTGCTTATCAACTTGCATCTCAGAAAAATTCAATCATCTGTCATTAATGGCCGATTGTATCTGTCGTCGAAAAACATTACAATCATTAGTAGCATGAGAAAAAGAATTATGATACTTGCAATAAGCACGCCGTTTCAGCTCTTCAAACGGCGGTGAAGTATGAGATATTCTAATAATCTTTCCTTGCAATAAAGCATCACATATTCTATCACACTTAGCAATGTTGAAAGTAAATTTCATCTCTTCATCATGATTCTTATGAATCGGCTTTAAATCATTGCAAGTAAATGGTTTGGCCTTAGATGGCCAAACAAATTCAGCAGCATAAATATCACCCTCATCATCCAAGTGGTCATTATCATACTCAACCATATTCATCTTAGGACGATCAGTTTTATATCTATGCACCTCTTTAAGATCTTTGCTTTGACTTTCCTAAGCCAAAGCCCTTTGCAAGACTTGGTTGATATTTAAAAACGCATGTCCTTCCAGCCTTTCTCTAATGTGAGTTCTCAAACCACTAAGCACAAGATCAGCCAAATCTCTCTCGGTTATAACCAAACTATAGCACCGGTTTTTTGTATCTCTAAATCTCTTAACGTAATCGGAGACTGATTCGTCATGCTTTTGTCTAACCGATGTAAGATGTGACAACCTAAGCTCATTATCACCACTATAAAAATGATCATGAAAATTTTGTTCCAAGTGAAACCATGTAGTAATAGAACCGGGTGGTAACGCAGAAAACCATGAGAAAGCAGTACCGGTTAAAGATAAAGGAAAATAACGTATTCTCCACTCATCTCGTGAACTTGCCTCACCTAATTGTGCCAAGTACTGACTAACATGCTCCCAGGTGGTTTTTGTGCCCTCTCCATTAAACTTAACAAAATATGGAATTTTATATCCTCGAGGGCATTGAATTGCATCAAAGTATTCTGGATATGGCTTTTGGTAAATACGGTTACTTGGTAACTCAACTCCAAAATTCTCTCGGAGCATCTTAGCCTTCTCCCCTCTAAGATTAGCTAGACCAACATCCACGGTGGACGATGAAGCTTGTGGTAGTAACATAGGAGGAGTAGAGTTAGTAGTTGCAGGTGTGATTTGTGGCATGTATGCCGAAATGTAATTCGGCAGTGATCTAACAGTGTTTGCTCTTGTAGGTAGGGCTTGGGTTCGGCGTCACCACCGAACTTGGCATACTCATGATAGGATTAATGGGTGCAGTAACAATTTGATTTGTGGGGTTAGGATAAAAATTCATCGGCATGGGAGGCGCCGATGAAATAGGTAAAGTTGGACTAGGGATTTCTGCAGTAACAGGCACACCAACATTACCACTAGATGACTGAGGCATACTATTTTTAGCATTACTATTTTCCAAGAAAATTTGGTATAAGAGATTATTGCTATCAGTAATGCGACTATCAATTTCAGCCCATACCTCGGGAGAGAAGGTATTACTTACAGAGGGTTTAACCTGTTCATCATGAAGAGGAGGGAACTTGATTTCTCCAACCGGAGTGATATTGCCTTGGCGATCCTTATTGAACTTAGCAAGGAACTCCTGCATCTCCTCTCTTCACGCGCCTTCTTGTACTCCTCGTAAGCTTGGTGATGTTCCTCCGGTAACTCCTCAAATTTGGGCTTGATTATGTTATCGGCGTTGATTTTCGAGGGCTTGGGAATCTTGTCGTTGCCAGACATGATGGATGATGATGATGCTTGATCTTTGTCCCCAGCGGAGTCGTCAAAAAGTGTGTTCGCACACGAACACGCCACGTGTACCCTCGATGCCGGGGGTGGTGCACCGCAGCTCACGTTGAAGGAGTCTCACCGGAAGCGCGATTCGCAAGTCGACCGGTGAGAGCTTTTGAGGACCCGAAACCCTACACTCCCGGGAGGGACCCCGTCGGGGAGTGCGGCGGCTATGGGCTGCCCTAGGTCGGTCAAGCCGCCCTTAGAGCCTCGCGGTTCGCAGCTCTCCAACACGAAGAACAACGAAGAACGAGGGAGCAAGAACGAGGGAGGGACAAGACGTAGATGAAAAAGTTGTAGATGCGTTTACGATTGTGTGTTGTTGTTCAATCAGCCGTCACCCCTTAAGTATATAAGAGGCGGCTGGACTTCCCGTGCAAGGAAAAGGCTTCAATTCACGTCCAAAACCCTAGTCCAATTCGGATTTGTTTGGTCCGAACTTTTCAAAACTGTTTGGTAAAATCTGACTGCACCTTGCGGGCCATGTTTGGGGGAGTAAACGACCTCGGATGAAAATGAGCCCAAAAGCAATCTTGACCGTTTTGACGAGATGAACAACTTTCATGTTGAACGTTTTTTGATCTGAAGCCATCTTGAGGGAGTTTTCGGCTGTTTTCCGAAGTCTGCAGCAGCGAAATTCAAAACCCGGACGAACATATCCGGAGTGTCCGGCTATACACACGGAAAATCAAAACCCGGATGGTTTTTCTCAGAGTGTGTGGCCATTCAGTGTAGTAGCGTCTTGTACTGGTTGTAACTTTTGCATACGACCTCGGATTAAGACGATTTCTATATCAAAATCGACTGTTTCGACGAGACGAAGACAATTCGTTCTGATCATTTTTTCATATGAGGACATCTTAATTGGAGTTTAAGCCATTCTTTGATCTGATGTCAACATGAGCATCTCTGAACTTGTCATAACTTTTGCATCCGAGCTCCGTTTTAGACCATCTTCATATCCATCTTGATCTTCTCGAAGAGAGCCATTCCATGATGACCTCCAATCATAATTTTGAGTTAATCTTGACATAGCTTAAAGCAACTTTTACCATTGTGCCACTTTTGAGCGTCAACACTGTTCATCTTCACCGTCGACCTCCTCCAGCCTCCACGGGCTACCATCGACTTCCTCCAGCCTCCACGGAATTCATCCAGCCTCCACCGCACGCTACTCCACCGGCTACTATTCAACCACTCCTCCACCGTCTACTGTTCATCCAGCCCTCCACACCACGGGGTCCTGTTCAACCACCCCTCCACGGGCACCCATCCATCGTCTACTGTTCATCCAGCCCTCCACACCATGGGGTCCTGTTCATCCACCCCTCCACGGGCACCCCTCCACCGTCTACTGTTTATCCAGCCCTCCACCACACCACGGGGTCTTGTTCATCTAGAGGCAACGCAACCGCTTACTGTTCATCCAAACCCCCGCAACACTCACAGAGGCAGCATCGATCGGCTTCAGTTAGCAGCAGTAGCGAAGGAATCGCTCGATCGGGTTCAGTTAACAGCCATCGGTCGATCGCTCGGGTTCAGTAACGCGTAGCCTGTAATGCAATCGCTCGGGTTCAATTAGAGCCCAACGCCTCGCTCGGGTTCAGTTAGAGCCAACGCCTCGCACACACGCGTGTACGTGTACGAGAGAAACGCGCATCGCTCGGCCCCCGACCTCCCATTGTAACCGGGAATTCCCCGAAATTTTCCTCCCCCTCGCTTCTACCACGGTTTTTTCCATCATGGACGGCCCAAAGAATGTCATGCAGCTGCGTCTCCGGCCCGCCCAGGACGAAAAGCCCATTTTCTGTCATGATTTTTTGTCATAGAAGTAGGAGCCCACCACATCTATGATGATACCGGGTTTTGTCACAGTTATCGTCATAGAAGTGTCATATGTATGACAGAAAAAAAATTGTTCGGCCCAAAATGTCACGGATGTGTCTTTTTTTGTAGTGCAAACATTGAGAATCTTGATTTTTAAATTCTAGTACATCCAAAACTTATTTGAAGTTCATGAAACTTATCGTGTTATCATATGGACACCAATACAAAGTGGCATTGTACCTTTTTTGGTCAAATTTGAGACCAGTTTTGATGTAATCTTTATCTAATTACAGATGGGAGATTATTAATAATTGGGAACCAATATCCCAAATGGATTATTTATTTGAACCGTGAGTGTTACACCAACAATGGATACGTGCCATGCTTCGGTTAAGCAATAAAGCGGCGGCATTAATCACCCAAATAGAAAAACAATATACATGCCGTCGCGCAACCCGTGTGGCGTGCGAACACGAGTGAGTTAACGGGACGCGTCCGCCGCACAGGCAGACGGGGAGGCGTGCATGCAGGTGTGTGAATTGATGGAGGCGTGCTCGCTGCGCAGTGTCATCGGGAGGCGTGCGAGTAGCTGTGTGAAACTTTGGTAGGCATGCTAGTAGTCTGGTGCACAGGCTCACCAGGAGGCGAGCCATCGGTTTGACCGTCGCCCGCCTCTCTCCCACAACTCCTACTACTCCATATTAATGGTGAGCCCGAGCGGCCGCACCCCCCATGCTCGCTACGCACACACAATCCTCTCTCTCCGCTTGCATCCTCGACGCTGCTCTCAGTCCTCAAAGCCGTCAGTGTATGAGGATGCCGCCGAAGCGCCTCATCAGAGGGAGTGGTGACGCCGGAGCTGCTAAAGCACTGGAGCACGGCATGGAGATGGAGACAGAGGTTGCCGTCACCGTCGGCGAGTTATCGTTGTTGGAAATATGCCCTAGAGGCAATAATAAATTAGTTATTATTATATTTCCTTGTTCATGATAATCGTTTATTATCCATGCTAGAATTGTATTGATAGGAAACTCAGATACATGTGTGGATACATAGACAACACCATGTCCCTAGTAAGCCTCTAGTTGACTAGCTCGTTGATCAATAGATGGTTACGGTTTCCTGACCATGGACATTGGATGTCGTTGATAACAGGATCACATCATTAGGAGAATGATGTGATGGACAAGACCCAATCCTAAGCCTAGCACAAGATCATGTAGTTCGTATGCTAAAGCTTTTCTAATGTCAAGTATCATTTCCTTAGACCATGAGATTGTGCAACTCCCGGATACCGTAGGAGTGCTTTGGGTGTGCCAAACGTCACAACGTAACTGGGTGCCTATAAAGGTACACTACAGGTATCTCCGAAAGTGTCTGTTGGGTTGGCACGAATCGAGACTGGGATTTGTCACTCCATGTAAACGGAGAGGTATCTTTGGGCCCACTCGGTAGGACATCATCATAATGTGCACAATGTGATCAAGGAGTTGATCACGGGATGATGTGTTACAGAACGAGTAAAGAGACTTGCCGGTAACGAGATTGAACAAGGTATCGGGATATCGACGATCGAATCTCGGGCAAGTATCATACCGCTAGACAAAGGGAATTGTATACGGGATTGATTAAGTCCTTGACATCGTGGTTCATCCGATGAGATCATCGTGGAACATGTGGGAGCCAACATGGGTATCCAGATCCCGCTGTTGGTTATTGACCGGAGAGTCATCTCGGTCATGTCTACATGTCTCCCGAACCCATAGGGTCTACACACTTAAGGTTCTGTGACGCTAGGGTTATAGAGATATTAGTATGCGGTAACCCGAAAGTTGTTAGGAGTCCCGGATGAGATCCCGGACGTCACGAGGAGTTCCAGAATGGTTCGGAGGTAAAGAATTATATATAGGAAGTGCTATTTCGGCCATCGGGACAAGTTTCGGGGTCACCGGTATTGTATCGGGACCACCGGAAGGGTCCCGGGGGTCCACCGGGTGGGGCCACCTGCCCCGGGGGCCACATGGGCTGTAGGGGGTGCGCCTTGGCCTATATGGGCCAAGGGTACCAGCCCCAAGAGGCCCATGCGCCAAGAGAAGAGGGGAAAGGAAGAGTCCTAAAAGGGGAAGGCACATCCTAGGTGCCTTGGGGAGGATGGACTCCTCCCTTGGCCGCACCTTCCTTGGAGGAAGGGCCAAGGTTGTGCCCCCCCCCCTCTCCCTTGGCCATATATATAGTGGGGGGAAGGGAGGGAAACCAAACCTAAGCCCTAGCGCCTCCCTCTCCCTCCCATGACACATCTCCCTCCTCCCGCAGCGCTTGGCGAAGCCCTGTTGGAATCCCGCTACTTCCACCACCACACCGTCGTGCTGCTGGATCTCCATAAACCTCTCCTTCCCCCTTGCTGGATCAAGAAGGAGAAGACGTTGCTGCTCCATACGTGTGTTGAACGTGGAGGTGCCGTCCGTTCGGCGCTAGGATCATCGGTGATTTGGATCACGACGAGTACGACTCCATCAACCCCGTTCTCTTGAACGCTTCCGCGCGCGATCTACAAGGGTATGTAGATCCACTCCTCCCTCGTTGCTAGATGACTCCATAGATAGATCTTGGTGACATGTAGGAAAATTTTGAATTATTGCTACGTTCCCCAACAGTGGCATCATGAGCTAGGTCTATGCGTAGTTTCTATGCACGAGTAGAACACAAAGTAGTTGTGGGCGTTGATTTTGTTCAATATGCTTACCGTTACTAGTCCAATCTTGATTCGGTGGCATTGTGGGATGAAGCGGCCCGGACCGACCTTACACGTACTCTTACATGAGACTGGTTCCACCGACTGACATGCACTAGTTGCATAAGGTGGCTAGCGGGTGTCTGTCTCTCCCACTTTAGTCGGATCAGATTCGATGAAAAGGGTCCTTATGAAGGGTAAATAGCAATTGGCATATCACGTTGTGGTTTTTGCGTAGGTAAGAAACGTTCTTGCTAGAAACCCATAGCAGCCATGTAAAACATGCAAACAACAATTAGAGGACGTCTAACTTGTTTTTGCAGGGTATGCTATGTGATGTGATATGGCCAAAAGGATGTGATGAATGATATATGTGATGTATGAGATTGATCATGTTCTTGTAATAGGAATCACGACTTGCATGTCGATGAGTATGACAATCGGCAGGAGCCATAGGAGTTGTCTTAATTTATTTATGACCTACGTGTCAACATAAACGTCATGTAATTACTTTACTTTATTGCTAACCGTTAGCTGTAGTAGTAGAAGTAATAGTTGACGAGACAACTTCATGAATACACGATGATAGAGATCATGATGATGGAGATCATGGTGTCATGCCGGTGACGATGATGATCATGGAGCCCCGAAGATGGAGATCAAGAGGAGCAAAGTGATGATGGCCATATCATGTCACTATTTGATTGCATGTGATGTTTATCATGTTTATGCATCTTGTTTACTTAGAACGACGGTAGTAAATAAGATGATCCCTCATTAAAGTTTCAAGAAAGTGTTCCCCCTAACTGTGCACTGTTGCGACAGTTCGTTGTTTCGAAGCACCACGTGATGATCGGGTGTGATAGATTCTAACATTCACATACAACGGGTGTAAGACAGATTTACACACGCGAAACACTTAGGTTGACTTGACGAGCCTAGCATGTATAGACATGGCCTCGGAACACAAGAGACCGAAAGGTCGAGCATGAGTCGTATGATAGATATGATCAACATGAAGATGTTCACCGATGATGACTAGTCCGTCTCACGTGATGATCGGACACGGCCTAGTTGACTCGGATCATGTAATCACTTAGATGACTATAGGGATGTCTATCTGAGTGGGAGTTCATAAGATGAACTTAATTATCCTGAACATAGTCAAAAGGTCTTCGCAAATTATGTCGTAGCTCGCGCTTCAGTTCTACTGTTTAGATATGTTCCTAGAGAAAATTTAGTTGAAAGTTGATAGTAGCAATTATGCGGACTAGGTCCGTAAACTGAGGATTGTCCTCATTGCTTCATAGAAGGCTTATGTCCTTAATGCACCGCTCAGTGTGCTGAACCTCGAACGTCGTCTGTGGATGTTGCGAACATCTGACATACACGTTTTGATGACTACATGATAGTTCAGTGCGTAATGCTAAATGGTTTAGAATTGAGGCACCAAAGACATTTTTGAAACATCGCAGAACATATGAGATGTTCCAAGGACTGAAATTGGGATTTCAGGCTCGTGCCCACGTCAAGAGGTATAAGACCTCCGACGATTTTCTTAGCCTGCAAACTAAGGGAGAAAAGCTCAATTGTTGAACTTGTGCTCAGATTGTCTGAGTACAACAATCGCTTGAATCGAGTGGGAGTTGATCTTCCAGATGAAATAGTGATAGTTCTTCGAAGTCATTACCACCAAGCTGCTTGAGCTTCGTGATGAACTATAATATATCAGGGACATATATGATGATCCTTGAGATATTCGCGATGTTTGACACCGCGAAAGTAGAAATCAAGAAGGAGCATCAATTGTTGATGGTTGGTGAAACCACTAGTTTCAAGAAGGGCAAGGGAACAAAGGGACACTTCATGAAACGGCAATTCAGCTGCTGCTCTAGTGAAGAAATCCAAGGTTAAACCCAAACCCGAGACTAAGTGCTTATGTAATAAGGGGAACAACCACTGGAGCAGAATTACCCTAGATACTTGGTAGATGAGAAGGCTGGCAAGGTCGATAGAAGTATATTGGATATACATTGTGTTGATGTGTACTTTACTAGTACTCCTAGTAGCACCAGGGTATTAGATACCGGTTCAGTTGCTAAGTGTTAGTAACTCGAAATAAAAGCTACGGAATAAACGGAGACTAGCTAAAGGTGAGCTGGCGATATGTGTTGGAAGTGTTTCCAATGTTGATATGATCAAGCATCGCACGCTCCCTCTACCATCGAGATTGGTGTTTGTGTTGAGCATAGACATGATTGGATTACGTCTATCGCAATAGGTTATTCATTTAAGGAGAATAATGGTTACTCTGTTTATTTGAATAATACCTTCAATGGTCTTACACCTAAAATGAATGGTTTATTGAATCTCGATCGTAGTGATACACATGTTCATGCCAAAAGGTATAAGATAGTAATGATAGTACCACCTACTTGTGGCACTGCCACTTAAGTTATATCAGTATAAAACGCATGAAGAAGCTCCATGTTGATGGATCTTTGGGCTCACTCGTTTTTGAAAGGTTTGAGACATGCGAATCATGTCTATTGGTGTATATGCATGAAGAAACTCCATGCAAATGGACCGTTTGGACTCACTTGATTTTGAATCACTTGAGATATGCAAATCATACCACATGGGCAAGATGACTGAAAGCCTCGTTTTCAGTAAAATGGAACTAGAAAGCAACTTGTTGGAAGTAATACATTTTGATGTCTGCGGTCCAATGAGTGCTGAGGCATGTAGTGGATATTGTTATGTTCTTACTTCACAGATGATTTGAGTAGATGTTGAGTATATTTACTTGATGAATCACGAGTTTGAGTTATTGAAAGGTTCAAGTAATTTCAGGGTGAAGTTGAAAGTTCGTCGTGACAAGAGGATAAAATATCTATGATATGATCATAGAGATGAATATCTAAATTACGAGTTTGGCATAGAATTAAGACATTGTGGAAATTGTTTCACAACTAATACAGCCTGGAACACCATAGTGTGATGGTGTGTCCGAACATCATAACTGCACTCCATTGGATATGATGCATACCATGATGTCTCTTATCGAATTACCACAATAGTTTATGGGTTAGGCATTAAAGACAACCACATTCACTTTAAAAGGGGCACCACGTAATTCTGATGAGATGACACCGTATGAACTATGGTTTAGGGAAACCTAAGCTGTCATTTCTTAGAAGTTTGGGGCTGCGACGCTTATGTGAAAAAGTTTCAGGCTGATAAGCTCGAACCCAAAGCGGATAAATGCATCTTCATAGGACACCCAAAACAATTGGGTATACCTCCTGTCTCAGATCCGAAAGCAATAAGGGATTGTTTCTAGAATCGGGTCCTTTCTTGAGGAAAAGTTTCTCTCGAAAGAATTGAGTGGGAGGATGGTGGAGACTTGATGAGGTTATTGAACCATCTCTTCAACTAGTGTGTGGCAGGGCACAGGAAGTTGTTCCTGTGGCACCTACACCAATTGAAGTGGAAGCTTATGATAGTGATCATAAAACTTCAGATCAAGTCACTACCAAACCTCGTGGGATGACAAGGATGCGTACTACTTCAGAGTGGTACGTAATCCTGTCTTGGAAGTCATGTTGCTAGACAACAATGAACCTACGAGCTATGGAGAAGCGATGGTGGGCCCGGATTCCGATAAATGGCTCGAGGCCATAAAATCCGAGAGAGGATCCATGTATGAAAACAAAGTGTAGACTTTGGCAGAACAGCTCGATGGTCGTAAGGCTGTTGAGTGCAGATGGATTTTAAAAGGAAGACGGACAATGATGGTAAATGTCACCATTAAGGAAGCTCGACTTGTCGTTAAGAAGTTTCCCGACAAGTTTAAGGAGTTGACTACGGTGAGACTTTCTCACTCGTAGTGATGCTAAGAGTCTGTTGGAATTATATTAGCAATTACTGCATTATTTATGAAATCTTGCAGATAGGATGTCAAAACATTGTTTCCTCGACGATTTTCTTGAGGAAAGGTTGTATGTGATACAACCGGAAGGTTTTGTTAATCCTGAAAGATGTTAATAAGTATGCAAAGCTCCAGCAATCCTTCTAAGGACTCGAGTAAGCATCTCGGAGTTGGAATGTATGCTTTGATGAGATGATCAAAGATTTTGGGTGTATACAAAGTTTATGAGAAACTTGTATTTCCAAAGAAGTGAGTGGGAGCACTATAGAATTTCTGATGAATATATGTTGTTGACATATTGTTGATCAGAAATGACGTAGAATTTCTAGAAAGCATATAGGGTTATTTGGAAAGTGTTTTTCAATGGAAAGCCTGGATTAAGCTACTTGAACATTGAGCATCAAGATCTATAAGGATAGATCAAAACGCTTAATGGTACTTTCAAATGAGCACATACCTTGACATGATCTTGAAGGTGTTCAAGATGGATCAGTCAAAGAAGGAGTTCTTGCCTGAGTTGTAAGGTATGAAGTTAAGACTTAAAGCTCGACCATGGCAGAATAGAGAGAAAGGACGAAGGTCGTCCCCTATGCTTAAGACATAGGCTCTAAAGTATGCTATGCTGTGTACCGCACCTGAAATGTGCCTTGCCATGAGTCAGTCAAGGGGTACAAGAGTGATCTAAGAATGGATCACAGGACAGCGGTCAAAGTTATCCTTAGTAACTAGTGGACTAAGGAATTTTCTCGATTATGGAGGTGGTAAAAGAGTTTGTCGTAAAGGGTTACGCCGATGCAAACTTTGACACTAATCCAGATTATTCTGAGTAGTAAACTGGATTCGTATAGTAGAATAGTTATTTGGAATAGCTCCAAATGTAGCGTAGTAGTTGTATCTACAAGATGACATAAGAAATTTGCGAAGTACATACGGATCTGAAAGATTCAAACCCGTTGACTATAACATCTCTCACAAGCATAACATGTTCAAACCCAGAACTCATCGAGTGTTAATCACATGGTAATGTGAACTAGATTATTGACTCTAGTAAACTCTTTGGGTGTTAGTCACATGGGGATGTGACCTTGAGTGTTAATCACATATCGATGTGAACTGGGTTATTGACTCTAGTGCAAGTGGGAGACTGTTGGAAATATGCCCTAGAGGCAATAATAAATTAGTTATTATTATATTTCCTTGTTCATGATAATCGTTTATTATCCATGCTAGAATTGTATTGATAGGAAACTCATATACATGTGTGGATACATAGACAACACCATGTCCCTAGTAAGCCTCTAGTTGACTAGCTCGTTGATCAATAGATGGTTACGGTTTCCTGACCATGGACATTGGATGTCGTTGATAACGGGATCACATCATTAGGAGAATGATGTGATGGGCAAGACCCAATCCTAAGCCTAGCACAAGATCATGTAGTTCGTATGCTAAAGCTTTTCTAATGTCAAGTATCATTTCCTTAGACCATGAGATTGTGCAACTCCCGGATACCGTAGGAGTGCTTTGGGTGTGCCAAACGTCACAACGTAACTGGGTGGCTATAAAGGTACACTACAGGTATCTCCGAAAGTGTCTGTTGGGTTGGCACGAATCGAGACTGGGATTTGTCACTCTGTGTAAACGGAGAGGTATCTCTAGGCCCACTCGGTAGGACATCATCATAATGTGCACAATGTGATCAAGGAGTTGATCACGGGATGATGTGTTACGGAACGAGTAAAGAGACTTGCCGGTAACGAGATTGAACAAGGTATCGGGATACCGACGATCGAGTCTCGGGCAAGTATCGTACCGCTAGACAAAGGGAATTGTATACGGGATTGATTAAGTCCTTGACATCGTGGTTCATCCAATGAGATCATCGTGGAACATGTGGGAGCCAACATGGGTATCCAGATCCCGCTGTTGGTTATTGACCGGAGAGTCATCTCGGTCATGTCTACATGTCTCCCGAACCCGTAGGGTCTACACACTTAAGGTTCGGTGACGCTAGGGTTATAGAGATATTAGTATGCGGTAACCCGAAAGTTGTTCGGAGTCCCGGATGAGATCCCGGACGTCACGAGGAGTTCCGGAATGGTCCAGAGGTAAAGAATTATATATAGGAAGTGCTATTTCGGCCATCAGGACAAGTTTCGGGGTCACCGGTATTGTACCGGGACCACCGGAAGGGTCCCGGGGGTCCACCGGGTGGGGCCACCTGCCTCGGGGGGCCACATGGGCTGTAGGGGGTGCGCCTTGGCCTATATGGGCCAAGGGAACCAGCCCCAAGAGGCCCATGCGCCAAGAGAAGAGGGGAAAGGAAGAGTCCTAAAAGGGGAAGGCACCTCCTAGGTGCCTTGGGGAGGATGGACTCCTCCCTTGGCCGCACCTTCCTTGGAGGAAGGGCCAAGGCTGCACCCCCCCTCTCCCTTGGCCCTATATATAGTGGGGGGAAGGGAGGGCAACCAAACCTAAGCCCTGGCGCCTCCCTCTCCCTCCCATGACACATCTCCCTCCTCCCACAACGCTTGGCGAAGCCCTGCTGGAATCCCGCTACTTCCACCACCACACCGTCGTGCTGCTGGATCTCCATAAACCTCTCCTTCCCCCTTGCTGGATCAAGAAGGAGGAGACGTCGCTGCTCCGTACGTGTTTTGAACGCGGAGGTGCCGTCCGTTCGGCGCTAGGATCATCGGTGATTTGGATCACGACGAGTACGACTCCAACAACCCCGTTCTCTTGAACGCTTCCGCGCGCGATCTACAAGGGTATGTAGATCCACTCCTCCCTCGTTGCTAGATGACTCCATAGATAGATCTTGGTGACATGTAGGAAAATTTTGAATTATTGCTACATTCCTCAACAATCGCTGCACCATAGCCGCCGTTGGCTCCTTCAAGTAGAAGTATTCTCGCTGGGTGGCGCACGGCACGTACGCCGAGTACCTGAAGAAGCTTCAGGATCGTGCAGGCCTGTGAGATGAGATGTGGGATGGATGGAACTATATATGTACGCTTGAGTATGCTTAATACTGTTGAACTATGTACTACTTATGGTTGAATTATGCTTATCTTCGTGTACGCTCATTATCTATGTCCGAGTATGTTAAATATTTTGCCAAATTTTGGTAAAAATTACAACGGGGGACCAATAAACCAGGACGGAGGTAGTATGTCAATCACACACGGTTCCCAAAATTGGAACCGTGTGCAATGGCTTTCATTTTGCCTGATGTGTCAATAACACGCGGTTTGTTCTAGCAAACCATCGCCCCCAAAATTCTTTGTGGGACAGAAAACCCTCACTACCCAATTCAAAAAATAAGAAAGAAAACCCTCAGCATCCCCACGTCACAAAAACCATCACCCCGCCCGTCACCCCCTCGGCCCCTCCGGTATGTTCCCCATTCACACCTGCACAAGCTCCTCCGCGTCTATGCCATGGCACTGTCTATCGCGGCGGTAAACACTTAGCTCGACGCCTGCCGCCGCCGCCAGGCTGCCGGCAGAGCCTACCGCATTTCGCCACTTCCGCTTGCCGCCGCCTATCGCCATCGACTTTCTTGACGCTGCTCACGGTCGACCCAGCTCCGCTCGGTTGGGAAATTTGTCATACTGAGGGTTCTTTCTCATGGACGACAAGGTAACTAGTTTAACAAGATATTATCTCATCTCTTATCCCAGTTCATCTGCCTCCTTTAATCACCCGGCGGAAATCATCGTGAATTCATTTTTATTCGAGCTGACTTGAGGGTTTTCTTTCATTCATAGAATGTACAGTGCACCGACACTTCAGGACTTTGCGACCGCTGCCAAAGATTCCATCTCTCCGTACCAGATAACTTGAGCACGCGCACGGTATGTTCAATCTCACCCTAAATCAGTTGGCATGGCCTACTTTCCTAAACATATTCTAAATATTGCTATATTTGGATAAAAGGTACCACATGCACCATATACGTCAAAAGGGATTTTCCCCCCTCTTCTTTCTATATTAGTAAAATTAATGATGTATTGTTTTTTCGATTACTCTCATTTTTCCATGACATCATGTTTACCCTATCTGTTTAATTATAGATTTTTGTCCTTCGATTTCAACTGTTGTACAGTTCTTTCAATTTGGGCCCATATTTGCATGTTATCATATTTTCTTTAACAATCCTATCATTTTCTACAGAACATCCCTCGCTATGCAACAGATTATGTAGTGCACAATTTTTCCCTTTACATACATCAAGGCTCCACGGATGTCATACTGCACACAAACCATGGATTTACAATCGTTGCTACTGTAAGACTTGATGAACGTGGTGACTCCTATTTTGGCACTGGCTTTTGGAATGAAATTGCAAAGTTTTATGTACAGAAAGCTGGCACTAAGATTGCACTGCACATAGAAGGGCCTGGTCATGAGATATATGCTAACTTCCCCGACAAAATCATCCGTCCAGACTTTGTTCGAAGTAAGTTTTCTTTTCAACTATCTTCATATGTTGACTTACCCCGCAATGTCAAATAAATTGTGTAGTATTTAAGCAACCAACTGTTATTCCCTTTTCTTACTATATTCCTACCTAATAACTTCTAGTTACCAATACACTTTTCTATTGCCCTATTTTAACTAAATATTCCCTGTACTCCCATTTCTATCAGAAAGCGCCGCTGACAAGGAGACTCCGAAGGTGGAGAACGTGGCTGCCAACAAGCGGAGGCGGGGCGAGCTAGAACCGCAGGCGACTCCAGCAGGCCTAGACTTAATCAGCAGCCTCCCCGATGATATGTTGAGAGTCATCATCTCCCTCCTCTTAATAAAATATGGGGCGCGTACAACCCTCCTTTCCCGGCGGTGGCGCCCCCTATGGAAGTCCAGTCCTCTCGACCTCATCGACGCCGCGAGCTCTGCCATGGCTATCGCAAAAGCTTGGATGCGTTCTCCAAGATCCTCGGCGGTCACCCTGGCCCAACCAAAGGCCTTAGAATGGGCAAGTTCCGTTCCAACGGCAAGGACCGAGCCAAGATTGACGGTTGGTTCCGATCCCCCGCCCTAGATCAGCTCAAGGAACTCACTTTTGATGATGGGCATATGCGGTCGCTGCCAACGTCCGCACTCTTCCTCGCGCCCACGCTGCGCGTTGCCAAGCTCAGGAACTGCCATTTCCCTCCCCTTAATGACGCGCCCGCTCTTATTCTACCACGACTGAAGCACCTCGAGCTCATTGTCGTCTGCCTCTCAAAGGGTGACATGGAGCACCTGCTCCGTGGCTCTACTGCACTCGAGTACCTTCGTCTTCACGCGATCAATGGGTTGAGTACCTTCCACATCACCTCCATGACTCCCCAGACTTTTTATTTGTGTAGGTGGTGCGGCAGGAAGACATCACAAGATGTGTACCACGATATGGTCATCCAGGACACACCTGTACTTGAGGATTACTTGTAGTTGATCAAGAAGGTCCAACAAGAATCATTGTCATTTCTAAATTGACGGTGGTGGGCTACTCGTCTAACAAATGCTCCGAACTTATTATTGGATCCATGGCCGTTAAGTTACAATAGCCGCCTTCTAACTCTCTTTCCACAAATTAACATTATTTTTAATTTTGAAGATGTTTGTTCGTCTGTCATTCAGAAAATGATTTCGACAAGCTTGACCCTGAAATTGTGCATAGTGAAGGTCTTGGCACTAGAATCTATCGGGCCCGACCTGGAGCAAGTTGTCAGTTTCCTGAGATGCTTTCCGTGCCTGGAGAAGCTATATATCGAGGTCATGTTCCTTTCCTGTTAAATGTTAACCATAAGGGAGTTCAATTTGTGACACCTTGTTCCAAGTTTACAATGACAATGTACTATGATTTCCGAAGGTTCTTTTGGACAATTTCAGTACATACATGTCCCCCCCCCCATATTGGTTGCTTGATCCATATGGTTACAATCAATAAGCATTTCTCCTTTGGATTCATCTGTACTAGTTTTCTTAGGGAACTTTTCATCCACTCCAACATCCTGTGAAGAAGACTACATTTTTCTAGAATGTAATCAAATGCCCATGTTAATCATGTCAGATTGAAGATGGCATGTTAGTGAATTTTATAAATCCTACAAACCAAATAGCTAGGCCTATAGTAATGTTCAAAACTGCATGTAGGCACTAACACATTTTCTTCTTTTGCAGATAAGATTAGGCCCAGTGGTGGATAATGTGATACAATATAACAATCACGTCGAATGCCTAGATCTGCATCTCTCAGAAATTACTTTGAACTCCTACTGAGGGACCTTACCGGAGATTATATCCGCCAGGTTCTTTCTTCTCAGAGCAAGGGTGCTGAAGGAAATGAGGTTTTCCCTACATTTATTTCGCAAAAATGAATGGTTTGTTGATCAGCGCCGGCACCTGCAGCAGAATGGAGTAGGCTCCAAAAATGCTGAATTTCATTTTGGAACTTCAGATGATAGAGTAATCAGAAGTCATCGTGTGAACTCCATACATGACTTCTCAGTGGCTAACTTTGTGAGGTTTCGAAGCCAGACTTAGAAGCGGTGATATTAGTTTGAACCTCTCTGATATCCATGTTCAGCGGATCAGCGCGAGCGTTTGTAGCTGATGAGATGAATTTCATTTCTAATACCAGTTTGAACCTTGTAATATTCGAATTTGAGCCATATAACTCTGGAATTTGAACCTTGTAACATTTCGAGCTTTTATGGTACAATCGTTGAAATGGCATCGTATGAGACTCGTATATTGCTAGCACTATTTTGACCTTAATATGCAATGGTCTTAGATTTTATTAACCATTCTTGAATCAGTTTACCTTGTCGATCTCACAGCATACAATCTGTATAGCTAACTCGACTGCGATCTTCGACATTATTGCACACAGTTGGTTTCTTCCACCGTGTGCACTGTAGAGCGCAGAATTAATTACCGCACTCGAGTGTCCATCATCACCCTTCTGTGTAACTTTGACCTCATCACCCAAGGGTAAACTTATGACCGAAGTCATTCCACACACTTCGTTTTTACAAAGTTTTTTGCCAATAAACGCCCACGATTTGTCCCTCTTCTAGCCGACGCGTGGACAAACTAGCCGGGCAGGAAGCTTGCGCGGTAAGCAGCGTGGTAGCGCGGGAACAGGCTCACCGATGATACATTTGGCGCCTCTTCAAGCACAAGCGTGCGGTGCGGTGTTGTCAAGCGTGCACTGGAATCCTCCGCTATGAACGCCATGATGAGACGTGACGATTACAGGCCGGCCGGCCCCCATTTATTACAGCGGCCATTTAACCTACCCTTGTGTCCCTTCAACCTTTCGATCGCGCCCCACCATTACAAGAAGCACACCCACCACGATAAATTCTTAGAGGGTATCCTGCGCGGCTCCAATGGCGCTCCGAGCGGCTGCCGACGACGAGCAGCAGTTCACCATGCGTGCCACGGTGGACACCCACAGAAGGTTCATGGACCTCTCGGTGGTGTACACCAACGACCCGGTCTGGGTGGAGCACTCCATCCACATCATGGAGTTGTTGCTTGCCACGGAGAAGTACAAGGTGGTCGAGTTCGACCTCGAGTACACCCGTGCTCGTGCTAGGTCTCGTCCCAAGGTTGCCATCGCCTAGATGTGCGTGCGCCACCACGTCCTCGTCTACCACTACTGCCTAGCCACAAGGCCTTGCGATCGTTTCGCTAGGTTTGTCAACAGCCCCCACTACATGTTCGCTATGGTGGACATCACCAACGATGTAAAGGCGCTCGAGAATTCGGACATCGCCTACTAGAATCTTGTCGACATCCAGGGCCAATACAAGATCTGGGGCAGCAAGGAGCATGAGAAGGACTCACCGGTTCACCTCGCCGAGGCCATCATCGACCCCTACTACAGAGACATGAAGGATTCGTGCAACAAGGACAAGTGTGCATGGCACTCGGCCTGGATGGAGAAACTCGACAAAGCTCACGTCGTGTACGCGGCCAAGGAGGCGTACACGAGCTACGACATGTACAGGCGGATCATTGACATGAGGAAGTGTCTCCTTCCCCAAAACGGCTAGGGATCCAACCGGAAGCAGAGCAATGGCAAGCATCATCGCTACAATAAGTAGATGATTAGATCCTCGTTTCTCCTACTTTAGTATGCATGTAGTTGCTTTCTCTGGTGTGTGGAAATGTTATGTGTGTAGTCACTTGTGTAATTATATGCTTAATTTGGTTATGCAATGTTGCCATTTTAAGTATATATGTTGATGCTCTGTAGACATAGCATAGATGTTGTGCGGACAAAGAAAATCACATCGCACACTGACTAAACAATGGAACCCGTCGGTAATGTTTTCATCAATCACTCACAATTGTATACCTGCAATCGTTTGCTCACAACACACACGGCTTGTTAGCAGTAATCATCTGTCTTGTTATTGGTCTTCGCACACGTTTCCGATTACAAACCTGTTTGTCTCGTATCACACACATCTTGTTCATTTGAACCGTTTTTATTCTCGTGTCTCAATGCAAACAGTTCATCCGAGTGAACCGCATGCCGTATATCGCACACACCTTTGATATGGCTGACCGTTTCTTTTGTGTTGCCTAATCACAAATAGTTCATCCGAGTGAACTGTATGTTGTACATCGCACACACCTTCATCTAATTACCCGTTTCTTTTGTTCCACCTCATCGCAAACGGTTAATTAAACTGAACCGTATGCCCTCAATCGCACACGCAACTAAAATCTGAACCGTGTTTGATGCATCCTCCATCACAAATGTTTTGCACCTTTTTTGACGGGTTTTTTACACCACCGTTTGCGATTAGGGCATCACACACAGTTTCGTCGAAGGGTCTCTGATCATAGTGCCGCGTTAGCAGCTTCCTGCAGTAGTGGATGGATCCAGGATCCAGATGGAGCGCGTGGATCCAATAATGTGAGAGCATGGCGTTGAAGAAATCAGAGAACGGAGGCAGCGAGTCGGCAGAAAGAGCGTGGAGGTGAAGGGGGATTTCGGTGGCCTCCATGTCAGCTAAGAACCGAGAGATAGCCCAGACCGTCGTCGCCTTCCACTTGTTGGAATCGGCAGCAAGGGCTTGTCGGACCTTGTCCAAGCCCTCCTGGTTGATCACCGTGGACCGTACAACGCTGGCTCTGGCCCCGGCGAAGGCTCCACGGTCACACGGGCCTTCCCCTTCTTCGCCCTGGGAGCCATGGCGGCAGAACAGATTGGAGCTGGTGTGGAAACTGGTGAGAAAGACGCAAGTTCGCATGAAGGGAGAGGAGCAGAAGGCGAGCGCAGCGGCAATGATGGCTGGGCTGCGTACGCTAGGCAGTTGTCAAATCGGGTGGTTGCCGAGGTGGCGTGGGGAAGTGGAGACACCCACGTCCCATCGAGCGCCACACGGTGGCCTGGCCCGTAGGTGATTGGGGCCCGCGGCGCATCGCCCTTTGCGCGCCTTAGGCTTGGGGGCTACTGTCGGCGTTCTGGGAATCAGGGTACCTAGGCTTGCCTGCCTGCGGCCCATGGCGTGGCTCCACCGATGGCCTGGTACGGCCCATCTACAACACCTTCAAGACAAGACCCTCGGGGGGGCAAGCCTCGCGAGGTGGGCGACATCAAGACCTCCGGAGGGGGCGGCCTCCCTAGGCTGCCTCTTGAGGAGCGGAGATTCCTATGCAGGTGCCCACCTCATGAGGTGGAAGTGACGCAAGCCATGACGACCAAGACCAGGCGGGCGCCAGCGGGCGCAGAGCAGCAAGTTTCCTCTTTTGTGCTAAGGAGGCAAGCGCAAGTGCGGGGGCCCGAGGAATCAGCCAAAGGTTTCCAATTCCGTACAACAAGACCAAGATCGCCAGGACAACAGGACGGATGTCATCATCGAGCCCACCGCAGCGTCACGACCAGAGGCTTTTCATGCGAAGACCACCTTTCGTCAGGATAAGATGTAGTACTTGTCCCCTTTCAAATTGCCATTGTGGGATCCCTTCCCGCCTATGTTTTGGAGGAAGAGGACCAAGGCCACTATAAATATAGGTTAGCCACCACCATATAAGGGGATGGGATCCTCTCCGCCCTCACCAGAGCAGACCTCGTGAGGTTGTTCTTCCCTTGTACTAGTTTATCCTCGGCCCCTTGTCAGGCTAATCTACCCCAAAGTAGGAGTAGGGTTTTACACCGCAAAATGGCCCGAACCTGGGTAAACTGCCATGTCCATTTTCTTCCTTGTTCTTCGAGCTAGGCCATGGGCGCGACAGATCGGTTGGCTGGGGAGGTTGAGTTCTTCGCACACGCCCCAGAGTTTAAATCTTTCTTAGGTCTGCGGAGCCTTGAATCCGACAGATCTGCAACAACACATGGATGAAATACACAATTGTTGCAATCCAGCTGACCTATTTGACAAGGTGTGGGATGTTAAGAAACTTTTGCATCGTGATGCTGAATCCTATATCTGGGGAGATAGTAAAATTTCGAAAGAGCTGGAGAAGATGCAAGAAAAGTTTAAGGAGCAGTGGAAACTCTGTTTCTTAAATATCTGTATGCCTATGATCATGGATCCTTCATACCGTTTGAAACGCATCAAGTCCCGTCTCCGGTCTGATGCAGGCAATTATCATCTGGAGAAGCGGAGTTTTGAAGATGATATGTAAGATTATATTGAAGAAGTGCATGCCATATTGCTCAACCTCTATTGTGAATATTCTGATCAGGTGGAAGACACTAGCTGCACTTCTGGATCTAAAGCTAGAAAAAGAACTCTTGGGGAGGGACGTGATACACTGATGGACTATTACCAATCCGCCAAATGTCCGTACAGTGAGCGACCGATGACAGAACTTGATCAGTACATGCAGGAGCCAGGTCTCTCTGCAGATGAGTCCAGTGTTCTCCAATGGTGGAAGGAACATAACCTGACTTATCCTACGATTGCTCGGATGGCACGTGATATATTGGCCGTGCCACTCAGTGTAGACTGCAGCGTAGCAATAAAGACTGCGAGGCGCACAATTTGTGAGTCTAGTAGCATGTGGCGTGAAGAAGTTGTGTGTGTTCAGGACTGGCTCAGATCAGATGGTATGGTATGGTGTATACCCTGTTTTCTCATTGTTATCCCATTACAGTCTTGTGCTAACTGTAGTTCTCATGTCATCATCATAGGTTCCTGGAGCGAGTGATATTTTCAAGTGCACTTCCGCCTCGGTACACCCCCCTTAAACATATCGATGGCTGAGATTATTCCATACCCATTCATAATAAAGGGCATGATGGTCTTTCTCAAAGTTTCTTTTTCTGAGAAAAGTATTTTCTTCAAAGTACGTCGTCCGCTGCCTGCATACGATACGAGGCCGTAGAGGCAAGATCACCTGGGCCGGCCCATCTACAGGTGTGCCACGTTCACTACAGAAAAATAACAATAAAAAGGACGACGGCTGGGAATCAAACCTGCATCTATCAGTCTATGTGGACGCTAAGCTAACCACTATGACAACCAATCTGCTATGTCAGAGTTCCAGCGCGAATCATTAAGAAACTAAAGATCGCCGCAAAATTTTAAAAAATAGTTCACAAAATTAAGATAAACCAAAGTGTGCAAAATCATCATAGGTTTCTGGAGCGAGTGATATTTTCAAGTGCACTTCCGCTTCGGTACATCCCCCCTAAACACATCGATGGTTGAGATTATTCCATACTCATTCATAATAAAGGGCATGATGGTCTTTTTCAAAGTTTTTTTTCTGAGAAAAGTATTTTCTTCAAAGTACGTCGTCCGCTGCCTGCATACGATACGAGGCCGTAGAGGCAAGATCACCTGGGCCGGCCCATCTGCAGGTGTGCCACGTTCACTACAGAAAAATAACAATAAAAAGGACGACGCTGGGAATCAAACCTGCATCTATCATTCTATGTGGACGCTAAGCTAAGCACTATGAACAACCAATCTGCTATGTCAGAGTTCCAGCGCGAATCATTAAGAAACTAAAGATCGCCGCAAAATTTAAAAAAATAGTTCACAAAATTAAGATAAACCAAAGTGTGCAATAGGGATCGAATCAGGGACATCACACCAGTCAACCATGACAGTAGCCACTATACCAACTGAGATTTCGTGTCCAAAAAGGTAACCCAGTCTGTATGAACCAAAAGCTGTGACAATATTTTAAAAAAAACGGACCTCATTTTCTAATTGGAAAAGGTAAATATTTGTAGAAACGCGGTCACTTAAAAATTTGTGATAGTTTAAAAAGAACTAGAACATTTTGTGAAAACGTGAACATTTTTTGGGAAACATAAAAGGATCAAACTAAAAATGATAACATATTTTGGAATTGCAAACAATTTTTTGGGAGACTTGAACACAAATTTGTGTTTTTGAAAAAACCTAAAATATTTTGTGAAAACACGAGTTTTGGGACTCTCAAACATTTGTTTTACAAAGGAAAAAAGCAATGAAAAGGAGAACATTTTTTGAAAAAAAATAGGAACTAAACTGAAAACACGATCCTTTTTAAAAATTACGAACAATTGTTTCAAAGTGTGAACATTTTTTTGAAATTCTCAAATATTTATTGAATTTGCGAACAACTGTTGAAATCAAGAATATTTTTGGAATTTGCAAACAAATTTTGTAACCTCATCGTCCTGATTACACTACTTGCCATCCGACTACGCTGCCACTCATGATATTTAAAAGCAGGAAATGTATAAAGGTCAACTACCGTGTCGATGGAAGAAAACTTGCATTCGTTTACCATGCCTTACATGTATAAGCATGCACACACGCCTGTTATCAAGAAACATGTTTTCTCAAACATGATAAGAATAAACTAATTTTCTAAATCTTTTTCAACGAGAACTTTATTGACTTTGTGAACAAATTTTGTGTAAAAAATGTGAAAAAGGAAAAAGGAGAAACAATAAATATAAAAGATAAATATAAAATATAAAATATAAATGACAACAAATTTTGCCAACAGTTGGGCATGCCCAATGTTGTCCAGCATGCAAGCTTTGAACGAGTTCGGTCTTGTGTTTTAGGGTTTTTTCACCGAAAAATCAAGAACAAAGATATACAATGTCAGCAACCAACATGCATGCTGGCCATGGTGATGCGAGGGTGTGGAAAAAATTGATTGAGTTCGGAGGTGAAAAAAAGTGGTTCAAAACTTGCCCTTCCGGCCTACCCGAACATACCAAATTGTACACTGTGTGTCTGGTTCCAAGCATAAAAACACTGAAAAATGTTCCATGTGCTCATGAAATTTTTAAAAAGCTCACAAGTTTGAAATAAAACCGCAGACTCAAAAAAGTTCATGAATTTGAAATAAAATCGCAGACTAAAAAATCATGAATTTGAAAAAAGGTCATGAGTTCGTAAAAATTTGATTTAAAAAATTATAAATTTTAAAAATTTCTGTGAATAAGTATAGGAAGAAAAATATTAAGAAATAAGGAAAAAAGAAAAAAGGTCAAACTGAAAAAATAATCAGATGGGAAATGCGTGTTTTTTTATTAGCATTATATTTCGATAAGTAGGAAGAAATAAGTTTTATGGCACAACAATTGAAGTAGCGCAGTGGTTACCAGCTTCACGAGTAGAGGTGGCTGTTGTGGGTTTGAATCCCACAAAGCTTATTATTTATTTTTTGAAGTTTAATAAAACGAAAGAAACAAATTGACACTGTATAGACGCCTAGGCTAACGTACATCCGTATATATCCAGCAAACTGTGTATTAATATGTCAAGGGACCATACTACCCTTTATACGTTTTGTCGGAAGGTGTACCAAAGCAGGTCTCTTTCAAGTGAATATTTCAACCTTCAGGATGTCCCATGTAAGCTGCTTTGCTTCCTAGTCCGCCCACTTTAATCATATCTTTTTCGGCGAGTCACTGCTCATTAACAACCTTTTTTTTTGACGCGTCAACGGCGGACTTACGCCTGCATGAACCTTTATTGCCAACCGTCAGGGAGTTACATATCTCGGGGGGAAGAGAGAGTACATGGGGATTGGAGGAGGGAAAGAAGAGGGAAAGACAAAATTACATGTAGCGAGAAGCTATAATCTCCCGGTAAGGTGAAACAACATGGAGCCCCAGTCTCGGAGCCTAATTTTCTTTTGAACATTATTACAGCGGTGGGACCAAAGGTTAAGATCATCCGCAGCGGAGCCTGCAACATCATGAAGCCCAAGTTGAATGTTCCGAAATACCTTGGCGTTCCTTCTCTTCCAGATATTCCAAAGAACGGAAAGCGGAATTGTTGATCTAGTTCTGTTATGCCATTCACCCTCCCATGCTTGAAGCAGCCCCTGCGGTGCATCTGGACAGAGGCTTTCAAGCTCCTCCCAAAGAGGAGCGAGGTGCTGGCACCCGAAGAGAAGATGGCTGATGGATTCGTCGTGGTCGCAGAAGGGGCACCCGGCCGAAGTGGCAATGCCTCGTCTGAAGCGTCGCTCATTCGTGAAGAGTCGGTCCTTGCGTGCAAGCCAGAGGAAAAGCCGGCATTTATTTGGGGCGTAGTTTGGCCAGATGGCCGGGGCGAGCGTGTCTGTGGGTTTTGCCCTTCAAACTCCGTGGTAGGCCAACTTAGCGGTGAAAGGTTTCCCAGCATCCCTTGTAGTTCTCCTGTCAACAACCTGCAAATTCAAGTTGACCGTGGCCAAAATAGTGCGTAGTTCAAGCAGTTCGCAATCGGCTGCGTGAGATAGCCTAGGGGTTAGGTCCAAGGTTAGGTTGTTCGAGGTCAAACGCGTGCCACTGAAGTGTGTATTCGGTTGGAGTGAGAAAACAGGGCCGGGAATTGTTGGGCTAGGGTTTGGGATGAGTGAGGTAGCCAAAGGTCAAGCCAGAAGGATGTAGTGGCTCCATTACCGATGCTGACCCTGGTAGAGTCCCGGAATAGGGCGAGGCCTTTCATGATGTCCTTCCAGATCGGGGTATGCTGGTTGTCTGACATGCCCACATCATTAGAGGCCGACCAACCATATTTGGAGATCAAGTATCTGGTCTCTCCCGAGATTTGGTCGTCGTGCAGTTTGGAGATGTGTTTAAGTAACAGACAGAGGTTCATGTGTGGAAGAGAAAGAAAACCAAGGCCCCCATTGGCAAAAGGAGCACAAACGAGGTCCCAAGCGACCTTGCAGTTGCCTCCCGAGGTTGTTTCCTGGCCAGACCAAAATAAGGCCCTACGGCATTTCTCGATTTCCTGAATGGTTCCAACCGGGAGAAGAAGAACACTCATTGCATAGATTGGCAGGGCGCGTAACACAGAACGGACCAGGATAGCCCTTCCGGCCAAGGAGAGCAAAAGGCCCCTCCAACCGGCAAGACGATGATCGATCTTGTCAATGATGAAGAAGAAGTCAGCCAGGTTTAGTTTGTGAGTGGATAAAGGCAAGCCCAAGTAGGATTGGGGGAAGGTGGCAACTGGGCAGCCCAGGATTGCGGCAAGGCTAGTCGAGAGGTCGGGGTCGACGTGAATCGGGGCAAAGGTACTTTTGTGGAAATTGATTTTCAGCCCGGTAGCCTTAGAAAATTGGAGCAGGATGTTTTTGAGAGCCCGAAGCTGAGCAGCGTCAGGGGGGAGGACAATTAGCGTGTCATCCGCATACTGAAGCACGGTGCAAGGCATATCATGGTCGATCGGGTGAGTCAGGAGTCCACGGTCGGAGGCTTGAATAATGAGTCATTTTAAGACATCAGCCACCAGGATGAAGAGATAGGCAGATAGGGAATCCCTTGCCACAAACCTTGGCGGCACCGGAACCAGGGCCCCGGCTTACCGTTCAGGAGAACAGACAAGCTGGCCGAGGAGTTTAAGCTCTGCACCCAACGGCACCAGAGCGGAGGGAATCCTTGAGCCTTCAGGATGTTGGCAAGGCCGGTCCAAGAAACTGAGTCAAAGGCCTTGTGAAAATCTAGCTTAAGGACGATTGCAGGTAGCCGTCGCTTGAAACAAGTTTGGACAATATCAGTAGCATGAAGAAAGTTTTCGGCAATCCCACGTCCTTTGACAAAGCCGGTTTGATCGTAGTGGATGAGTTGAGTGACTAGGGGTTGAGCCCTTAAGGATAGGCACTTGGACGTGAGCTTAATTGAGCAATTTTGGAGGGAAACCGGCCTATAATTCTCAGGCGTAGAAGCATCTGATTTTTTGGGAATGAGCACAATGTGGCAGTATTGATGCTTAGAAAATCTGCGGTGCCTGCATGGAACTCGTTCATCAGATTAAGGGGATCCAGTTTGACAAGATTCCAATTAGTTTTGAAGAAAGACGGGCCAAATCCATCCAGCCCAGGGCTGGCTGTTGGGTTTCGTAGTAATTTCAAAAAATTTCCTACGCGCACACAGGATCATGTGATGCATAGCAACGAGAGGAGAGTGTTGTCTACGTACCCAACGCAGACCGACTGCGGAAGCGATGACACGACGTAGAGGAAGTAGTCGTACGTCTTCACGATCCAACCGATCAAGCACCGAAACTACGGCACCTCCGAGTTCGAGCACACGTTCAGCTCGATGACGATCCCCGGACTCCGATCCAGCAAAGTGTCGGGGAAGAGTTTCGTCAGCACGACGGCGTGGTGACGATCTTGATGAACTACAGCAGCAGGGCTTCGCCTAAACTCCGCTACAGTATTATCGAGGAATATGGTGGCAGGGGGCACCGCACACGGCTAAGGAATCGATCACGTGGATCAACTTGTGTCAACTTGTGTGTTTAGAGGTTCCCCTGCCTCCGTATATAAAGGAGCCAAGGGGGGAGGAGGCGCCGGCCAGGAGGAGGTGGCGCAGGAGGAGTCCTACTCCTACCGGGAGTAGGACTCCCCCCTCCAATCCTATTCCAACTAGGATTCCCAAGGGGGAAAGAGGGAGAGGGGTGGCCGGCCACCTCTCCTAGTCCTAATAGGACTAGGGGAAGGGGGGAGGCGCGCAGCCCCCTTGGGCTTCCCCTTTCTCCTTTCCACTAAGGCCCATGATGGCCCATATGGCTCCCGGGGGGTTCCGGTAACCTCCCGGTAACCCGGTAAAATCCCGATTTCACCCGGAACATTTCCGATGTCCAAACATAGACTTCCAATATATCAATCTTTATGTCTCGACCATTTCGAGACTCCTCGTCATGTCCGTGATCACATCCGGGACTCCGAACAACCTTCGGTACATCAAAATGCATAAACTCATAATATAACTGTCATCGTAACCTTAAGCGTGCGGACCCTACGGGTTCGAGAACAATGTAGACATGACCGAGACACGTCTCCGGTCAATAACCAATAGCGGGACCTGGATGCCCATATTGGCTCCTACATATTCTACGAAGATCTTTATCGGTCAGACCGCATAACAACATACGTTGTTCCCTTTGTCATCGGTATGTTACTTGCCCGAGATTCGATCGTCGGTATCCAATACCTATTTCAATCTCGTTACCGGCAAGTCTCTTTACTCGTTCCGTAATACATCATCTCACAACTAACATATTAGTTGTAATGCTTGCAAGGCTTATGTGATGTGTATTACCGAGAGGGCCCAGAGATACCTCTCCGACAATCGGAGTGACAAATCCTAATCTCGAAATACGCCAACCCAACATCGACCATTGGAGACACCTGTAGTACTCCTTTATAATCACCCAGTTACGTTGTGACGTTTGGTAGTACCCAAAGTGTTCCTCCGGTAAACGGGAGTTGCATAATCGCATAGTCATAGGAACATGTATAAGTCATGAAGAAAGCAATAGCAACATACTAAACGATCGGGTGCTAAGCTAATGGAATGGGTCATGTCAATCAGATCATTCTACTAATGATGTGACCTCGTTAATCAAATAACAACTCATTGTTCATGGTTAGGAAACATAACCATCTTTGATTAACGAGCTAGTCAAGTAGAGGCATACTAGTGACACTATGTTTGTCTATGTATTCACACATGTATTATGTTTCCGGTAAATACAATTCTAGCATGAATAATAAACATTTATCATGATTATAAGGAAATAAATAATAACTTTATTATTGCCTCTAGGGCATATTTCCTTCAGTCTCCCACTTGCACTAGAGTCAATAATCTAGATTACACTGTAATGATTCTAACACCCATGGAGCTTTGGTGCTGATCATGTTTTGCTCGTGGAAGAGGCTTAGTCAACGGGTCTGCAACATTCAGATCCATATGTATCTTGCAAATCTCTATGTCTCCCACCTGGACTAGATCCCGGATGGAGTTGAAGCGTCTCTTGATGTGTTTGGTCCTTTTGTGAAATCTGGATTCCTTTGCCAAGGCAATTGCACCAGTATTGTCACAAAAGATTTTCATTGGACCCGATGCACTAGGTATGACACCTAGATCGGATATGAACTCCTTCATCCAGACTCCTTCATTTGCTGCTTCCGAAGCAGCTATGTATTCCGCTTCACATGTAGATCCCGCTATGACGCTTTGTTTAGAACTGCACCAACTGACAGCTCCACCGTTTAATGTAAACACGTATCCGGTTTGCGATTTAGAATCGTTCGGATCAGTGTCAAAGCTTGCATCAACGTAACCTTTTACGATGAGCTCTTTGTCACCTCCATATACGAGAAACATATCCTTAGTCCTTTTCAGGTATTTCAGGATGTTCTTGACCGCTGTCCAGTGATCCACTCCTGGATTACTTTGGTACCTCCCTGCTAAACTTATAGCAAGGCACACATCAGGTCTGGTACACAGCATTGCATACATGATAGAGCCTATGGCTGATGCATAGGGAACATCTTTCATATTCTCTCTATCTTCTGCAGTGGTCGGGCATTGAGTCTTACTCAATTTCACACCTTGTAATACAGGCAAGAATCCTTTCTTTGCTTGATCCATTTTGAATTTCTTCAAAATCTTGTCAAGGTATGTGCTTTGTGAAAGTCCAATTAAGTGTCTTGATCTATCTCTATAGATCTTAATGCCTAATATGTAAGCAGCTTCACCGAGGTCTTTCATTGAAAAACTTTTATTCAAGTATCCCTTTATGCTATCCAGAAATTCTATATCATTTCCAATGAGTAATATGTCATCCACATATAATATCAGAAATGCTACAGAGCTCCCACTCACTTTCTTGTAAATACAGGCTTCTCCGAAAGTCTGTATAAAACCAAATGCTTTGATCACACTATCAAAACGTTTATTCCAACTCCGAGAGGCTTGCACCAGTCCATAAATGGATCGCTGGAGCTTGCACACTTTGTTAGCTTCCTTTGGATCGACAAAACCTTCTGGTTGCATCATATACAACTCTTCTTCCAGAAATCCATTCAGGAATGCAGTTTTGACATCCATCTGCCAAATTTCATAATCATAAAATGCGGCAATTGCTAACTGTTGGGTTTCGTAGTAATTTCAAAAAATTTCCTACGCGCACACAGGATCATGTGATGCATAGCAACGAGAGGAGAGTGTTGTCTACGTACCCAACGCAGACCGACTGCGGAAGCAATGACACGACGTAGAGGAAGTAGTCGTACGTCTTCACGATCCAACCGATCAAGCACCGAAACTACGGCACCTCCGAGTTCGAGCACACGTTCAGCTCGATGACGATCCCCGGACTCCGATCCAGCAAAGTGTCGGGGAAGAGTTTCGTCAGCACGACGGCGTGGTGACGATCTTGATGAACTACAGCAGCAGGGCTTCGCCTAAACTCCGCTACAGTATTATCGAGGAATATGGTGGCAGGGGGCACCGCACACGGCTAAGGAATCGATCACGTGGATCAACTTGTGTCAACTTGTGTGTTTAGAGGTGCCCCTGCCTCCGTATATAAAGGAGGAGAGGAGGGGAGGCTGGCCGGCCAAAGAGGGAGGCGCAGGAGAGTCCTACTCCCTCTGGGAGTAGGATTCCTCCCCCCAATCCTAGTCCAACTAGGATTCCTCGGAGGGGAAGGGAGAGAGGGGGCCCGGCCACCTTCTCCTAGTCCTAATAGGACTAGGGGAGGGGAAAGAGGCGCAGCCACCTTGGGCTGCCCCTTTCTCCTTTCCACTAAGGCCCATGATGGCCCATATGGCTCCCGGGGGGTTCCGGTAACCTCCCGGTAACCCGGTAAAATCCCGATTTCACCCGGAACACTTCCGATGTCCAAACATAGGCTTCCAATATATCAATCTTTACGTCTCGACCATTTCGAGACTCCTCGTCATGTCCGTGATCACATCCGGGACTCCGGACAACCTTCGGTACATCAAAATGCATAAACTCATAATATAACTGTCATCGTAACCTTAAGCGTGCGGACCCTACGGGTTCGAGAACAATGTAGACATGACCGAGACATGTCTCTGGTCAATAACCAATAGCGGGACCTGGATGCCCATATTGGCTCCTACATATTCTACGAAGATCTTTATCGGTCAGACCGCATAACAACATACGTTGTTCCCTTTGTCATCGGTATGTTACTTGCCCGAGATTTGATCGTCGGTATCCAATACCTAGTTCAATCTCGTTACCGGCAAGTCTCTTTACTCGTTCCGTAATACATCATCTCACAACTAACATATTAGTTGTAATGCTTGCAAGGCTTATGTGATGTGTATTACCGAGAGGGCCCAGAGATACCTCTCCGACAATCGGAGTGACAAATCCTAATCTCGAAATACGCCAACCCAACATCGACAATTGGAGACACCTGTAGTACTCCTTTATAATCACCCAGTTACGTTGTGACGTTTGGTAGTACCCAAAGTGTTCCTCCGGTAAACGGGAGTTGCATAATCTCATAGTCATAGGAACATGTATAAGTCATGAAGAAAGCAATAGCAACATACTAAACGATCAGGTGCTAAGCTAATGGAATGGGTCATGTCAATCAGATCATTCAACTAATGATGTGACCTCGTTACTCAAATAACAACTCATTGTTCATGGTCAGGAAACATAACCATCTTTGATTAACGAGCTAGTCAAGTAGAGGCATACTAGTGACACTTTGTTTGTCTATGTATTCACACATGTATTATGTTTCCGGTTAATACAATTCTAGCATGAATAATAAACATTTATCATGAAATAAGGAAATAAATAATAACTTTATTATTGCCTCTAGGGCATATTTCCTTCAGTCTCCCACTTGCACTAGAGTCAATAATCTAGTTCACATCGCCATGTGATTTAACAGCAATAGTTCACATCACCATGTGATTAACACCCATAGTTCACATCGATATGTGATTAACACCCAAGGAGTACTAAGGTGCGATCATGTTTTGCTTGTGAGAGAATCTTAGTCAACGGGTCTGTTACATTCAGATCCGTAAGTATTTTGCAAATATTTATGTCAACAATGCTCTGCACGGAGCTACTCTAGCTAATTGCTCCCACTTTCAATATGTATCCAGGTTGAGACTTAGTGTAACTTTTACAACAAACTCTTTTATCACCTCCATAATCGAGAAACATCTCCTTAGTCCTTACTAAGGATACTCTTGACCAATGTCCAGTGATCTACTCCTAGATCACTATTGTACTCTCTTGCCAAATTCAGAGTAAGGTATACAATAGGTCTGGTACATAGCATAGCATACTTTATAGAACCTATGACTGAGGCACAGGGAATGACTTTTCATTTTTTTTTCTATTTTCTGCTGTGGTCGGGATTTGAGTCTTACTCAATTTCATACCTTTGCAATACAGGCAAGAACTCTTTCTTTGACTGTTCCATTTTGAACTATTTCAAAATCTTGCCAAGGTATGTACTCATTGAAAATCTTATCAAGCGTTTTGATCTATCTCAATAGATCTTGATGCTCAATATGTAAGTAGCTTTTACTGAGGTCTTTTTCCTTTTTTAAAAAACTCCTTTAAAAACACTCCTTTATGCTTTGCAGAAAAATTCTACATCATTTCTGATCAACAATATGTCACTCACATATACTAATCAGAAAGGCTGTAGTGCTCCCACTCACTTTATTGTAAATACAGGCTTCTCAAAAAGTCTGTATAAAACCATATGCTTTGATCAACTCATCAAAGCGTATATTCCAACTCCGAGAGGCTTGCACCAGTCCATAGATGGATCGCTGGAGCTTGCACATTTTGTTAGTACCTTTAGGATTGACAAAACCTTCTGGTTGCATCATATACAACTCTTCTTTAATAAATCCATTAAGGAATGCAGTTTTGTTTATCCATTTGCCAGATTTCATAAAATGCGGCAATTGCTAACATGATTTGGACAGACTTAAGCATAGATACGAGTGAGAAAATCTCATCGTAGTCAACACCTTGAACTTGTCGAAAAACTTTTTTGCGACAATTCTAGCTTTGTAGATAGTAACACTACTATCAGCGTCCGTCTTTCTCTTGAAGATCCATTTATTCTCAATTGCTTGCCGATCATCGGGCAAGTCAACTAAAGTCCATACTTTGTTCTCATACATGGATCCCATCTCAGATTTCATGGCTTCAAGCCACTTTGCGGAATCTGGGCTCACCATCGCTTCTTCATAGTTCGTAGGTTCATCATGATCTAGTAGCATGACCTCCAGAACAGGATTACCGTACCACTCTGGTGCGGATCTTACTCTGGTTGATCTACGAGGTTCAGTAGTATCTTGATCTGAAGTTTCATGATCAATATCATTAGTTTCCTCACTAACTGGTGTAGGTGTCACTGAAACAGTTTTCTGTGATGAACTACTTTCCAGTAAGGGAGCAGGTACAGTTACCTCGTCAAGTTCTACTTTCCTCCCACTCACTTCTTTCAAGAGAAACTCCTTCTCTAGAAATGATCCATTCTTAGCAACGAATGTCTTGCCTTCGGATCTGTGATAGAAGGTGTACCCAACAGTTTCTTTTGGGTATCCTATGAAGACACATTTCTCCGATTTGGGTTCGAGCTTATCAGGTTGAAGCTTTTTCACATAAGCATCGCAGCCCCAAACTTTAAGAAACGACAACTTTGGTTTCTTGCCAAACCACAGTTCATAAGGCGTCGTCTCAACGGATTTTGATGGTGCCCTATTTAACGTGAATGCGGCCGTCTCTAAAGCATATCCCCAAAATGATAGTGGTAGATCGGTAAGAGACATCATAGATCGCACAATATCTAATAAAGTACGGTTATGACGTGCGGACACACCATTACATTGTGGTGTTGTAGGTGGCATGAGTAGTGAAACTATTTCACATTGTTTTTAACTGAAGGCCAAACTCGTAACTCAAATACTCTTCTCTACGATCAGATCGTAGAAACTTTATTTTCTTGTTACGATGATTTTTCACTTCACTCTGAAATTCTTTGAACTTTTCAAATGTTTCAGACTTATGTTTCATCAAGTAGATATACTCATATCTGCTCAAATCATCTGTGAAGATCAGAAAATAATGATACCTGTCGCGAGCCTCAATATTCATCGGACCACATGCATCAGTATGTATGATTTCCAACAAATCTATTTGCTCGCTTCATTGTTCCGAAGAACAGAGTCTTAGTCATCTTGCCCAAGAGGCATGGTTCGCAAGCATCAACTGATTCATAATCAAGTGATTCCAAAAGCCCATCAGTATGGAGTTTCTTCATGCGCTTTACACCAATATGACCTAAACGGCAGTGCTACAGACAAGTTGCACTTATCATTATTAACTTTGTATCTTTTTGGTTTCAATATTATGATTATGTGTATCACTACGATCGAGATCCAACGAACTATTTTCATTGGGTGTGTAACCATATAAGGTTTCATTCATGTAAATAGAACAACAATTTATTCTCTTACTTAAATGAATAACCGTATTACAATAAACATGATCAAATCATATTCATGCTCAATGCAAACACCAAATAACACTTATTCAGGTTCAACACTAATCCCGAAAGTATAGGGAGTGTGCGACGATGATCATATCAATCTTGGAACCATTTCCAACACACATCGTCACTTCACCCTTAACTAGTCTCTGTTTATTCTGCAACTCCCGTTTCGAGTTACTAATCTTAGCAACTGAACTAGTATCAAATACTGAGGGGTTTCTATAAACACTAGTAAAGTACACATCGATAACATGTATATCAAATATACTTATGTTCACTTTGCCATCCTTCTTCTCCGCCAATCACTTGGGGTAGATCCACTTCCAGTGACCAGTCCCTTTGCAGTAGAAGCACTTAGTCTCAGGCTTAGGACCAGACTTGGGCTTCTTCACTTGAGCAGCAACTTGCTTGCTGTTTCTTCTTGAAGTTCCCCTTCTTCCCTCTGCCGTTTTCTTGAAACTAGTGATCTTGTCAACCATCAACACTTGATGTTTTTCTTGATTTCTACCTTCGTTGATTTCAGCATCACGAAGAGCTTGGGAGTTGTTTTCATCATCCCTTGCATACTATAGTTCATCACGAAGTTCTACTAACTTGGTGATGGTGACTAGAGAATTCTGTCAATCACTATCTTATCTGGAAGATTAACTCCCACTTGATTCAAGCGATTGAAGTACCCAGACAATATGAGCACATGCTCACTAGTTGAGCGATTCTCCTCCATCTTTTAGCTATAGAACTTGTTGGAGACTTCATATCTCTCAACTCGGGTATTTGCTTGAAATATTAACTTCAATTCCTGGAACATCTCATATGGTCCATGACGTTCAAAACGTCTTTGAAGTCCCGATTCTAAGCCGTTAAGCATGGTGCACTAAACTATCAAGTAGTCATCATATTGAGCTAGCCAGACGTTCATAACTTCTGCATCTGCTCCTGCAATAGGTCTGTCACCTAGCGGTGCATTAAGGACATAATTCTTCTGTGCAGCAATGAGGATTTAACCTCAGATCACGGATCATATCCGCAACATTGCTACTAACATTTTTCAACACAATTTTCTCTAGGAACATATCAAAATAAACACAGGGAAGCAACAACGCGAGCTATTGATCTACAACATGATTTGCAAAATACTACCAGGACTAAGTTCATGATAAATTTAAGTTCAATTTAATCATATTACTTAAGAACTCCCACTTAGACAGACATCTCTCTAGTCATCTAAGTGATCACGTGATCCAAATCAACTAAACCATAACCGATCATCACGTGAGATGGAGTAGTTTTCAATGGTGAACATCGTTATGTTGATCATATCTACTATATGATTCAGGCTCGACCTTTCGGTCTCCGTGTTCCGAGGCCATATCTGCATATGCTAGGCTCGTCAAGTTTAACCTGAGTATTCTGCGTGTGCAAAACTGGCTTGCACCCGTTGTAGATGGACGTAGAGCTTATCACACCCGATCATCACGTGGTGTCTGGGCACGACGAACTTTGGCAATGGTGCATACTCAGGGAGAACACTTCTTGATAATTTAGTGAGAGATCATCTTATAATGCTACCGTCAATCAAAGCAAGATAAGATGTATAAAAAGATAAACATCACATGCAATCAATATAAGTGATATGATATGGTCATCATCATCTTGTGCTTGTGATCTCCATCTCCGAAGCACCGTCATGATCACCATCGTCACCGGCGCGACACCTTGATCTCCATCGTAGCATCGTTGTCGTCTCGCCAATCTTATGCTTTCACGACTATCACTACCGTTTAGTAATAAAGTTAAGCATTACATCGCGATTGCATTGCATACAATAAAGCGACAACCATATGGCTCCTGCCAGTTGCCGATAACTTGGTTGCAAAACATGATCATCTCATACAATAAAATTCAGCATCATGCCTTGACCATATCACATCACAACATGCCCTGCAAAAACAAGTTAGACGTCCTCTACTTTGTTGTTGCAATTTTTTACGTGGCTGCTACGGGCTTAAGTAAGAACCAATCTCACCTACGCATCAAAACCACAACGATAGTTTGTCAAATAGACTCCGTTTTAACCTTCGCAAGGACCGGGCGTAGCCATACTTGGTTCAACTAAAGTTGGAGAGACAGTCGCCCGCAAGCCATCTCTGTGCAAAGCACGTCGAGGGAACCGGTCTCGCGTAAGCGTACGCGTAAGGTTGGTCTGGGTCGTCTCGTCCAACAATACCGCCGAACCAAAATATGACATGCTGGTAGGCAGTATGACTTGTATCGTCCACAACTCACTTGTGTTCTACTCGTGCATATAACATCAACATCAATAACCTAGGCTCGGATGCCACTGTTGGGTTTCGTAGTAATTTCAAAAAATTTCCTACGCACACACAGGATCATGTGATGCATAGCAACGAGGGGAGAGTGTTGTCTACGTACCCAACGCAGACCGACTGCGGAAGCAATGACACGACGTAGAGGAAGTAGTCGTACGTCTTCACGATCCAACCGATCAAGCACCGAAACTACGGCACCTCCGAGTTCGAGCACACGTTCAGCTCGATGACGATCCCCGGACTCCGATCCAGCAAAGTGTCGGGGAAGAGTTCCGTCAGCACGACGGCGTGGTGACGATCTTGATGAACTACAGCAGCAGGGCTTCGCCTAAACTCCGCTACAGTATTATCGAGGTATATGGTGGCAGGGGGCACCGCACACGGCTAAGGAATAGATCACGTGGATCAACTTGTTGTGTCTTTGGTGCTAGCCCTGCCCCTCTATTTATATGTTGAGCCCCGGGGTCGAAACTTGGAGCAAAAGCCTCCTCAAAATCGGTTTTGCCCGAAAGGCAAGAGTCCCACTCGGACTCCAGGACCAAACGCCACAATCCTTGGCGTCTGGCCCAGACGCCATGGGCCTCAGCGTCTGGCCCAGGGCCAGACGCCAGGGTCTCCGGCGTTTGGCCCCCTGGCCTCCGCAAAACTCCTTTTTGCATCGATCTAAAGCCTCATGGGCTTGACCCCTTGGCCTAACCATATCATCCAATATATGAATCTTTACGTCTCGACCATTTCGAGACTCCTCGTCATGTCCCCGATCTCATCCGAGACTCCGAACTCCTTCGGTTCATCAAAACATGTAAACTCATAATATAACTGTCATCGTAACCTTAAGCGTGCGGACCCTACGGGTTCGAGAACAATGTAGACATGACCGAGACACGTCTCCGGTCAATAACCAATAGCGGGACCTGGATGCCCATATTGGCTCCTACATATTCTACGAAGATCTTTATCGGTCAGACCGCATAACAACATACGTTGTTCCCTTTGTCATCGGTATGTTACTTGCCCGAGATTCGATCGTCGGTATCCAATACCTAGTTCAATCTCGTTACCGGCAAGTCTCTTTACTCGTCCCGTAATACATCATCTCACAACTAACATATTAGTTGTAATGCTTGCAAGGCTTATGTGATGTGTATTACCGAGAGGGCCCAGAGATACCTCTCCGACAATCGGAGTGACAAATCCTAATCTCGAAATACGCCAACCCAACATCGACCATTGGAGACACCTGTAGTACTCCTTTATAATCACCCAGTTACGTTGTGACGTTTGGTAGTACCCAAAGTGTTCCTCCGGTAAACGGGAGTTGCATAATCTCATAGTCATAGGAACATGTATAAGTCATGAAGAAAGCAATAGCAACATACTAAACGATCAGGTGCTAAGCTAATGGAATGGGTCATGTCAATCAGATCATTCAACTAATGATGTGACCTCGTTACTCAAATAACAACTCATTGTTCATGGTCAGGAAACATAACCATCTTTGATTAACGAGCTAGTCAAGTAGAGGCATACTAGTGACACTTTGTTTGTCTATGTATTCACACATGTATTATGTTTCCGGTTAATACAATTCTAGCATGAATAATAAACATTTATCATGAAATAAGGAAATAAATAATAACTTTATTATTGCCTCTAGGGCATATTTCCTTCACTGGCGTCATCCTTCATGGCCCAAAGGGCGCCCTTTATTTCCTCAAGAGTAAAAGGTTTCAGGAGGTCGGAGGCTTGGGTTGAGCTGAGCGCGTTAGGCAGAAGCAGATTTTCTAGGTCGAAAGAAGTGGACACGCGGGCGCTTGTGCCAACCAAATTTTGGAAAAAACGAAGGAGGACAACTTCTTTGTGGGAGTGAGCGGAGAAGGTGGTGCCATTGTAAGAGAGAGATTTTATTTGATTTTTTCGATGTCTCGCGGACGCACAAATATGCATATAGGCCGAGTTTTCGTCCCCAAAAACGCAGTCCTTGATTTTTGCCCGTTGCCTCCAGTAGGCAGCAATGGCAGCATTGTGACGGTGGAGAGATAGCTTGACCGCAATTCTAAGATTCGTTTCAATGTGTGATAGCGGTCGGGCCTCCTCAATCTTGTCTAGAAAGTTGATAGTAGCATGGAAATTTAGAGCTAGGGTTTTTGGCGAGCGATGGTTTGACCGCCACTTCTTTGCCATGTTTCTAGTGCGTTTTAACTCAAGGGAAAGAAACCCCGCGGCGCCAAGGTGGGCATGACGGGCACCTACGCTTGCCCAGTTTGTGGCCACCCTCTCATTAAAGAGGGGGATGTTTAGGAGTGATCGATCTAGGCGGAAAACTGTAGATTTGGGAATAGATGTCTTGGCCGAAAGGCGAATAGGAACATGGTCTGAGGTTGTACGAGTTATAGAGATTAGTGAAGTATCCGGAAAATATGAAGCCCAAGGAATGTCTGCAAGCGCCCTATCCAACCGAACAAGGATGGGCACGTCCTGCTAGTTCGACCAGGTGAAGCGGCGATCAAGAAAAGGGAGGTCCTGAAGCTGAAGAGTGTTGATGGTTGAGGAGAAGAGATGCGCTTCGCTCATGTTGAAGTGGGAGGAGGATTTGTCCGACGGCCTGAGAGTGATGTTGAAGTCCCCAATGATCGTCCAAGGGCAGGAGATGTCGGGTTTAAGATCAACGAGCGACTGTAGAAACAAGGGTTTTAAAACATGGTCGCACGGCCCATACACATTTGTGACCGCAAAGGAGAGATCGTCGGCCCGCGAGTCAAACCAGGAGGTTAAGGAAAAGGGGCCATCCACCACCTTGGAGCAAGGCAGAACATTGTCGTCCCAAGCGGTGATAATTCCTCCCGCAGATACATTGGCAGGGATGGAATGGAAGGATCTAAGGTTGGGTGGTAAAAAAGAGATAGCCTTAAAATGAGAGATGTCTATGAGTTTTGATTCTTGCAAACACAACACGGAGCATGTAGAGGAAGATATGGCGGCTTTGACGTCAGTACATTTTTTGTGCCTACCCAAACCACGTACATTCCAAGAGATAATCGAGATGTCCTTAATCATTAATAACTGGATAGGCAACAGAGAAAAACCAATCTAAGGTAATAGCCAGAAAGACGACGTTACAAGCCGTAGCAGAGAGAACTAGGGTGCACATGGTGAGGAGAGGGGGGAGTCTACGAGGAAGAAAGAGCAAGAAGAATACTAGGCGGGGTAGCATGTTGGTGGCGCGTCCTACCGAGAGAACTACAACTAAAATTGTTGGGGGAGCTGCAGTTGCATGAAGAAGACGGTAGGGGGGGCGTCGCCATAGATCGAAGAGAGGAAGGCTGTCACACATTGTCACTGGATGGCACCAGGTTGAGGTCGAACTCGGGGATGCCGCAGGCCTCCGCTAGCTGAAGCGCGTCCTTGCGAGGGAGTGGAGGCGCACCCTCAGTGGCGAGCTCCAGGAGCTCCACGACCGGCAGCAGAAGCTCGCGAGATGGGGCCGCCCGCTTTCTTCCCTCCATCTTCTGCTCCTTCCTAAGCGTGGCCTTCTCAAGCATTGTCATGCGGTTAGGGTTTTCCCCCTTCCGGATGCGGGCACTGCGACGGGTGAAGAAGATCTTGGGCGAGGCCGCATGGGAAGGAAGATCCGCCAAGGGGTCAGGGGTTGGAGCCGGAGAAGAAGGAGGCAGCGGCAGCAGTGGTATGCCCTCCGGAGTTTCGTCCTCGAGCTGCATGGCCTGGGGAGCAGGGAATGGCGGCAGGCCGCTATCGAAGCGCTCGATGGCCTGCATGACTTGCGCCTCACCGTCGCAGCTCGGGGTGAAGGCGCGGCCGCGGAAGTCATTGCAGATGACCTCGGCGTCCGTGAAGGGGGCGTGGGAGGGGCCGACCGTTGCCACCCGGTCGAGGTAGCCGATGGAGCAGGCCGCGAGGTTGGCGACGAGCAGCTTGGGCGAGCCCGCCAGGCTCATGGGGATGCGGTAGAACCCGCGCTCACCACCGACGCCTTGGACGCGCACATCGTAAAAGCCCTTGAAGAGCTTGACTTGCACGGACTTTGGGCGAGCCGTGAGGGGAACGGCGCAGACAAGCGGCTTGTGGTTTGCCATCATGGTAAGGCCACCGGGCAGCTGCACGACCCAATCGTCGTGCCCCTCATCGGTTGGCGGCGGGGGAGGCGCAGAGAGGTTGGGGTCCATGCCTCCTGGGAAGTCACCGCCATCTCCCTGACCACCACCGTCGTTGTTTTCGTCATCAGAGTCTGGCCCCGCAAAGGCAGGGTCCGGCGGGAGCTCTTGAGAGTGGATGACAAGGACGGAGGCGATGGCCCCAAGGCCAGAGAAACCATGGACAGGGATGGTGTGGGGACGTCAGTGAGAGTGCGGGATTTGACAGAGACAAGGACAACGGAGTAGTCAATTCCGGTCAGGCAGACCGGATCAATCTGGATTGGGCAGGCGAAGGGAACGATAGAGTTAATGAAGGTGGGCGTGAACCAATATTCGAGTGGGAAGTCTTTGATGTGGAGGGCAGAAACCGTGCCAAGGCGAAAAAGGAAACAGTTTTTTGTGTCTTCATGGTGGACGAGGTTGACTGTGTTCAGAGGGCACGTGAGAGGACTATTGAGGATGGATATCTCTCTCTCATAGGTCGAGCCGTAAACGACAAGACCGACCCCATAGGAAGAGGCCCTAATGAGGACAGGTGGGTTGCCACCCCCGGTTTGGAGCGCACGGTGAATGCAAGCTTGGGGAGAGGTATGAGGTGGGTTGACGACGGCGAAAGCAAGGTTTTGGAAGTGCTCAATGGGTGTGTATGGCATGAAAACGTTGGAGAAATCGCGACGGTGCCGAGGCGGGGAAGAGAGAAACATGGATTGGGTTGCATCCAAATCGGTGGACTCCTTCCCCGATTCGAACTCAACCTCGTCTGGGTCCTCCTCTTCGTCGACGGCCGCATCGTCGACCTCTGCGGCTTGGGTCTGCTCCGGGAAGGAGAACACTCAGGGGGAGGGCGTGCGAGCGGGGGACAAGTCGAGCTCATCCTCGGAGGAAGCTAGCTCGAGCGGGATGAAGTCGGCCATGGGAGCGGAGGGAGGGTGGCTGGGAGGTGGAGTTGTGGAGCGAGGGCTCTGTGGTGCTTGCGAGGAGGAGGGAGGAGTGGGGAGGCTAGGAGCGGGCTGGTGATTGACAAGTGGAAGGGTGGGTGGAGGGGTAAAATAGCAGCGCAGCCATGCTGGGTGTGGCCCACCCGCCAGCATCTCCGGCATCTCATGGGGTCTCTACAGTCTCGCACTTGGTGGTCGAGAGCCAAGCATCGGAAGCAGCGCGACATGGCGTTGAACCTCTTGGGAGGGTTGGAAAAGCAGTGACGAGGAGCGATGGGGGGCTGCATGCTATAAGAAGAGGTGAGGAGGGCATGTGCATAAGAAGCCAAAGGGCTGGCACGCTCGGATTGGGTCTGCGGCAGCCGAGGCGGCATGGGGCAGGCGGTCTCGGGCTCCTCGTTGTCACAGCACATGAGCTGCATGGCAGGAGAGGGGGAGGCAAAAGAGGGGGAGGGGTCGAAGTTGACCACGGTAGCGGGCCCGCGGGGCGTGGCAGGATGCCAGGCGCAAAAAGGTCCAGCAGAGGGTGATGCGAACGGGCAGGTACTCGACGTGAGCGGGCAGGCACGCGTGGCCGAGCATGGCAGGGAGGCGAGGTGGGACGAGGCTGATCTTGCCTGATCAGAGGAGCATGCATGCGCCTAGCAGGCAGCGCAGGCGCCGGGCCGCTGGCCAACTGGAACCACTGCAGCGGGCCAATGGGAAGTGGGAGGATTCCCTCCGCAGAGACGTCCAGGGAGAGTGGACCCCGAGCAGCCGCGGCAGACGACCCAGACGAGCAACGTGGCGCCCCAGAGAGTAGGGGTGGCCCCGCCAAAACAGGATCACGGGGGATGTTACAGGAGTTGCTGAGGCTAGGGAGGGATGCAGGTGGTGACGAGGGGAGGCCGGCCGTATTATACGCTCCCTGAGCGGCTAAATTTCGTGTTTTGACCCTTTTCTGAAACCTATTCGAGATCTGACCCTAGGTTGAAAAAAATTCAAGATCTGACCCTTTTGCTATCGCCAGAGTCCATGGCGATAGGGTCTAACAGCCTACCGTCAGAGGCTTTGGCGGTAGGAAACATCGCTACCGCAAAAGTCTCTGGCGGTAGCCTGCACAACCCTACCGCCAAGGTGCTTGGCGGTACGCACAAGCACGCACTGTGTTCAATACTTAGAAGGTTTTTGGCGGTAGGGCATGCAACCCTACCGCCAGGGTCCTTGGCGGTAGGCTGTTATACCCTACCGCCATGGTCCCTGGCGGTAGCAAAAGAGTCAGATCTCGAAAAAATTTCAAATTAGAGTCAGATCTCGAATAGGTTTGAAAAAAGGGTCAAAACACGAAATTTAGCCTCCCTGAGCAGCGGAGATCAGGAGCGGCGTAGCACGCGGATCAGAGGGAATGCATGCGGCTCTGACCGAGACAGCAGCGGCAGTCAAGGACGGAGGGGTCCGGTTGACGTATGCGGCAAAAGGGATTGCATGGGCCGTGAAAAAACGAGGCAAAGGGTGTCCAACAGGAGTGGGATTAGCTATGAATCGAACAACCAGCCCCTTGTAATTAATCCCTTCGAGCGACAGAATAAAGTTTGCAATACTACGGTTGGCCACAGTAAACGAGAATAAGCAAGCGCTAACTTGATGAATTAAAGGGTAAGCAAAAAGAAAGCCTATCCAACCGTTGAGCAAGGCCACCACAGCGGCCGGCGGCGGCGCCGGCACAGGCAGCAGCACCTCTAGCCAGACCAGCGTGGGCGAGGAGAGGGCGGATGCGGCGGACAGAGGAGAACATACCGGAGAGGAGAAGTAGGTGAGTGAGAACTCGAGAAGAGCCTCCCCCGGCGAGCGATGAAGAGGCCCGTCGCCATTGGTAGCCGCTCTCCGCAGGGCGTCGGGGGTCGAGGAGGCCAAGAACCCGCCACGGAGCAAGTAGCCTCGATGGATGTCGGCGTCGCTGGCGGCGGAGATGTCCCTTCCTGGCGCGATCCCACCGTACAGGGCAGGTTCGGCCGCCCCGGCGCCGGTCTCAGCCATAGCCAAAGGAAGAGATGGCGGGAGTGAGAGAGGCAAGCGCCAGGCCAGGCCCGAGGTGGCAGCCTGGCCGGCCGTGGTGGTGGGCGCCGTGGCCGGAGTGGCCGTCGGCGGAGACCTGGAGTCGCCTTCTCAGTCGCCCGTCTCCGTCAGCTTGCTCTCCGACCCTTTCCACTGTGCGGCCAAGAGGCAGCCTCATTAGCAACCTTGCTAATGCAGGAGGCTAATACGAGACATTGGGCAGACAGGGGCTCCTTTTTCGACAGTTTTGGAGGCAGCATGCTAAGTTGATTTGTCAAATGTAGTTAACAGTAGTTTCTCAGTTACTAGTGAGGTGTAATGAGGCTTTTGTACCGATGTTTGGTGAGGAGTCTGTCAGTAATTCCTACTTCTAGCTTCAGATAGTCCTGAAATTTATGTGCAGAGGTTCACTTATATTTCTGTTAGTACCCCGCGTGAAAGAATTACGTTTGGTTCAAAATGTTCAGACTTCTCAACAATGTGATGCACTCAGCCTTTCAGGGCGCTGCTAATCAGATTTATGCCACTTCCACAATTAGAATCCTCGTTTCCATCTCTCTAAAATTTCTGTTTATAAATTTTGGACCCGAATATCTAGTGCACGTCAGCTTTTTAGGCATGGCAAATTGAATGCTTTTTCATGGCAAGTTGTGTTTGCCACGGATGGCAAATCCGCCCCAGTTCATTTTTTTTCCCAAAACATTCGTGCTTGCAAACTAAATTTGCATCCTCGCGCCACTATAAATTACCATGAAAAATGTTTGAGTTGCCTTGTCTAAAATTCTGTTGTCGGATTTTTAGCATTTTCGTAAAAAAATTACGGGGCTGTCAAAAGGGTGACCCTTAGGGATGGCTTGTAGTTTTTGAAATTCATTGGCCTCTTTCCTTTTAACAACAACAGTATCAATAATAAATGGGAAACGTTTTCAGACAGGCCGGTCGCCCCTCGCTCGCTCGCTTGTGTACGCGGAAGCGGACTGGGCCACACGAGTTTGATGGGCCTTCAAGCGAGATGTCCCTTTTCTTATGTCTTTTGCGTTAAAAAAAATTCTCTGCTTTCTTCTTCCTCTTGCCTTGTTGCTTCTCTTCTCTCTTGTTACACACAGTAAGCTCGTCAGTGCCGACGGCACAACTTCCTGCTACTTCTGTGAGCACCCCCTCCCCCAACGCTGCAAGCATCTCCTTCCCCAAGCACCTCATACTGCTCCCCCGCCGATGCTACAACCAGAGAGATCTTTTGCTAGAACCGGTGACATTTTTTGTTGAAATTAGTGTTGCTTTTTTTTTCCTGCATGTGTGCTACAACCAGCTCCATGCAACCGCAAAGCTGCAACCGGCACCTAAGAAAGCTAAAACCGTCTACGAAAAAGCTTCAACCGGATGTGGCGGAAGCTGGGGGGGCGGCCAGTGCTGCAACCGTTGACAGAAAAAGGTTCGACCTTATATGAAAAAACTTCAATCAGGCACTATGCAACGGAAAAAGTTGCTACCGTTGACAGAAAAGGTTCAACCCTAGATGAAAAAAGCTTCAACCCTAGATGAAAAAAGCTTCAACCAGACAATGTGCAATAGAAAAAGTTACAACCACTGATAGAAAAAGCTTCAACGGTAGATAATAAAGCTTCAACCGATGACCGGCAATGGAAAAAAGCTTCATAGAGGCTCGCATTTCCACCGAAGCTACAACCGGCATTGGCGGGTGCTGGAACTGGCAAAGACCAATGCTACAATGATGCTTCGGCCGGCGATGGTGAAGCTGCAACCGTGCAATTCATAGCTACAACCCGGCACGAAAAAAAATGTGACCAGCGAGCACGAAAGCTGTGACCGATGACGAAAAAAGCTACAACCGTCGAGCACAAAAGCTGCAACCGGCAACAAAAAAGCTACCACCGACAAGCCCAGAAGCTACGACCGGCGTGCAAAAAAGTTGCAACCGTCGAGTGATTTTGTCGCCCAGGTCTGTTTATGAGAGCTTCCGCCTAGAGTTTCCAACGACCGACTCGAATCCAGTTGAAGCTAGCGCATCGTGCATGTGATACTGTAGATCAATTAAGCTGCTTGCTTGCAAGTTAGCTTTGCACGTCGGACCTACACTCCGGCGATTTGATCTACGTTCTAAATCCAACATGGAGCATGGTGTCTGGCGAGTGCGGGCGGCGTGGCTAATCGAGGACAAGCACCGGCGGGCGCGGGTGGCCGGCAAGAGCGGGCGGCGCGTTGGACCAGCGAGCTGTGCGGGGTTCTTTTTCTTTTTTGCTTGTGTTCAGATCAGAGGTTCACGACGAGGAGACAAGGAAATCTAACGACGCAGGATGCGAAAGTGCCTTTCTGCTCCCAAGCTCATTTGAGCTCGGTGAACAGTAAAATCGAAAAAAAACGAAAAAAACTCAAAAAAATTTAAATTCTTTTTGGGAGAAACATTGACAAAAATTCTAAGTGCTTGCAAAAATTCATCATGAAATCATATTCCTGTAAGGCGTGGCAAAAAAAAAATTCAATGCTCCAAAATGCTGTTAAAAGTAGCTTTTTCAGAGTACTGATTTTGTTTTTCTTTTGCCACGCCTTCTAGAAATGTGATTTCATGATGAATTTTTGCATGCACTTAAAATTTTTGTCAATGTTTCTCTCAAAAAAAATTGGATTTTTTTTTTGAAATTTTTTTGATCTAGTTTTGATTTTTACTTTCACATGAGCTTATTTGAGCTCGGGTGCAGAAACTCCGCGTCCCGTAGGATGCCTTTAATCCAACGTACGTGCGCTGACCGGCCGAAATTTGGGCCGGTCCGCCGGCGCGTATCATTGCCCATAATAAATCAGCTAAAGATTTCGGTTACAGCTGTCTGAACAAGGCGTCACTAGGAAACACATGCACGGCGAAACAAAGAAATGTCACTAGAAAATCATGTACACTGCTTGCAAGTGAATCGATTAGATTGTGAGCAATGCCGTGAGCTTTTATTCCCAAAAAGTCGCGCGTCTATCGATTTTGCGTCCGTATGTGTGCCATTATTGGCTAATAGACCTATGCGACCGCTTTTATAATGAGAGTGGCGTTTTGGCTCCTAGGTGCATATGCACCCATTGTCGAAATCCAAATTTCGAGAAGTTGAAAAATTCGAAACAAAAATCCCGCGTGTATATCCGGACATTTTATGTGCGTTCACAAGGTTTCGGTGAAAAACGACGTTTTTTGTGGCTTGTGTAAAAAAGACAATTTCTGATGCTTCATTCTAACTATTCACGAGGCATTTCTTTATCTTTTTTACACAAGCCACAAAAAACGTCGTTTTTCACTGAAACCTTGTGAACGCACATAAAATGTCCGGATATACACGCGGGATTTTTGTTTCGAATTTTTTAACTTCTCGGAATTTGGATTTCGACAATGGGTGCATATGCATCTAGGAGCCAAAGGCAATTACCGTTTTATAATAACAAACTTAATAGCCCGTAAACATATGTTTAACGTATGCATAGTGCCGTATATTTCACAATGGTACTAATTTTTTTTATATTTTCCACTGAATAAAATGTTTATTTTGAATAATGAAATCCAAAATTATGAAAGTAAAATATGTTTGCACTTGTTTTTAGATCAAAATTCGTGTGCAGGCTGTCACCGACAAGGTCGGGTCTGTGGCTTGTCTTTGGTGACAGTGGTGGTCGTTCGGCAGTCCAGGGGCTTCAATGTCTCTACTCTTACAAAAAACCGAGTTGATGATGATGGTGTGTCTGCCATCTTATAATATAGATCGTCTGATCTATATCTGATGGATAGAAAGTAAACTATGACAATTTTACAAAAAATACCCGCACCTCTCTCCACATTTACAGATAAGGCCTTGTCTCGTTCATCATTATCTCCCACAACCTCATTGCTGAGCAATTAAAAAAGGAAGTCTGTGGAACAATCTGGCATGGTGGCCGCTGGCATCGCCATCCATCCCCATGCCTCCGCCCAGTCCGACCACCAGTCAGTGCCACACCCAACTCCTCCTCACCTTATCTCTCATCTTTTTCGGGATATCATTTTCTCGATGAAATTCTCGAGATACCATTTTTCCGATGAAATTCTCGAGATATCATTAGTTTTTACACATGGGATTATTCCTGTATGAGTCAATCACAACATGTGTTTTGTAAAAAGGTGCATCTTAATGTTTCGTGCAATGCACGGGCATCTTGCTTGTAGTTTTTGTTTTTTGAGAACTCAATGTAGACTTTTTTACGCAAAGAAATACTCTAGAAACAAATCCATCCACTCGGCCGAAACGTCCCGCCTTTTCGGGTATGGCCTGTTTACATGGTAAGCCCAGTAGCCCATATGGCATGAGGGGCAGCGATTGCGCGCGGAAAAGCGGCGCGAAAGGCTCTCTCCTTTTTCACTTCTCCCTCCACGGCCCCCTCTCTTCCGCCGCCGAGGTAAAAAGAAAGAAGGCAACAAAAATCTCAATCCCCTCTTGGTCTCATCCTCCCCGAAGGCGCAGAAGAAACACGGCAGCGATCGTAATCCAGCTCTACTCTGACCTGCCGCCTCCCGGCCAGCGGTATGCGCCTTCTGGAATTCTTGCTCCGTTTCTTCTCTGTAGATAATGCTGTCAGCCTGTCACCCATGACTGGTTTTCTCGGTAGATTTTGCCCTTTCCTGTTCGTTTGATATGTGCGTCAGATCTGATTGGTCAACTTGCCACGGATAAAATTGCATCTCCCGACCTGTGTACATATGGATCAACAATGTCATTCTCGCA
>NC_041388.1:350867884-350890205 GCF_002162155.2 Triticum dicoccoides | reverse complement strand
TACCGATGGCATCAGATTAGAAGCCGCAACGAAATTCCATTTGATCAGTTTGAATGGCATCGGTGGTTTCTGTTGCGCTCCCATTGTTCTTCTACTATCTGTTATCCCCTAAGTCCAAACTCGGTCTCTCGATCAATTTTTACAGTAATCGACCATTTGCTAATTTGTTTGCTTAAAGTTCCACAGAGAACTTGTTCAAAATTATAAGGGAATGCTGAAATATCAACACACATTTTTTTTCAAATGGCTAAATTTTTACTGGTTCTACCTTTTCTTATGCCTAGGCATGGAACAGGAAGTTAGCAGTGACAAAAACATGGTGGCACAAGACCACAACAATGGCAGCCACTCCCGCGCAAACCCGAAAAGGCTCCGATCGAAGGCGTGGGAAGACTTCACACCCATCTACGTTGGTGGGAAGGTCGCGAAGGCTGAGTGCATGCATTGCCACCTGGTCTTCAATAGCAACAGCACAAATGGCACTAGCAACCTGCTTAAACACCATGCCATGTGCGGCCCCCGGGCCCAGAAGAGGCCAACACAACGGAAGAGTACAGCAGCAGCTGGCTCTGATCCGACGCAGAAGAAGCTATCGTTCTTTCCCACTAGCAAGAAGAAATGCTTGGGCACAGCAGATGCAAGGCCTGAGAAGAAGGATCTTGTTTTGCTTCACAATGACACTAATCGGAAGAGCCATGAGGGTAATCAGAATGGGTCTCATGAGGAACTTGGATCGCCTGAGCAGAATGATCTTGCCTTGCCTGATGTTCCCACTGACAGAAATACAAAGAGTCAACAAGTTGATCAAAATGGGTCTCATGACGAACTAGCTACAGCTGAGCAGGAAAATGATGCCTTCCCTGACAATCCCATCAACAAGAATGTAAAGAATCAGTCCCATGAGGAACTTGCATTGCCTGAACACGAGGCCATTCCTACTGCCATAAAACTGAAGAATCAGGATGTTGGTCAGGATGGATCCCATGGTGAGCTTGTTAGGAAATTGGCCTTGCACGGTTACCTGCCCTCGATGATGGACCATGGAGGACTCAGGAAGTCTGGATTTCTTGAATCCCGTGGTCAAGATGCCATCCTATGCTGACTTGATATCTACATTTTTGGATTTGTTCGACAATGAAAAGGCCAAGCTGAAGGAGAAGCTTGCAGCCCTTCGCAGTCGGGTATGCTTGAGTGCTTACGTTTGGCACTACGATCCAGTCTCGGCTTTCTTGTGCTTGAGTGTTCATTACATTGATGATGAATGGGAGAGGCAACAAAAGATCATCACATTTCGTGCCATGGATACTATTTGCAATGCAGAAGAACTGGGTGAAGCCATATTGCTGGCCATCCGAGATTGGGGTCTTTGTGGAAAAGTTTTCAGCATTGTACTGGATGATGCATTTATTGATGATTCAGTGGCTTCAAGTGTCAAAGCACAGCTCATGAAAGAGAACTCAACCTTTGCAAACCAGAGCTTGTTTGTGGTGCGTCGTGGAACTCATTTACTTGATCAGGTTATTCAGGTGGGGCTGGATGAACTTGAAAAAATCATGGAGAAATCAGCAAACTGTTCTAAACCTATGATGGGTCCTAAGTCGTCTGCAGTGCGGTATCCCAACTACAAATACGCACCATCTCAGGAAGACTGGGCCGAAGAGCGTAAGATGTGTGAGACCTTGGAAGAGTTTCATCAGTACATGGACACAAGCAAGAGTCTTCGTGGTCCAGTGCACTTGTTTGATGCGATTAGGGATGTGAAGCATGATTTGCGTCGTGGGGTTAAGAGCTATGTGGATGGATCATTTTCCAATATGCTAAAGAAGATGCAGCAGAAGTTCAAGAAATATTGGAAACTCTGTTGCTTACATTTATGTATGACTATAGCCATGGATCCTTCATACGGCCTGAAACACATCAAGTCTAGGAGCGGTTACCTCTGTAAAAATGACAAAGATGGCTATAAAAAGGATGTCCATGATACATTGCTCAGTCTCTTCTATGAATATTCTGGTCAGGTGGAAGACCCTAGCTGCACTTCTGGGTCCAAAACTAGCAAGGAAACTGTTATCATTGAAGATGGTATGAATGAAGATGATGCGCCATTTGCATGCTGTGGCGATTATGGAGACAAATGTAATAAGGGGCGACCGATGATAGAACTTGACCAGTACTTGCATGAGCCAAGCTACTGTAGAGGCCAGACGAGTGTTCTTCAGTGGTGGAAGGAACATAACCTGACTTATCCTACAATTGCTCGGATGGCACGCGATATATTGGCTATGCCATACAGATGCGATTATGAGGTAGCAACAACGACTGCCGGACTTGCAATTTGTGAGTCAGGTCATAAGCACTGGGTTGAGCAGCTTGTCTGTACTCAAGATTGGCTCGGACCTAACCGTACGTTCTACTCTCTCGCTTTTCTCATTGATGTCCTGTCACGTTCTCGTATTAACCATACATTGTGTAACCCTAGGTTCTGCAAGCAAGGTCTCAACCAGCGATCTTTCGGACTGAGTACTTGGGCCTTCTTAATCTTCCATGTAAGACCCTTTTCAAATTTACACATGGCAATCCGATTCAGAACTAGTAGTACTAAGCTATGGCTCAACAGTTACCTTTCTGATGCAGGATCCTGTTTATCTTTTTGGAAGGAGACGCCGGATTCAAAGACGAGAAATGTGTGAAGGGCGACATTTGTTTAGACGGTTTTAGGGAATGCATCCTGTTATCACTTAGCAGCTATGATTATGAGTAGTTTTAGACATTTAGTTACTGATGATGGTGGAGGTGTAATGGCGCTTTTGTACGTATGTGCCGTGGACTGGGGAGCCTATCAGTAATTTCCACTTCTAGTTTTCAGATACTTTGTCAACATCTCATCCAATGATACCTGATCATGATGTTCATATGCCCAACTATATATACTACTGCCATCTTCTAGTGCTTGCAGCACATTCCTCTACCCTCGAGTCCTCTTCTGGTGCTCCCTTTTTTTTGCAATTTCTGGCACGGGTTTGATTGATTTGTTGGTCAAAAAAGCGGAGGCTTTTGTCTCAACAATGATACACCACCACCCCGCCCTTTTTGAGCAACGCACGCCGCAGCTAATCAGGCTTTCGCCACTTCACTTAATCATGAGCCAGGATGCATGGGATCACAACTCTAGCTAGATCACCAATTAATCACCCCACACCAACGCACGCAACTGTAAGATCTGGATCTGGAACATCTCAAGGGACCAGGAACATCTCAAGGGACCAGGCACGCACAGAAGTTACCAGCTGGATAACAGACATCTTCGCGCGTCGCGGCTCGGGCTCGAACCGAACCGCGACGCGCGACTGGCACAAATGTCCTGATGATCGCATAGATAACATGTCTGGAATACTGTTTTCAGAGGTTGGGATTGGCCTCGCGGGCTAAAACTAAGCGCGATCACTGGCCTGCTGCACTGGCCGTGGCCTGTGGATCCGGATCTCAGTACAATCAGCACCAGTTCTTTATTAGCTCAGCTTCAGTTTCAGTTGTTCCAAATGCAGAGACTGGCCGTGACCCTGACCCTGACCATTGTGCGGCGTGCGGGACAGCAGGCGAGACCGGATCCCGAGCGGTGGGCGGCCGGAGCAGCGCCGATGCGCGGAGCCACACGTGCGGCGGTGGCCTCTGCCCGACGGGAGCCCCGCTGGAGCTCGACTGGCGCTGGCGGGCATCGTTGGGCGGCGCCTGTCCGGCCTGGCAAGTGGCAACGGCATCGCCCTGACCCTCAGCTCTATCCAAGTGGACTGGACGACTGTCACTGGTTATAGTTAGCATATGTAGCAGATAAACTAAACAGTGCAGAATCACCAGCAGTGGTGCCGCTGTTGTCCTCGGCTCCCGAGTTTTTTACGCTCTGGAACACTGGAAACGCATGTGCTATCTTCCTGAAAATTCAAAACGGGCTCGAGTTCATCTGGAGCCTCGATCTTGCGGTTGATCAATGCAGCATTGTCGCCATCAGTGACTACTAGCGGTACGGTTTGATTCCAGCAGCAGATTGCCGAAACACACGGAAATCTGCTGATTTTTGCAAGCGACGTGCCGTGCATGGTAAAACAAACAGCGTTTTTTTTTTTTTTGCAGTACGCTTCCTTTCCGCTCATGTACAACTCGCAATGCCGCATACAAACAGGCGAAATTATTGCCGGGAATCGTCGATTTTGGGAAAGCCCATAAAATTTAGGAACGTTAGAGTATTCATTAAAATAGACTTCGTCTGCTTGTGTCGTTTTCAACTCTTTTTTACAATAAACTCTTGCTTTGCTGCCCAATAGAAACGCTACTTGGAAGAGTTGAACTTATTTTTTCTAACTTGCAATTATAGAACTAATTTTTTTCTAATTAATTCCTCATTTGATTTTTGAAAATTCTTTCGATACAATGAAAAAAAACCCAGAAGGGTTTCTATTTAATGATGAAATTAAAATGGATAAATAGAAAAGGCTTTTTGGATTTTTGAAAAAATTCTAGAATGAAAGTCTTTATGCTCTTATTATTAATTAGATTTACTAACCTAAGTCGCGAGAATTTGGGGGAAATTCGGGTGTTTCATCAATTCAAAAGAGGCTTTGAGATTGCGAGGTTGCAAGCCACTCCATCGAAAGCACTCACAGTTTCACCACGGCAATAATTACTACAGTACACGAGAGATGAAAGATGCTTCGTTCCTATTGCTGCTGCTGCTGCTCTGGTACTCTGATTTTTACAGGTTTTTCTTCTGGTCTGGTAGGTCCCAACTCCAAGCACTTTTATACTACTAAGAAAAACAAAAGAAAGGAGAAGAAAAGCGGATTGTTAATCCGGCGATTAGCTCGCAGTGGATTCAGAGATGCTACTGCTGCTCTGCCCCGCCGCGGCTTCGGAGATGCTCTGCAGGGACGGCCGCCAGTGCCGGCCTCTGCCGCCACCGGCCGGCTGCGCGCCGCCGGAGCCCCGGTGCCGGTCCTTCTCCACCCGCTGCTTCGCGTTCGCGTTCGCGTCCTGAGGAGGCAGGAGCGCGTATAGGAATCAGTATATACTGCTTCGTGCAGTTTCAGATAGGAAGAGGAGATTATCACCAGGAGAATGGGGAGGCACTGACCTTGTCCGAGGCGCCCTGCTCCGCCCCGTCGCCGCGCCGGAGCTGGTCGTGCTGCTGCTTGATGGCCTCGCACCGCCGCATCTTGTCGTCCTTCCTCGCCCGCAGCGCCTTGGTCACCTCTGCGCAGCGCGACACCAACGATCATCGATTAGAACTACAGTAGATTGCTGCAACGAACGGCGGAATCCAGGCGCAGAAACGCGCTGCTCCGCGCCATGGACGACAAGGAAGGCGAGCGCGGCGGCTATCGATGTCGATGGACGCAGTGAGGAGTGGAGGACTGTAGACGAACCTTGCGCGGTGATGAGGCGGTAGACCTGGCCGAGGTGGAGCACGTCCTTGGGCTTGAGGAGCTTGACCCGGGTGATCTTCGCTGCGGCGCCGGCGCCTGCGACGGCGGCCGCCGCCGCGGCCTCGTCCCCCGCGGCCGCCTTGTCGTCGGGGGAGAGGCGGAGGATGACGAGCGCGACGTAGTGGCCGGGGTTGGTCTTCATGACCTCGGCGGCCGGGGTGGGCCAGTAGAGGCGCTCCACCTTGCCGCCGGGGTGCTGGATGATGACCTCCGCCGCCTCGGCCGCCTGGCAGTTGCCCATCGCGCCCGCGCCCCCGCGCCTCGCTTCTGCCGGCGGAGCTAGTGGCGTCTGGTGAGCTCTGGGGGAGGAGGGAGGTGGTGGTGGAGGAGCAGAGCAGAGGAGAGGAGGGCAGAAGGTCACGCAGTTGCCGTTTCGAGGGAGGTGGTGGCGTTAAATGTGGTGAAGGGAAAAGGCGCCGGCCATGAGGAGGAGAGGAGGGCAGTTTTGGCTGCCTTCGTCTCGGCTCTCGTCTCAGCACACTGCAAAATGGCCAAATGGTAGAGTACCACTGCACAGACCTAGTTTTGAACATTTAAAAAAAACTGATTTTTTTTCAAAATTTGAGGGGTAGTGCGTTCCATGAAATATTTTTTGTGTATTATACTCTGGGCACTGCACATCCATCGGGTGATAAATCGATTAGATCAACCGCCTCGGCAGCCGTCTGATGCCACCCAAAACAGCCATCCGATTCACCCTCCCAGCCAACCGAGGACCTTCGCAACAGCTAGCTTGTTGCACTTAGGGGCTTCGCAACAAGGACCTTGTGGCAAAGGTTCACCGAGACAGTAGCGCTGCCCCGACATGGCCTGAGCGCCTCAGCCATGGAGCGCCGCCAGCAGCCAGAGTTGCTGCACCTCCTCTGACCCAGCATCCCGAGCAACTGCCTCTACTTCAGCACGACGACGATGAGCTCTCACACCGGGCACTCCTCTTGCGGTTTCTGCAACTGAATCTATGTTTCTGAAACATGCACCATCTTGCAATGCATCACCTCGTATGCTCTAACACCGGGCACTTCTCCGACGCTTTCTGCAACCTGGGATATGCTTTTGAAACAAGAGCCTTGTTGCAAAAGAAAAATCTTCACTGCCGATCCATTTTTCTTTTCTTTTTGAAACAAGACCTCTATTGCAGAAATTTTCTAAAACTAGATCCTGTTGCCGAAAAAACTTCAACACACATCTGTTTTATTTTCTGAAAATAAAACCTCTGTTGTAGAAACCTTCTGAAACAATACGCTTGTTGCAAAAGAAACCCTACATGCACGGACTGGTGGCCAGCGTAATTGCCTGAGCACTTGATCAAAATCGATTTGATAGCTACGCAGGAGACGGACTCTGCGCGTGCATCAGTCGGCTGAAGGAAAGCGTTTTCCTTATACTATCCTTAGGTTTGCCCTCACTTTGACTTGACTTTTCCCCATGAAAAAAATACTGGCCGTGTCCAATGTGCAGAGAGCATGTACCACAGGGGTACAAATACTAGCTGATTGCACGCGATAACCTCCGTAGAAGAGACTGGAAATAACAATTACTAATTGTTTGTTTATATATAATACTGGTATGCCATTTTGGCTACCGAACGTGCGGGTAAAAGCGGCATGCAAACGACATCACACACACACAGTAGTCTACAAAAAGCTACTCCTGCTAACAAACTGTTTGCCTGCCAGAGACCCAATGGCTTCTTCATCTGTTCTCACTCTAAACAATACAATATATTTTTCTTAATGAGAAGCAGAGTATAGACGAGGTGGCTGAGGAGTGAGGATAACAAGTGGTTGTTAGTAGGGTCACAATCACTTTACGACGGAGCTCTTTTCAGGTTTTATTATAACATATCATCTCCTCGATCAAATACTCCTACTAGCTTTGAATCATTATTAGCATGAGAAGAAATAGTGCTCGTCCGACTAACTCCTTTGGTTAGCACGTCGTCGGATAAGCAGTACTCGCTGTGCTCGCACCTGCAGCGGCCCTCAAAGCCGGCTCGCAACGGTCAGAGAAACCGGGCGTGACGTAGTATCTAGTTCGGCTTCGCATTTGTGCTTATCTGCTTCGTACGTAATTCTTTTTTTATTTCAAGTAGTAGTACTATTACACATTATCCGGCGGCTTCCCTCCTCCTTTTCATCATTCTTCATTCATAGTACTACTGCTTCTTCCCGTTCCTTTTCATCACATCGTGTCAGTCCAGACGTATAATGGGAGGGATAAACCCCGAGCTACAACTCCCTAATCTTGATGCATTGTCCAATGGCCGTGGGTGGCCGAGTGGTCGGTCACTGGCTCTAGCATAGGACGAGGGGATCGAGAACCTGACATGAGGCGGTGACGTGCCAGCGTGGACCTTGTCATCGGGCCCACCTCTGAGCCTCAGATGCTTGCATGTGGGCCACCACGGCATGGGCACGCCACACCAGGCCCCGGGCCGGCGTGTGCTGCACCTGCATGCCTGCGTAGGCGTGAGAGGACGCGGTGAATCCGGCCGGGAGATCCTCTCACGCCTCAAACCACCTACGTGTACCAGCAGTACTACGATCTGTAGTAGCCACATCGTATATGTTACAAGGCCCTTCCTTCGACCCTTCCTTTCACTTCTTTTTGCAGAGTGCTATCGTAACTTCATCTATCCGAGCGGCGAGCACCCGCAAGAGGCTAAATTTCATGTTTTGACTCTTTTTTCAAATCTATTTGAGATCTGATCCTAGTTTGAAAAAAATTCAAGATCTAACTCTTTTGCTATCGTCAGGGACCATGACGGTAGGGTATAACAGCCTACCGCCAAGGACTCTGGCGGTAGGGTTGCATGCCCTACCACCAAAAACCTCCTAAGTATTGAAATAATGCGTGCTCGTGCCTACCGCCAAGCACCTTGACGGTAGGGTTGTGCAGGCTACCGCCAGCCTGGTTGACGGTAGCGATGTTTCCTACCGCCAAAGTCCCTGGCGGTAGGCCGTTAGACCCTATCGCCATGGACTCTGGCGGTAGCAAAAGGGTCAGATCTCAAAACGTTTTCAACCTATGGGCAAATCTCGAATAGGTTTCAGAAAAGGGTCAAAACACGAAATTTTGCCCCCGCAAGACTGCAAATTATGCAAAAAAGAAAACCACATGTGTTTTGAGATGATTTTACCAAGTGCAAGCTTGATATATTATTAAGACAATTTTTAGCCATTTCTTACCAACATAATCGCGCGTCTCTTCTGAGTTGGCCTTTCTTGTTTATTTTTCGTTCGACAAAAATACGAACGTCAAAATTATACATACGTACTGTACATACATACCGGTGGTGGTGGGTAGGAGTACATGTGTAGAGCAACAAGGACAAGCTGTCAGTGTCACCGGGCATACAAAAAGAGGATATGGTTTGTATTGCTTTCGCTCCTAGTCGTAGGCAGGCAGGCACATCATAAGCACCCCCACTTGTGAATTGTCTACCATGTAGTATAGCAGTTTCAGTCATGCGTGCGCTCTTTTGCTCAAGCGTATACGAAACGCCCACCTGGCCCCGTTTATAGTACAAACCTGCCTCTCCTGCTCCTGTTCATCTCTACCCTTCTTACTCAATCAAGGCGGTGGATCGTGGATGTAGTACTTCCTCTGGTCCTTTTTACTCTGCACATTGGATTTGCCGAAAAGTTTGATCAAATTTATATTAGAAATTATTAGCATCTATAATATCTAATAAATATAATATGAAAATATATTCTAAGATGAATCTAATGATATTGGTGAAAAGTTGGATGAGATTGACTTCAAACAAACCTAATATGCAGAGTAAAAAGGACCGAAGGGAGTACTACATACATTAGCAAACAAGTCAAGACAAATGAAATGATCTCCAAATGCTCTACGTGTGTGGTCCATGCAATGCAGCATCATTCATGGGCAATGAGATCCGTTTTTCACAAGATTTCCATGGTTATTAAACTTGTAAAGATAAATGATCCACGAAGAATATGTAAAGATTCGAATCACTGCTTCTTTTTTTTCTGATATATATAAAAGCTAGTACCTGCATTTCCCTAATGAAGCTAGGCTTGCTTTGCTGTGCTCTGATTTAAATTGCAAAACTTAGGGGCTTTTTTAGGTCTATAATTAGCACTCAATGCCTCATGCGCTGCATGGTCCATTATGCATGCCACTACTAACAGGGAGCATCAAAAAGTAATGAAAAGCCCTGAAGCATGTATGTATGCAGTACACTGTACACATGACCTGATTAAAGGTGCATTTGTTGCTTAGTGCACCACTTGATGATCCATCCAGGGGCGCCTTGCATCGGTATGATTAAACTATGATGGGGAATCTGCAAATAACAATTAAGACCAGCGCAAAGCCCTCAGTAACCATAATCAAATCTGGCAAAGAGGAAGGGATTCATATACTCCTAGTGCTTCTCTTGCTTTCCAACCTTTGCACAGTAGTAGTATTATAGGCCACCACAAAGATCCAGCCGATCATGCCATGGTCCAAAAATTTAGGGTTCTGAGCAAAGGTTGGGTTGGGAGGAGGTCAACAACTTTGCTTGTTTTTTGTTTTTAATAATTAACCTTTTCGCCCTAACACCTGCGCCATTTTCTAGTACGCCCGTAGCTGTGCCCATTTGCCATTTGGCATTTTTTTAGTACTTTATCCTAAAGCGTACTGTACTAGACTACACCATTTGGAATATAGCATTTACATATATTCTAGAACGAAAATGAGAATGACTTGTCACCGGTACTATTTGATGCGTATGGATGCATGTATACATGCCTAGAAAATTAGTTAGTGATAACAACTATACTGCTTTGTCTTGCTAGATATTAGCTAATTGCATTGACGTGGAACAGTCCATTTGTAATACTATCGCGCATTAGTTGCTAATCTGCAAACCAGGAGGTTGACACGCACGTACAGTACGTACAAGGACCTGCTACCAAACGGCGTACCCGTGATGTAGATGGACAGTACTTTGATCATTTGCGCTTTTAAGTACTGATGTGTCCATTAAACGCACATTTCGTGAATTTTTACAAGTTGCTTAAAGTGTTTAAAGTCTAAAAATTATAGATAATCAGCAATGGGTGTGAACAGTAAAATCATTTAAAATCAGAAAAAATGATTATTTTTTCATCCAGGATGCTTGAATGTGTGATGCGCATGCTAAAATTCTTGATGTCTCAACATTCGAGGAGGTTGTAACATAAAAATTCGCTGTGAAAGAAACTTTTAAAAGTACATTGTTTGGGCTTAAATTTGTCTTTTTTGCCTAGAGCTCCTTGGATGTCCAAACATCACCAAAATTTGCACGCTTCTTGGACACTCGACCATCTCCGATGCCAAAATAATAATAATCAGACTTTCAAATTCTTTTACTATTTACTCAGACGTGAACTACTGATTTATTCTTTGCGGAAAAAACTTCCAATCTATTCATCTTCAACCATGGTAATAGAACGAACACTAGAAATGATAAAATTTCATCCAGGTCCGTAGAACACCTAGCGACAACTACAGGCACTGAAGCGAGCCGAAGGCGCGCCGCTGTTATCGCCCCTCCCTCGCCGGAGCCGGACAAACCTTATTGTAGTAGAAAGTCGGGAAGACGTTGTGCTAAGCCCCCCTAAAACCAACGCACCAGAACAGCAAACGCCACGGATGAAGAGTGTAGATCAAAAGGATATGAAGATACATGAACGAAGACGAACAGATCCGAGCAAATCCACCAAAGACACAGATCCGTCGAAGACACACCTCCGCACGTCCACCTATGATGCTAGACGCATCACCGGAATGGGGGCTAGGAGGGAAGACCTTTGTTCCATCTTACATTTCTGAGCAAGACACATACCCTAACAAAACTCAAAAAAAATCTGAAAATGTAGCCCTCCCACCGGCAAAAAGACAAGATCCATTCCGCCTTCATGACCCTGATGCCATAGGAGACGGGCGGACCGGCCCGGGCGGGAGGCAAAGAATTTTAGCTTTTTGGGAGGCAAATCCGATTTACAAAACAACTTGTTTTGCTGTGAAAAAGAATCTGGTCGGATCAGTCGCTTCATTTTGACTTGAAGCTGCTAGTGATTTATAGAATAAAGTTTGGTTCCTTATTATTTTAGTTTGCATTCGTTATACCCAATGGATTCTGCACAAAATTCTAAGAAAATAAGGGCGAAAAGGAAAAAAAGAAACTAGCTAAAGGAAACAACAGGTGTAGAGGAAAAGGACTTGTGTCACATGATTTCGGCATTTTGCAAGTGTGTACGCTACGCGCCCTGGGTCAAGATTAGCAAGCGGTGTGAGTGCAACAAGCAGCATAATGAAGCTAGCGTAGCTGTGTCATTAGATTCGATAAAATAGGATCAGGCCTGCATCGAATCGATAAGGTTTGGCATCGAACCGATAAGCTTTGGCGCGCTTCTTTTTTCTTTTTTAGGCCCATAAACCGTAGGACGGTTGTTCTGAGCTTTAATATTGTACTGTTCCTTATTTTTTTGCGGGGATACTGTACTGTATTTTTTTTTTCTTTGAGATGTAGTATGGCACTGTCACTTTAAGTAATCTTGGATCACACAAAACCACTGCCGCGCGCACACTCGATGCCCGAAAGAGGCCACCCCGGTCAACGCTCATGTGCCTGTGCGCGCGTGCGTTCGTACGTGGTATTGTGTGTGTGTGTGTGGACGCGCTGCCTGCCTGCCTTTCCGCCCCGATCCTGCAGTTTTTAACTTACAGTGAGACGGTGGCGTGTCGTCCGCACGACTCTTGAGATGTTCCGTCGCCGGGCGTGGCAAAGGTCAGCGCCCCCGCTTTATACTACTACTACAAAATCTAATCTATACGCGTGCGTGCCTGCGTACGGCCTGCGGGCGGTAAAAATGATGGTGGCTACGTACTCCACCACCTTTCCGCTTTGTACAGCCGCACAGCACATGCATTCAAATAATTTCGGAAGGAGCCCGTGGAGGGAGGCACTTTCCTGATTCCAAACACAAAACTTGCACCAGTTCTTTCTTTTCCATTGGTTTTTATGTCGCTTAACACGCGGAGAGCTCATGAGAACTCCACATGGTTCGATTCAATTTTCGCAGATGAGGGAGGACAGGAAACCTACCTGCTGTTTGCATGTAAACCAAGGCTGCTGCAATAAAGCGCCAACAGCGTGCAGCAGTGCCGGAATAAGACTCTGCGAATTAAGCATGAACAGCCCCTGGTGCTACACCGCTCCGGCTACAGAGCAACCTAGGAATCAAATGCATCTCTGTACCTCCCGGCGGCCAGCGAGATCGCCATAGACCCATATTATTATTCCCACATGTTTATACTGTATATGTATATATTCCCGCGCTCCTGAAATGTACAATAACTTTCAACATGCACGTCCTCGTCTGCGCAACGCAAGCTTGCTAGTGACAAAAGCAGATACCTAACCCCGTCATTTGGCCCTTGCACATACCACACATGACCACATCACAACAGCTTAGCTAGCATTGATTGTTATTTGGGTGACACAAGCAAGGGCTAGCTTCCCGTGTCATGTCTGGCATCGGCTCTTCTTTTCGCCGGAACCAAGTGGCCGGCGCCATCATCTTTCCTTTTTTCTTTTCCGCCCGTCCTCTATAGTACCAACTTTCACAATGACATAATTGAAATATTAGACAATGGTTTACACAAAAAAAATTCTCAAATACGCACAAGTGTGCGTACTATATATTAAAGAAGGAACACGTTGGGTGTTACACATTATTATATGAAACCCAACTCCACCACAAAGTTACCTACACTACCCTCTCATGCTCTCCCACCTAGCCAAAGCCCTAAAGAGAGCTTCCACATCTCCATTCCGAAGTCCCACTTCCTTCCATGCTCGGCCATCCCTTTCGATGGTTCGTAACAAAACTCGTAGGGACGGGGTAGAACCATAAAAAACGATGGCATTCTGGTGCTTCCATAATTCCCACACAACAAGGAGGATTATCGTCTGCATCTCCTTCATGCTCTTGCTTGTGCCGTTCTTCTCCGCACACCAATCCACCAAGTTTGTTTCGCTTGTCGGAACCCATCCCGGCTTGTTCAAAGCCGTACAAACAATTGTCCACACCTTCCTTGCCATAACACAGTTTAAGAGAATATGTCCAATGGTCTCCTCTTGCTGGGCGCAGAAGGGGCAAGCGTCATGGTGGTCAAGGCCATGACGGGCCAGCCGGTCCGCCGTCCAACATCTGCTCTATATTGCAAGCCAAGTGAAGAACCAACAACGGAGCGGAGCCCTGGATGACCACATGAAGATGGTTGTCGGTGACATTTCTCGGCCCCAAAATCTGGCCTGATATGCAGATCTACAAGAGTACCTTCCATCCGGCTCCCGGGCCCAACTAATCTCGTCTATGGCTCCCGGAATCAGATCCACACGAGTAACATGCGCCCATAGCTGGAAGTATTCTTGCAGCGCCTCCAGAGAAAGCTCAGGGCCGACATCCCGTGCCCAGTCTGAGGATGACAGGGCCTGGTGAACCGTCCTAGAGCACCTAGCTGCTCGGTTCACTGACGCGTAAACGTGTGGTGCAATCTCCTGCAGCCGGAACCTACCGAGCCAACGGTCTTCCCAGAATATGGTTTACACGTATTGATGTGCTCCTGTTCATGTCGGCCTTAATTCAAAGTTTCTCTACTCGGAGAGTTCATCACAAATTTGTTGTTTTGAAGTCCATAACATGATTGATGACATCAAGGACCTCCAAGATAATATTACACCTCGTGCATGCGAGAATGAGCTTCTCACATACTTCCACCGCCTTAAAATAAGTATCGCCGACTTATTACAACTTGGCTCATCCAAAAATAAATGCCGCTGACTTAGTACAACTTGGACGGAGGGAGTATTTGTGTGCAGGTGGACCGATCTGAAGACTAAACTATCGGCCATGCGAGGTAAAAAGAAAACTCCTCGGCGGCTCGCTCCATCCAAATAGCTAATAAAGACAAGCAAGTAGATTAATTAACCACTGATCGCATAAACATCTCTATCTAGCTAGCTAGCCTGCTAAACCAGATGTGCGTGCCACACACGAGAAGGCAAAACCACCTTTGAAACACGCACACACGAAGCAGTCTCCATTTTCAACACGCATTTTCAACTATCGGCCACACGCATTGCAGGCCGAGACACACAACACAAACATCTAATCATCTAATCAGCCTAACCACTAGACTCTCTCTCTGTCTGTCTGCCTAGCTTTTGTTCCCTTGTCCTTGTTCGTGAGCTGTGACAACAAAACATAGCTTGCATGCAGCTCGCGGAGGGCGCAGGAAAGCAGGCTAGCCTGCCCGGCCGATGGGCACGCCGACCTCGCGGTTTGCGGTTGGCCTCCTGCCAAATTGTCTCATTAGACGACATAGATCCTCCCGCCTAGGTGCAATTGTCCCATGGATCCCCAATCATGGGGGGCAACGCAAGGACGCCGAGCGGAGAGGTGTTTGGAAAGCAAGCAACAATGGCGCGTCATCATTGACATGGATAGCCAAAGAGAATATATGTAAAGGGCAGCGTTAAGCTGAAAAGCCATGAGTAGTTGCTGCTCCAGCTCACACACATGCCTTGCGTGGAAATTTCTGAAGCAAATCCGGAACTAAAGTTGGCTCAAGGTGCCATGTTAAAATCTCCTTTTGTTTGTGTGTTTCTGGATAGATGGACAATGTCACTACGAGACTAACCACAATGGAGAGTAACATACATTAGTAACATACACGTATTTCTAGACTATGTTACTACCTTCATAGTGGGTAGTAACATAAGTGTGGTAACATGCATAGCTTCATTTATTAGGTTATAGACTCATATTGCATTGGGACATGTGATGTTACAGTAACTAGCTAAGTTACTACTACTACCTCTCTCCTCATTAACTCACTGCCACATAAGCAAATTTGCTGAGTTGGACTCGATGTTACTTTCTAGTTTCTAGGCCGACGTGCAACACGTCGCAATTCGCAGCAGCTTTGCAACTTTTCTCCAAGCCGTGTCTCTGTCCAGCTATCCACGGGTCGAATGGAATGATGGGCACGGAGGAATCGTCTCAGGGTGCATGGCAAAAAGCCAAAAGGTGGATCCTGTCATCCCACGCTAGTGCCTGTTTCTCTGCCTTTTTGGTCCTGCAGGGTGTTGTTTAGCGGTGACAGGTGGGCCCGGGCAGATGCCACGTCTGGTCTTGGAGTGGTCATTAGGGTTTGACCGGCCTGTCACTTTTGGAAAGTAACTTGCGTACATGTTAAGTGTCCGTGTATATTCGGAGCTTTCTATCTACTACTATGACAAAATGAAGTTCAGTGATCAGGTAAGAAAATTGGTTGCTTTTGGGCTGACGAGACTAATTGCATGGGCACTAAATACATACTCCTACGTTACATTCGGAAAAGGGAGTCATGGTGGCAGCCCCACCGAGCTTCACAGGCTCTCAGAGCGAACTGGCTAATTGGTTGCTTGGATGGTTTGCCAAGGCTCCTGCGGATGAACGAGAAGCTATGATCCATGCAGTCTACGCGCTTTGGCTGGCTAGAAATGAAACAAGGGACGGAAGGAGAATTGAAGAACCACGTGGAATAACAGAGAAGGTGTGCGCTTTTATGAGAGAGTGGCGCGAGGTCCATGTCAAGCCGGCTCAGGCAACCATACCCATCGTAGTGCAGCGCTGGACGGCGCCGGAAGAGGGCTGGGTCAAGGCAAATTCTGACGGCGCTACAGCAAAGTTCGGAGGCAAGAGTGGAGGAGGGGCGGTGCTTCGCGACCATAACGGTGCTTTTCTCGCTGGGGCGTGTCACTTCTTTCCTCATGTCGACGATGCTGAGGCTGCTGAGATTAAAGCATGCAAAAGGGCTCTGTTGGTGGCAATGGGGATCAACGTTCAGAGGGTTCACTTAGAGCTGGACAGCCAGGCTCTTGTGCATACGATCAAAAGCCCTGAGAGGAATCTGGCGGCAAATGGACCTTGGGTGGAGGAGATCAAGATGATGCTTCGAACTTTTCAGGATTTCCGAGTGTTATGGGTGAGGCGTTCTGCAAATGTTGCCATGCACAATTTAGCTAAAGTAGGAGTAGGAGACGAACTTTGCAAGATATGGCTTGGATCACCCCCAGACTGCGTTCTGGAAGTGATCGCAGACGAGATCCCAGACTTTGTTTAAGTTAATAAATGCGGCGACATTTTCCCTAAAAAAAAAGTACCACGGCAGATGAGGAAGGTGGGTGACCAAGTGTGAGCGTGTGACCTCATCGTAAATTTGCAGTGTCACTCCTATTGTAGTGCTCCTGTCATCCTTGTTTCAGGGAAGAAACGGCTCATTGCATCACGGTGGTTGAGCGTTTCCGCATAGATATACGCATAGACAAGGACGCCATCAGCGTTTTAGGTTGGGCCTCGACCCCATGCAGTGCAGGTTTTGGGGGTCAGATTCCGTCTTCTCACGTACTCTTGGGCTTCAACCCCGGCCAAATGTATGCAGTATGCAGTTGCAAAGACCACCTACGTATGTAGCCTCTGGACGTTTGGAACGTCAATAAAGCTTGCTGCAAGATAGTCACGCCGTCCGCCCGCCCTAGCTAGCTTGTATAGTTCGTTGCGCGATGGATGGGTCGATGTGGTCTTGACGAGCGAGATATCCGATCGAGCTGTGCGAGTTAACATCATTCAAATCGATCACAAGATCTCCGTTCCGTGTCTGCCCGTCTCACGTGTCATACAGTAGCTAGGAAAGTCTAGTGTTGGTGATGTGTATGTCTGAGTGCCTCCCGTGAACAGAAGAAAACGTACCGAGTACCGACGCTACTGGTCCGTAAGGACGTGGCCACCGGTGCTCTGCATTCATGCATGGCACGGTTAACTGCATATTGGAAAAGATTGTAACACTAGTTACCTGAGTGGCTGACTCCAAAATAAAAGCTGAAACTGGAGATATCACTTCCGATTGAACAAGGCCATGCGACTTCTCGTCCGATGATGAACAACATATGCTAGCGCTTGTCGCTTAGATTTCCTTTTATACGTAGGACGTGTTTCAAATGCACTGAGACGATTGTGCCGAGGCGATTATGAAAGAGATTGTAGAAAGAGATGATGAAAAGACGGTATGGCTTTCCATAATCTCTTCTTTCATCATTTTACTTGTATAGGAATCCGCTTTTTTTCTCTCTCTTTCGAGGGAATATGGAAATCGTTTGGTGCAGATGGAATAACTATCATTGTGCAAAGGCGAAGAGTAGTAACTCGGAATTCTAGAACCCGATTCCTACTTAGCGCTTCAAGCGCCGGATACTTCGTTAGCGGTAACTGCTGCACACGATTGCCATAAACTACTGGCTAGTGAAATGGGCCGGCCCAAATCACGTACTCCGATCACCAGGTTTGCAAACCTTCCATATGGCCCCCTCCAGTTTTCTGTGGCTAGGTTCTTGTGGTTTTCGTGTTTCACCGGTTTTTGTTTTGTTTATGTTCTTCTTTTTCCTTCTTAATTCATAATTTTGTAAAACTAGTGACTTTTTTTATATTATCTTGCAATTTTTTTTCAAACTCGTAAACTTTTTTCAAATTCATGAACATTCCTCAAATTCGTAATTTGTTTCCAAAATTTGCGTTTTTCTAAAATTCGTGAACTTTGTTTTTCAATTCTATGATTTATTTATCAATTTTATGAACTTATCTCAATTTTCATATTTTTTGAATTCATAAAAAAATTCAATTTTTTTGTTTCTTAGTTCCTATTGTTTCTAGAAAAATTTGCATTTTCCCACAAAAGTTAATGGTGAGAACTGGTCAGTGGCGAACCGATCAACTGTTGTGTACCAAGCGACCTGGGTTGTGAGCGAGGTGCTCAACTCATTGCTAGGCAAGCCCAGGAAGCAGAGCGTGTGAGCGTTGCATCCTACACGACGCAATGGCAAACTACCAGATTGTAAGGCCGAGATCCAATGGGCCTTTTACGTTGTCACAAAGACCAAACAACCCGTGACTGCACCACTAACAGATTATAGCTTCTCCAATGCATCTACTAAAAAAAGCTTCTCTTGCGAACCAATAATCCTAGACTTACGTGATACATCTACATCTATGGGAAGCAACTTGGGAACAACATCATGTTAATCTCTCCCCACCTAATTTTTAGGGTGGGGCTCTGCTTTCCATCATTTTCCAACCATACGTTGCCAACTCATCCCGTAACTTCAATCCCGTAAAGTTGCCTGTAGGTGTAGTTCCCTGAAATGCGAACTAGGTCGATTCCATAAAAGCTCCCCCGTAAGTCAAGCATTTTTGCCCTTTGACTATGGACGTATGTGTGTGCGGCTGTGCACGCGCGCATTGATTAGTGAGTTGTAGCACTATTAGGCCAATCTTATTTTACACAATCACATAAATGTATCAATAAATGTGTGATTTTTCTAAACGCATGTAATTTTAAAACGTATGAACATTATAATTTCAAATGCATAAATATTCTTGAATATACACATTTTTATATATGAACAAATTTTAAATGCATTATGCTTTTTAATACACAATGTATATTTTAAAACATTATTAATTTATTTATGTTGAATATTAGAAAATATATTAATATATTTTTGACAGCAAATATGTGTTAACACATTTTTATAATATATCTGTCCATTACATGAAGTATATATTTTCCTAATAAAATATTGATACTGAGCCATGTCTGGTGCAGACCTTATAGGAAAAACTTCAGCCGACTTGCCACATGTCCTACACTTAAAGTCTAGAATAGGATTTCGTGCGCAGGTCATTGAATAGTGACCGCGCACGTGCCGATTTATTCCAAATTTTTCCCAACAAGTTTATTTCTTCCAAATTTATTTACTTTTTAATTTCAAATCTTGTTTTGATTTTTTTAGAAATTGGTCGACATTTTTTAAAACTGATGACCTTTTTAGAAAATGAGGGGAAAATCAAATTCATGGACATTGTTTGAAATCTGAGATCTTTTTCAAATACGAGAACATTTTTAAAATTTAATAACATTTTTGACATTTGGGTGCAATTTTTGAAATTCTTGGCTTGTTGCTCAAATCTGATAAACATTTCAAATTCGTGCACATTTTTTGAGTATGAACATTTATTTAATTGCGGGAACATGTTTCAAATCATGAGCAGTTTTTTAAAATTTGGACTTTTTATTCAAGAATACATTTCCAAATTTATGAATTGTTTTCGAATTTTGGAATCTTTTCTAAAATCCAAACATTTTTCAAAAAAAAAAGCAGGGGTACTCCACACCCCAATAAGCCGGTCGTCCGCATCAAAGTGCGAGCGCATGTTCCCGTTTGCTGCACTTGTGGCACGCAGAGCGGGGATTAGGAGCTTCCTAGAATAGGGGGCATCGCTTTGCCTCACCTGCTGCGAGACAGACAGTGTGCTCGTCTGCAACGTCTAGTTGGCAGGCAGATCGTATTGTTAGTTCATTAGTTTTATTTGTATTCTAAAACATTCTAAATAAGTACTTGAGAAACTAATTTAACCAAAAATTTATAAACATTCATTGCACATTTTAAAATATTAATGCGCGTGAAAATAATGTCTGTGTAACTTTTAGAAAATATTGATGGCATTCAAAAAACTATGTTCATGATATTATTAAAAATATTTACATAATATAAAACAAATGTTCAGATAATTTAAAAAACTATTGGTAGCATTTTTAAAAAGTTCACGCATTTAAAAATATGTTCATGACATTTTTCTAAAATATTGGTACAAATTAGAAAGTGTTATCTTAATTTTATAAAAATGGTTCACACCATTAGGAAAATGTATGTGACATTGAAAAATATCACGCCTTTCAGGAATATGTTTGTTACATTTTAAAAGTTACAATGTAAAAAAAATGTTCGCGTATGTAAAATGTAGTACAATTCAAACAAATGTTTAATGTGTATTTGAAACTGTTTTGCATGTATTAAACAAATGTTCAAACATGTATTGAAAGAAACTGTTTAAATTTGTTTTTGAAAAAAATATTCGCCATGTTTTAAAAAATGTTCAACATGTATCAAAAAATGTTGCATGTGTAATGAAAAATGTACAACATGTGTTAAGAACGTCAATATTTTCTTGAAAAAAAGGGGAAATGGTAGGAAAACCGAAGAAGACCAATAGGAAAAATACATCGAAACAAAGAAAGAAAAAAAACTATACGGAAGCTTCTAGAACCAGTCCAAGCTTGTCCATCCAAACTTTATTTTTTATTTTGAGGCAAGTCCATCCAAACTTCCCAAAACCTCTAGGTGGACCTAAAGTATTGGGCCGTCCCGATAGCTCGTCACGTTGCGGGCGAAATATAGCCCTGACCTAGAATTGGAGCACCCGCTGGGAGCAACTAGTTAACGAGCGCTCCTTTGGGAGCCTCGCAACGATCAGCGCCACTTGGCGCGCTCTCAGCCATTCGCCACGTATCGCGCTCTGGACGCTTCCTTCGGATTTTTTTAATTATTTTTCCGCACGCGTTTTCGGCTTCTTAAACGGTTTTTTTTTGGGTTTTTTCGACGTTTTGGTTTTCCCTTGGTCTTTCTTAGCTTTTCGATAAAAAAAATTGGGAATTTTTTGTGCAAGAAAAAAACGCGTTTTCTTTTATTTTCCTTTCGCGAAAGTCACGGTTTTTCTTTGGCGGGAGTCCCGACCGTGCCTCTAGGAAAGGGAAAAACAAAACGCGTTTTCTGTTTTTTTTTCTTTCGTGAGAGTCACGATTTTGTTTCCGCGAGAGGCACGGTTATGCTTTCGCGAAGGTCACGACCGTGCCTCTAGGAAAGGGAAAAACAAAACGCGTTTTCTATTTTTTTCGTGAGAGTCACGGTTTTGCTTCCGCGAGAGGCGCGGTTGTGCTTTCGCGAAAGTCACGGCCGTGCCTCTAGGAAAGGGAAAAAAATACGCGTTTTTTGTTTTTTTTTTCTTTCGCGGGCGTCACGGTTTTGCTTTCGCGAGAGACACGGTTATGCCTTCGCGAGAGTCACGGCCGTGCCTCTCGGAAACGAAAAAAAATGTGTTTTCTGTTTTTTTTCCTTCCACGAGAGTCATGGTTTTGCTTTCACGAGAGGCACGATTGTGATTTCGCGAGAGGCACGGACGTGCCTCTTTCGGAAAGGAAAATAAACCGTGCTCCCGGTTCGGTTTTTTCGTTCGTTTTTTTCGTGAAAAAAAAGTTCGTCAAAACCTATCAACATGGGATCTAGTTTTGAAGATCTCGACGCGAGGAATCCAATGATGAAAACGGTTCGAAATTTAGACGCACGGTTTAAGAGATAAAACGTTTTGAATAAACGGATTTACGAAAAAAGGGAAAACTCTCAGGTCGCGACAAGTGGCGTGATGCATGTGCGCCACTTGTCGCGACCCGGGAAAGTGAGGTGTTCTTTACAACGAGTACTCCTTAATTAGTGATTTCGGCACCCGCTGCATTAAGCTACCTAAAAAGATGTCGAAAAGTAGTTGTAGCATTAAGCTTACCGCTCAATGCGGCCCATTTAACATGTAATATATATATTTTCTTTATAAGTATAAAAATGGATTCATTACATTAGTTTTCTATGATCATATTAACAAATTTAAATATTACAGAAGCATGTAATGTTGATCGGACGGGACAAAACATTCTTGATTTTTTGTTATGTTCTGTACAGACTAGATCGCCTGTATTGAACGTGATGCATGATGCATCGATAGAGTTGATAACTACTACCTCCATTCCTAAATATAAGACATCCAAGTTTAGCTCAGACATAACTGCCTTCTTTTTGAGCGTAAAGAAGTGTCAAACCAAACTACTACCTTCATCCCTAAATATAAGACATT
>NC_041388.1:350814429-350867639 GCF_002162155.2 Triticum dicoccoides | reverse complement strand
CTTGTCCATGGGATGCTCCAGACGTGTGATCAACTCCAACATTGTGAAGGTCATCGATGATCGACGCAATGAAAAATGAGATGCACTTTGGTTGTAATGAGTAAATATGTACTTTGAGCTATAAAAGAACACGTATTGGGAAAAAAAAATTATGCATCTCAAAATAAGCGTCCTTGTATTGATAAGTATGTTCATTATGCTAATCAATCTGTGGTTTGATGGTTAGGAGGACATGGTATCTCGGCCTATCAGAGTTCAGTCCTGATACTCACATTTATCCTGAATTTATTTTAGAATTTTTCCCGAGATACGCGTTCAGTGGGTGGAGCCATTTCCATTGACTACGAGACGTCAACGATGACTTCGTAAAATCTCAAGATGATATGCCGGCTCAGTCTCTCGGAGAGTGTGTGCGTGTGCGTTTATAGAGGTGGGTGTATGCACGTATATGTGAGCGCTTGCATCTGTATCGTATTATAAAAAGTATGTTCATTATTAAAAATAATCTTGCACATGAAAAAAATACTTCTGTTTTGCAAACAATAAAATGTTCTCATATACCAAAGTAAATTTGTAGTTTTTACCCAAAAATGGTGCGTCTATTTTTTCAAATTATTTTTGTATGTGAAACAGTAATACTCATGCTTTGAAAATAGAAAGTTTACGAGTTCCTCGGAAGTGTTTGTGTATCACATACTCGTCAAAAATATAATTGGGGGCACTATGGTCCTTTCCTCAAAAATAAAATAAAACTACGTATCCGGTTGAGTAATTTTTTTGTTTTTGTTTTCGGACATAGCAGGATCAAGAAATATCATAAATTGAACGCTTCACTCTTTAATTTCTAGGACTAGGAAATAAATTAGCATTATATAAGCCACCATACTACTGATGATCTTTTCTTCCCGGGCTAGGGAAGCCGCATGTACATCCACAGATTAACAACAGGCCATGACTTACGAGACGCTGATCCGCGCAAACCAAGAAACCAACATGGCGTCCCCACCGGCCCGTCCAATCAGTCCATTTTCGTCCATAAATACACAAAATTGACCACAAAGACTCGAAGGATCAAGCTAGCAGTACCAGCAAGTGGATCCACAGCGCCCTTCTCCGCGACGGCATTTCGGCATCATCATATTCATACCGAAGGGAAGAACTTGTTGAGGTTGAATGGCAGCGAGTAGAACTCCTCGCTCCGGGCGTCCTTCTTGAAGCTCCTGAACTTGTCCCACCAGTGGTACCCCCTGTCCTTCCGCACCGCGCTCTGGTGCAGGTGCATCGTGTTGTCCAGGAAGTAGGCCACCAGCCCCGCCACGAACGGCTTGTTGGAGAAGGGCACGTTGATCATGTCGTTGAACTGCCCAAATCAACAAATGGTCAGTGGTTTCAGAGAGCTGCTGAATGGCGAGAGGCCGAGGCGAGTGCTTATCGTCGTACCCATCTGGCGCCCGTGTGCACCGGGCCGTGGCCCGAGACGGAGGCGTACTCGTTGAAGTACTGCGGCACCGATATGCCGATGAAGAAGGAGAAGCCCAGGATGAACTTGGTCCTGAAGCTGTTCAGGTTGCAGAACTGGAGGAAGCTCAGACCACACGCACCTGCTCGGCAAAAGAGAGAGAGAACCAATGAGAGTCATGCTGGTGGCAAACTGTCTGGCAACATGCCATGCTGAAAATAATCAAATGTAGACTTCCGAACGACGACGAGCGGTTTCGGATATCTGGACGTACCGACATATGCGAAGAAAACACAGTACATGCCAGCAAATATAGGCAATGGGATGGATGCGAATAGGGCTCCAAATTTTCCTGTTTTGCCAAAAGAAACAAAATTGAAATCAGTTTGGGTAACAATATATGTGCACCAGCCAAAACTATAGTAATAATAGCTTTAAAAATAAGTTTAGCACAGACAGATATATTACCTAGGACCGCGAAGAAAATCATGAAGCCGGCAGATATTTGCACCACTCTCCTGCTGCCAACATGTGTCACAGCAAGTAAACCAACATTCTCCCTGCAAATACAAAAGTTCATAGAGATAATCAAGTAATTACTAAAAAAATCTGTTCAGTCAAGTAATGCCACTTGTACTATCCCGAAACAAACATATACTTACACTGCAACTGAGGTTCCATTGGCTGTCCCAAAGAATGAATCAAGCAAGATGCCGATGCCCTGAAAGTGATGTTCCATAGTGATCAGCATGCATTATTAGCAAGTAAAATAAGATGAGACAAACTCCACTGTACAATCAATGGCTCATTTACCTGCCAACCAATTCCCCGACTGACGATCGACGGAGGTATCATCGTTGCACTTGCATACCTTGAAGCAGCAATGAAGGCTCCAGTGGACTGCAATATTATAATTACCATCTTATTATGACTGAATCTGAATGTATAGCATCTGTTTCCTATTTTCAGGGTAAATATTGCAGACAAACCTCTACAATGGCAATGAATGAAGTCATCATCATTGCAAAACATTCTCCAGCATCGAATGTAGGAGCCCCCCACTGAAACGGATACGGAACGCTTATCCTGAAACCAGATTTCAGGCAGCACCTTCGTTACGAATGCCATCAGAATTACAACACATTATTATAACAAAATATGGTTTCCTCTCCTGGGACCCTACCATGGAGCTCCTCCGATAAGCCCTGAACGATCGACGCGGCAATGCGCCTGCGTCTTCAACTTGGCGTTCTTGTAGGCGCCGCTGATTGTGAGGATGTATGCGTAGAGCCACACGATTGACACGGTGAAAAGAACAGCAAACCGGCCAAAGACGCCCTTTCCGGAATGCAACACATGAGGCAAATACTGTCCAGGAAACAAACATGATCAGCACGTACATCATCATTAACTTACTGAAACCATTTAAAAACATTGATCTGGCCAATCAGAACTTTGTAAAATGTTGTGATACCTGAGAAAATGCGACCATTAGGATGAGTTCTGGAAGACCGATTTCCACGCACTTGGCTACCTGTATTTCATCATGAATACGCTTTATTCACTCTTCCAAGAACATACTTTCTGGAAGCAGAGGATAAGAGCAAGTGATGGAGCGAAACTAACCGCTGGAAAGCCGAGCTCATAAAGCCCAAATCCGACGAGTGAAACAAGAGGAACTGCAGATAATGGGCTCAGCAATCTGCACAGGAATGATGCAGGATAGTTAGTGAACTCAACTCCTAACTGCACAAGCTGAAACGCTACAGGGCAGTACTAAGAGGACTTGTACTGTAATTCGACGAAGAAAGGCCGAAATTCGGACTAACTTGACAACATTGCGCCAGAGGCCGCTGAAGCCGAGGATGATCTGAATCGTGGACGCGATGATGAGAGCGCCTTGTGTCCCCCTCATCGTCCGTAGGAATTTCTTTACGACAGCAACACAAATTTGTCAGCCTGCGTACAGGAACTCGTACGTGATGAGAAGACAATTCTGCTGGGCAGTAAGAAGTACCTCGTGAGGGTCTGCCTCATTGTCGTAGCGTCCGGCCAAGATGATGGAGATGGTCGGCGCGACGAAGGTGTAGGAGCCGCCCATGACGACGGGGAGGCAAGACCCGAAGAAGGTTTGCAGCAAGGTGTTTATGCCGGCGACGAACAAGAGCGTCTGGATCACCCGAGCTTTCTCCTCCTGACAGAAATAAATTCAGCGAGTGCCCATCATTTATCACTTCTTCCGAGATGTTGAATTTATATGCAAGTGAATAAAACAGAGGACATTTGGTAGTGCATAAATGAAGAGCTGAGGACTCACATTTCCACCTCCCATCTGAGGAACAAGCGCGCTTGGTATGATGACGGTGGTGCCCAGCATGACTATGAAATGCTGAAATCCTAGGATCACGGCCTCGGCTGCGTACAAAGATTACAAGCACAAGAGAAACGTCAACATACAGTATCATTTGATATGAGTAGTACTACTACTATATCAATTTTGCGTAAAAAGATGTGCAACTGAAAGGCCTTTTCATTATAAATAAATTCAAGATCAGCGAATCTCCCAGACTGGTTAAGCAAAAGAATTTGTTCCCAATAAAAAACATGAAAAACTTTCTGTAGTGAAAATAGCACGAAGAGGCTGATGTCCACCGACGGCAGAAAAAACAGGTCAGTGATCAGCACGCATATATTTGCAGTGGGGAAGAAAGCCTGGACATGTATGAAACAGCAAGTAGTACGAGAAACAAAGTGAGGACAGTGAAGGGACAAGCAGGGAGGAGTGAGGGAAGCTTTCAAAGAGCAAAATCAAAAGGGTGAAGCAGAGCAGGGAGCACGTACGCCATGGCGGCGGGCTGGTTATGCAGAAGGACACACTGGGCAGCTGCTCCTTGGGCGGATGCGGCTGCAGCTCGTCGGCCTTGGGCGGCGGCGCGGCTGCCATCTTCTTCTTCCTCCGGCTCCAAACTCGCAAGAAACCACGCTCGTCACTTCACTCGCCACTTGAACAAGGGGACTGGACTGACCGACCGACTGATCTGTCGTTCCTTTCTGCGCCGAGAACCAAGAACCCCCTCGCAAGCAAGGAACAACCAACCAACCAGCCACGGGAGAAAAAGGTTGCAGAAAAGGCGCAGAGAATCGGGAGAAAGCAATTGATCTGGCCTAGCTACCCAATTCCCCACTCCTCCTTCTCCTCCTACAAGGAATGGAATCTATCCCCCCAGAAAGCCACCTTACGCTCTCTTCTTCCTTCCTTCTGCAAGGAAAGGGAAGAGAAGAGAAGCTCGCTGGAGAGGGAGGAGGCTGCTCGGAGGAAGCGACTAGACTAGCAGCGGAAAGCCAGCAGCGGCATCCCGAGGCGAAAACTTCCTCTCTCTCTTTTGGGCGGGGCGGCAGAAAGGAGGTGGCAGAGGGGCAGAGGGCGAGAAGGACTGCTCTCCTTGCCTCCTCCCTTTCCGCTTTAAAAACGGCGCCTTTTGCGAGCCAGCGAGCCCTTTTCCCTCGGCGGCTTTCCCCGCCCCGTCCGATTCTCGCTGTTTCCTCCTCTGCCTCACCGCTGCCGTGCTAGTCCCAAGTCTCAACTCTCAACTGCTCGGGGGTTGGGGTTTGACGCTCCGTCCGTGGCCGTTACTGAAGCTGAGCCAGCAGCGCTGACACAAGCTGCAGATTTCCCTTTGACCGCGATCGGTCCGCTTGTGGTATTAATCGGCAGTTTGTATTTTTGTGTGCATATCAGCATATAGGGGTGTGTAAATGCAGATGAGTTAAAGAGTGAGCCTGCGGAAGTTTCTCGGAAATTAGAAGGGTGGATGGTTGTTGAGGGAATTTATTCTCCTCTGGCTAGAGAGACGGGCGTGATGATAGGTTGGCTGTCCACTGAAAGCCGCCCTGAGTGCTAGGGCTTCGGCGGAAGGTTCATCAGGGACAGGCGCCAACGAGGTTCAGGACCATGTTACCTGGTGATCAGAAGTGCCTCAGATTTTGGCTTGGCATAAGCTGGCTAAACGGAATTTTTGTCAGTGGCGGGTGGCAATGTGCGTTTGACAAAATACTGTGGAGTGAGTAGCGGGAGCACATTCTCTGTGGAATATATAATAGTGCGGGCGCGGCTGACCAAATTGGCCGCATATTCAGAAAGCAGCCTCGGGCACTTCTGCTTCAGTCTGTCTATCTATCGGTGCTGGGCAGGATGTTTGTTTGGTCAGCACAAACAGCTGGTTCCAGCTTCCAAGCATTCTGGTCATCGATTATGGTTAAGGTTCTGGTCATCAGAGTATGGTTGGGGCATCTTCAGCACGGCATAGCCCATTTTCTCCACACAGCCCAAACATCAAAATTGGCATCCACCCGGGGCCGAAATCACTGTTTTGATCCATCTTGTTAACTTATAAGCACGATCTGGCCCGCTTCACAAAATTTTCGAGATTTGGCCATTTTCCTACCGCGAGACCCGTTGGCAGGAGGGTTTAACCACCTACCGCAAGGGCTCCGGTGATAGGGTTTCGCCTAAATCTCCATTGATCCGCTATGAATGTGCAAATTCATCTTGATTTGATTTTTTATTTGGTGTTCTTGTCCATGATAAATAACTTGCTTCGAAAAGAATCATTTTGGCGAAAGCCGTCCAAAATTTGGGGTTCCCCGCTCAAGTCGGGACCACGTCATCTTAGCGGTTGCCACATGCTCTCATATCCATTGAATCCCAAAGGGCTTGTGTTGTGGACCGTCCGATCTGATCCAGTCGGCTGCGGTTATTTCCTTCGCACATAAATATATCGTGCCCCCCCTTCGTCATTCGTCGTCTCCAGCGTGTCTTCACACTAAAAACCCCACCCATACAGCTCCACCTCGAGCTCGACGATGCCAACCACCTTCGCCACTTCGCTACTCGGAAGGGGCCGTCGGAGTCATCACACGCCGTCGTGGCACATTTCCTTCGTCACGTCACCAAGTTAAGGTACGTGCAGCATGAACTCGAGCCTCCTCTCTGTCTTGTTCGAGTTCTACCGCTGTAATTTTGTCATGATTTTACCGTATTTTCCAGATCTTCAATCGTTAGGTAAATTGTTTGGACGCGGTCTGTCGATTTCTGTCGCATCTCATTTCTAGATCTAGGGTTTGAGTTAAGTCTCATTCGAATGGAATGATTAGCTCGTTATCTAGTAAATCTGCTCGGAGATACTAGTTCGATTCTAATAGATTTCATTCGCCTGAAACATTTCTCAAAAACTGCATCTATATCTTCAGATCATAATGGGTTTCTTTCAAAACTCTTGTTGTACACATTCATAAACCTATCCCCATTTCCCTCGCATCTCTCTATTCGCAGGGTAATGCAGTCTGTTGAAGATTCCACTCAGCGCACTAGCAACAGAGACAGAGATGCAAATACCTTTATGGACCGACGAGTCAAAAGCTCCGAGTGTTCAGGGTCCAACGGTAGGCCCATCAACGACAACTAAGCGAAAGAGAACCACCGAGCAGAATGATCAAGCTGTGCAGGAAAATGCTTCGAAGAAAAAGAAGGGCGATCGTCAACCACACGAAAACACCGCTGGATATCTCTTTCATGATAGATATAATGCAGTCCCACAAGAGGAAAAACATGCAAAGGAAAGACGTTGTCCATGGATTCGGTGTCACCGGGTCAAGAAATGGTTCAACTACGAGTTTTTCCACCCTCGGTTTGCCAAGAACTATGCCTTTCATCCTCCGTGGGATGATTGCCGACCAATATCTCTTCTGAAGAAGAAGAATCCAGAAGTTCGTCCTCCTACTCCTGTGAATACTCATGAATTGTCCCTTGCAACCCCTGCCTCATATCCACAAGAGCTGGCTAAAAGGACTTGCAATACCCAAACCATTGTTGAACGCAAGGTGAAGAAGGAAGCACGCGAGGAAGAAAATCTTCGTCTGATCAAGGATGGCCTTGAGAAAAACAAGGTTGCTGGTCTGTCAGAAGGGCACTCTAAGCGCAAACACAACAAAAATGGGTCTGGATCATCGAAGAAGAAACTAGCCCCAAGGAAGAAACGATAGCCAGTTGAGGATGTCGACCCGACTGTTGGGGAACACAGTAATTTCAAAAAAATTCCTACGTACACGCAGGATCTATCATGGTGATGCATAGCAATGAGAGGGGAGAGTGTGTCTATGTACCCTCGTAGACCGAAATCGGAAGCGTTTTATCAACGCGGTTGATGTAGTCGTACACCTTCACGATCCGTCCCGATCAAGTACCGAACGTACGGCACCTTCGCGTTCAGCACACGTTCAGCTCGATGACGTCCTCGCCTTCTTGATCCAGCAAGACAGGCGAAGTAGTAGATGAGTTCCGGCAGCACGACGGTGTGGTGATGGTGTTGGTGAAGAACAATCTTCGCAGGGCTTCGCCTAAGCACTACGAAAACTATGACGGAGGATAAACTAGAGGGGACGGTGTTGCCGGCACACGGCTTGGTGTTTCTTGATGTGTCTTGGGTGCTAGCCCTACCCCTCTATTTATATGTTGAGCCTTGGGGTCGAAACTTGGAGTAAAAGCCTACACAAAGTCGGTTTCACCCGAAAGGCAAGAGTCCTTCTCGGACTCCAGGACCAGACGCTAGGGATCCCAGCGTCAGGACCCAGACGCCAGGGACCCTGGCGTCTAGCCCCTGGACTCCACAAAACTTCCTTTTGCTCTTTCTAAAAACCTTGTGGGCTTTCCCCTTTGGCCCAAATAAAGTGTTCTCGTACCAAAACATTTCGGGAAACATCCGGAAACCTTCCGGTGAATTCCGGAACCCTTCCGGAGACCAAACACTATTATCCCATATATCAATATTTATCTCCGAACCATTTCGGAGTTCCTCGTCATGTCCGTGATCTCATCCGGGACTCCGAACAACATTCAGTCACCAACATACATAACTCATATAATATTATATCGTCAACGAACGTTAAGTGTGCGAACCCTACGGGTTCGAGAACTATGTAGACATGACCGAGACACCTCTCTGGTCAATAACCAATAGCGGAAGCTGGATGCCCATATTGGCTCCTACATATTCTACGAAGATCTTTAACGGTCGAACCGCATAACAACATACGTTGTTACCTTTGTCATCGGTATGTTACTCGCCCGAGATTTGATCGTCGGTATCTCAATACCTAGTTCAATCTCGTTACCGGCAAGTCTCTTTACTCGTTCCGTAATGCAACATCCCGTAACTAACCCATTAGTCACATTGCTTGCAAGGCTTATAGTGATGTGCATTACCAAGAGGGCCCAGAGATACCTCTCCGATATACGGAGTGACAAATCCTAATCTTGATCTATGCCAACTCAACAAACACCATCGGAGACACCTGTAGAGCACCTTTATAATCACCCAGTTACGTTGTGACGTTTGGTAGCACACAAAGTGTTCCTCGGGTATTCGGGAGTTGCATGATCTCGTAGTCATAGGAACATGTATAAATTATCGAGAAAGCAATAGCAACAAACTAAACGATCATCGTGCTAAGCTAACGGATGGGTCCCGTTTATCAAATGACAACTCTTTGTCCATGGCTAGGAAACTTAACCATCTTTGATTAACGAGCTAGTCAAGTAGAGGCATACTAGTGACACTTTGTTTGTCTATGTATTCACACATGTAGTAAGTTTCCGGTTAGTACAATTCTAGCATGAATAATAAACATTTATCATGATATAAGGAAATATAAATAACAACTTTATTATTTCCTCTAGGGCATATTTCCTTCAGTCTCCCACTTGCACTAGACTCAATAATCTAGTTCACATCGTCATGTGATTTCACACCAATAGTTCACATCATTATGTTATTAGTTCACATCTTCATGTGACTAATACCCAAAGGGTTTACTAGAGTCAATAATCTAGTTCACATCTCTATGTGATTAACACCCAAAGAGTGATCATGTTTTGCTTGTGAGAGAAGTTTAGTCTACGGGTCTGCAACATTCAGATCCGTATGCATTTTGCAAATTTCTATGTCTACAATACTCTGCACGGAGCTACTCTAGCTAATTGCTTTCACTTTCAATATGTATCTAGATCGAGACTTAGAGTCATCTAGATCGGTGTAAAAAGATTGCATCGACATAACTCTTTACGACGAACTCTTTTATCACCTCCATAATCGAGAAATATTTCCTTAGTCCTCTAAGGATAATTTTGACCGCTGTCCAGTGATCTATTCCTAGATCACAATTGTACTCCCGTGCCAAAATCATGCTAAGGTATACAATAGGTTTGGTACAGGGCATAGCATACTTTATATAACCTATGACTGAGGCATAGGGAATGACTTTTCATTCTCTTTCCATTTTGTGTCGTGGCCGGGTTTTGAGTCTTTACTCAATTTCACACCTTACAACTCAGGCAAGAACTCCTTATTTGACTGATCCATTTTGAACTCCTTCAAAATCTTATCAAGGTATGTAGTCATCGAAAGTCTTATCAAGCGTCTTGATCTATCTTTATAGATCTTGATGCCCAATATGTAAGTAGCTTTACAGGTAATTCTTTCTTTGAAAAACTCCTTTCAAATTCTCCTTTATGCTTTCCAGAAAATTCTACATCATTTCCGATCAACAATATGTCATTCACATATACTTATTAGAAAGGCTGTAGCACTCCCACACACTTTCTTGTAAATATAGGCTTCACCGCAAGTCTGTATAAAACTATATGCTTTGATCAACTCATCAAAGCATATATTCCAACTCCGAGATGCTTGCACCAGTCCATAGATGGATCGCTGGAGCTTGCACACTTTGTCAGCATCTTTAGGATTGACAAAACCTTCTGGTTGCATCATATACAACTCTTCTTTAATAAATCCATTAAGGAATGTAGTTTTGATATCCATTTGCCATATTTCATAAAATGTGGCAACTGCAAACATGATTCAGACAGACTTTTAAGCATTGATGCGAGTGAGAAAATCTCATCGCAATCAACATCTTGAACTTGTCAAAAACCTTTTGCGACAATTCGAGCTTTGTAGATAGTAACACTACTATCAGCGTCCGTCTTCCTCTTGAAGATCTATTTATTCTGAATGGCTCACCGATCATCGGGCAAGTCAATCAAAGTCCATACTTTGTTCTCATACATGGATCCCATTTCAGATTTCATGGCCTTAAGCCATTTTGTGGAATCTGGGTTCATCATCGCTTCCTCATAGTTCGTAGGAACGTCATGGTCAAGTAACATGACCTCTAGAACAGGATTACCGTACCACTCTGGTGCGGAACGTACTCTGGTTGACCTACGAGGTTCAGCAGTAACTTGATTTGAAGTTTCATGATCATCATCATTAACTTCCTCACTAATTGGTGTAGGCATAACTTGAACCGATTTCTGTGATAAACTACTTTCCAAATCGGGAGAAGGTACAATTACCTCATCAAGTTCTACTTTCCTCCCACTCACTTCTTTCGAGAGAAACTTCTTCTCTAGAAAGGATCCATTCTTAGCAACGAATATCTTGCCTTCGGATCTGTGATAGAAGGTGTACCCAACAGTTTCCTTTGGGTATCCTATGAAGACGCTTTTCTCCGATTTGGTTTCAAGCTTATCAGGTTGAAACTTTTTCACATAAGCATCATAGCCCCAAACTTTAAGAAACGACAGCTTAGGTTTCTTGCTAAACCACAGTACATATGGTGTTGTCTCAACGGCTTTAGATGGTGCCCTATTTAACGTGAATGCAACTGTCTCTAATGCATAACCCCAAAACGATAGTGATAAATCGGTAAGAGACATCATAGATCGCACCATATCTAATAAAGTACGGTTATGACGTTCGGATACACCATTACACTGTGGTGTTCCAGGTGGCGTGAGTTGCGAAACTATTCCACATTGTTTCAAATGAAGACCAAACTCGTAACTCAAATATTCTCCTTCATGATCAGATCGCAGAAACTTTATTTTCTTGTTACGATGATTTTCCACTTCACTATGAAATTATTTGAACTTTTCAAATGTTTCAGACTTATGTTTCATCAAGTAGATATACCCATATCCGCTCAAATCATCTGTGAAGGTCAGAAAATAACGATACCTGCCGTGAGCCTCAACACTCATCGGATTGCATACATCAGTATGTATTATTTCCAATAAGTCAGTTGCTTGCTCCATTGTTCCGGAGAACGGAGTTTTAGTCATCTTGCCCACGTGGCATGGTTCACAAGCATCAAATGATTCATAATCAAGTGATTCCAAAAGCCCATTATCATGGAGTTTCTTCATGCGCTTTACACCAATATGACCTAAATGGTAATGCCACATATAAGTTGCACTATCATTATTAACTTTGCATCTTTTGTCTTCAATATTATGAATATGTGTATCACTACGATCCAGATTCGATAAACCATTCACCTTGGGTGTATGACCTCAGAAGGTTTTATTCATGTAAACAGAATAGCAATTATTCTTTGACTTAAATGAACAACCGTATTGCAATAAACATGATCCAATCATATTATGCTCAACGCAAACACCAAATAACATTTATTTTAGGTTCAACACTAATCCCTAAGGTAAAGGGAGTGTGCGATGGTGATCTTATCAACCTTGGAATCCTTTCCAACTCACATCATCACCTCACCCTTAACTAGTCTCTGTTTATTTTGCAACCCCCGTTTTGAGTTACTACCCTTAGCAATTGTACTAGTATCAAATACTGAGGGGTTGCTATAAACAGTAGTAAAGTACACATCAATAACATGTATATCAAATATACTTTTGTTCACTTTGCCATCCTCCTTATCCGCCAAGTATCTAGGGTAGTTCCACTTCCAGTGACCATTTCCTTTGCAGTAGAAGCACTTAGTTCCAGGCTTGGGTCTAGCTTTGGGCTTCTTCATGGGAGCAACAACTTGCTTGCTATTCTTATTTGAAGTTCCTCTTTCTTTCCCTTTGCCCTTTTCTTGAAACTAGTGGTCTTGTTAACCATCAACACTTGATGCTATTTCTTGATTTCTACCTTCACCGATTTCAGCATCGCGAAGAGCTTAGGAATTACTTTCGTCATCCCTTGCATATTATAGTTCATCACTAAGTTCTAGTAACTTGGTGATAGTGACTAGAGAACTTTGTTAAATACTCTCTTATCTGGAAGATTAACTCCCACTTGATTCAAGTAATTGTAGTACTCAGACAATCTGAGCACATGCTCACTGGTTGAGCTATTCTCCTCCATCTTGTAGGCAAAGTACTGTCAGAGGTCTCCTACCTCTCGGCACGGGCATGAGTGTGAAATACTAATTTCAACTCTTAGAACATCTTATATGCTTTGTGGCGTTCAAAAACATTTTTGAAGTCCCGGTTCTAAGCCGTAAAGCATGGTGCACTAAACTATTAAGTAGTCATCATACCGAGCTTTGTCAAACATTCATAACGTCTGCATTTGCTCCTGCAATAGTTATGTCACCTAGAGGTGCATCAAGGACATAATTCTTCTATGCAGCAATGAGGATAATCCTCAGATCACGGGTCCAATCCGCATCATTGCTACTATCATCTTTCAACATCGTTTTCTCTAGGAACATATCATAATTAAAATGGGGAAGCTATACACGAGCAATTGATGTACAACAGAGATATGCAAAATACTATCAGGTACTAAGTTCATGATAAATTAAAGTTCAATTAATCAAATTACTTAAGAACTCCCACTTAGATAGACATCTCTCTAATCATCTAAGTGATCACGTGATCCATATCAACTAAACCATGTCCGATCATCATGTTAAATGGAGTAGTTTTCAATGGTGAACATCACTATGTTGATCATATCTACTATATGATTCATGCTCGACCTTTCGGTCTCAGTGTTCCGAGGCCATATCCGCATATGCTAGGCTCGTCAAGTTTAACCCGAGTATTCCGCGTGCGCAAAACTGGCTTGCACCCGTTGTATGTGAACGTAGAGCTTATCACACCCGATCATCACATGGTGTCTCGGCACGATGAACTGTAGCAACGGTGCATACTCAGGGAGAACACTTATACCTTGAAATTTAGTGAGAGATCATCTTATAATGCTACCACCGAACTAAGAAAAATAAGATGCATAAAGGATAAACATCACATGCAATCAATATAAGTGATATGATATGGCCATCATCATCTTGTGCCTTTGATCTCCATCTCCAAAGCACCGTCATGATCACCATCGTCACCGGCTTGACACCTTGATCTCCATCGAAGCATCGTTGTCATCTCGCCAACTATTGCTTCTAAGACTATAGCTACCGCTTAGTGATAAAGTAAAGCAATTACATGGCGATTGCATTTCATACAATAAAGCGACAACCATATGGCTCCTGCCAGTTGCCGATAACTATGTTACAAAACATGATCATCTCATACAATAAAATTTAGCATCATGTCTTGACCATATCACATCACAACATGCCCTTCAAAAACAAGTTAGACGTCCTCTACTTTGTTGTTGCAAGTTTTACGTGGCTGCTACGGGCTGAGCAAGAACCGTTCTTACCTACGCATCAAAAACCACAACACGGTATAGTGATTGCTTTTTGATCTTTAGAAAGAACCCTGCTCATTGAATCTGATTCAACTAAAATTGGAGAAACTGACACCCACCAGCCACTTGTGTGCGAAGCACGTCGGTAGAACCAGTCTCGCGTAAGCATACGCGTAATGTCGGTCTGAGCCGCTTCTTCCAACAATACCGCTGAATCAAGAATCAACTAGTGACGACAAGCAATATGTATATACCCACGCCCACAACTCCTTTATGTTTTACTCATGGATATAACATCTACGCATAGACCTGGCTCGGATGCCACTGTTGGGGAACACAGTAATTTCAAAAAAAATCCTACGTACACGCAAGATCTATCATGGTGATGCATAGCAACGAGAGGGGAGAGTGTGTCTACGTACCCTCGTAGACCGAAAGCGGAAGCGTTTTATCAACGCGGTTGATGTAGTCGTAGACATTCACGATCCGTCCCAATCAAGTACCGAACGTACGACACCTCCGTGTTCAGCACACGTTCAGCTTGATGACGTCCTCGCCTTCTTGATCCAGCAAGACAGGCGAAGTAGTAGATGAGTTCCGCCATCACGACGGCGTGGTGACAGTGTTGGTGAAGAACAATCTTCGCGGGGCTTTGCCTAAGCACTACGAAAACTATGACGGAGGATAGACTAGAGGGGACGGGGTTGCCGACACACGGCTTGGTGTTTCTTGATGTGTCTTGGGTGCTAGCCCTACCCCTCTATTTATATGTTAAGCCTTGGGGTCAAAACTTGGAGTAAAAGCCTACACAAAGTCGGTTTCACCCGAAAGGCAAGAGTCCTTCTCGGACTCCAGGACCAGACGCGAGGGATCCCGGCGTCTGGACCCAGACGCCAGGGACCCTGGCTTGTGGCCCCTGGACTCCGCAAAACTTCCTTTTGCTCTTTCCAGAAACCTTGTGGGCTTTCCCCTTTGGCCCAAATAAAGTGTTCTCGTACCCAAACATTTCGGGAAACATCCGGAAACCCTTCCGGTGAATTCCGGAACCCTTCCGGAGACCAAACACTATTATCCCATATATCAACCTTTATCTCCGAACTATTCCGGAGTTCCTCGTCATGTCCGTGATCTCATTCGAGACTCTGAACAACATTCGGTCACGAACATACATAACTCATATAATACTATATCGTCAACGAACGTTAAGCGTGCGGACCCTACGGGTTCAAGAACTATGTAGACATGACCGAGACACCTCTCTAGTCAATAATCAATAGCGGAACCTGGATGCCCATATTGGCTCCTACATATTCTACGAAGATCTTTATCGGTCGAACCACATAACAACATACGTTGTTCCCTTTGTCATCGGTATGTTACTTGCCCAAGATTCGATTGTCGGTATCTCAATACCTAGTTCAATCTCGTCATCGGCAATTCTCTTTACTCGTTCCGTAATGCAACATACCGTAACTAACCCATTAGTCACATTGCTTGCAAGGCTTATAGTGATGTGCATTACCAAGAGGGCCCAGAGATACCTCTCCGATATACGGAGTGACAAATCCTAATCTCGATCTATGCCAACCCAACAAACACCATTGGAGACACCTGTAGAGCACCTTTATAATCACCTAGTTACGTTGTGACGTTTGGTAGCACACAAAGTGTTCCTCGGGTATTCGAGAGTTGCATGATCTCATAGTCATAGGAGCATGTATAAATTATGGAGAAAGAAATAGCAACAAACTAAACGATCATCGTGCTAAGCTAATGGATGGGTCAAGTCAATCACATCATTCTCTAATGATGTGATCCCGTTTATCAAATGACAACTCTTTGTCCATGGCTAGGAAACTTAACCATCTTTGATTAACGAGCTAGTCAAGTAGAGGCATACTAGTGACACTCTGTTTGTCTATGTATTCACACATGTACTAAGTTTCCGGTTAGTACAATTCTAGCATGAATAATAAACATTTATCATGATATAAGGACATATAGATAACAACTTTATTATTGCATCTAGGGCATATTTCCTTCACCGACTGCTCCATCCGATGATGATGATCCATCACTTCCTGAGGAAGAAGTTACAGCTGTGATGAGCGGCAACGTCAACATCACTATATCAACTATCTTGCTAGATTTGAGGTTGCTAGTTCCTCCGAAGCCCCTCTGAAGAAAATTAAATTACGCAAGACCCCGGCAACAATAGTCATGATGCAATAACACGTCGGCACCACACCTCATCCAGATGCTATTAGCTTGAAAGATTTGGTTGTGGATGCACCAATGCTTTCGGGATCCCTCTCGCACATTTGATGGACCACAAATTGCTCGATGAGAGTGCATGTTTCGTCCTCAACCTCCTACACAACATGAAGTCAGTTTGCGCACGCATCAACTTCTTCTGCAACATATCGCAGAAGACAGGAAAGAGAAGAACATCTTGCCCCTGAGCTCAATGCACTCCACAACCGCATAGGGCTAATGCGTCGGATTGCTGATGAGAACAAGAAGCGCCTCTGGAAGCTACTCCAAAAGTTCTTTATTGAGAAGAAACTCTCCAACCGCAACCTACAAGAGCTCTATGATTATATTGATTGAGGCTTCAAAATTGAAGACTTTCAGGAGCGCTCCACTCCACCTCTTCTGACTCGAGCTCCATCGACTGATTTGCTTTGGCTCAAGCTAAAGAAGATGCTCCATGAGTCTGGAGCTACCTCAGCAACCGTCAATCCATTCAAAGGGAATCTTGTGCCTCAAGCTAATCCACCAGTCGATGCAAATTTGCCCGGATCCTCTGCTCGGCCACATGTCATTCCTCCCCAAGATCCAGCCGCAAGGTCTATCGAAAGAAAAGAGGAAGATGAAGAGATCATTGTGCTACCAGTCACTTCTAAAGATGAACTGGCCTCCGGCTCCAAAGGGATTGGTGAAGACATCGCAGGCAATGCTTAAGACTGATTTGCGTGTCATGCCTCATGTTATTCGTCACCTTTTTGCCACTTGATGACAAAAAGGGGGAGAGTTACGCCGAGTTCTGATAGATTTGCCGCTTATCTTTTGGTTCATCATTTTTTTCTCTAGAGTTTACAACAATTTCCGTTCGCTTTGATATTCGGTGTTGTAAAACTCTCATTAACTTCTGGTCAGTAATGTTAATAACACCCCCTGCTGCACTATATGGCTCTCGAGAATCTGTTTTGCAGGTGGAAATATTATCATAAGTTACAAATGAATGCATTGCATTGCACTCTTCTTGGACTTCTTTCTTCAGTGCAAAATTATCATTATCGAAGATATGAAAATGTCCCTCCAACGAAGTTATTCTAACTGAAAGGATCGATATGGTTGACTAGAGGGGGGGTGAATAGGAAACTACTTTTATCTTTTCTTAATAAATTAGGGTTAGCAACAAATAGGTTGTCTAGATATGCGACTAGGTGAACAACCTATATGATGCTAGCAATAACAACACCTCAAGCAAGCAAGATAAACAACACAAGTAAAGATTGCACAAAATAAAGGTAAGAGATAACCACAAGTGGAGTTGGGGGAGAGGAGGATGTGTTACCGAAGTTCCTTCCCTTTGAGAGGGAGTACGTCTCCATTGGATCGGTGTGGAGGCACAATGCTCCCCAAGAAGCCACTAGGGCCACCGTATTCTGCTCACACCCTCACACAATGCGAGATGTTGTGATTCTACTAGTGCTGCCCTTGAAGGAGGCAATCAGACCTTTACAAAGAAGGTTGGGGCTCTCTCAACAACCGAATGGGAGGCTCCCAACACCACCATGAAGCTTCACTACAATGAAATGTGGCTCCGAGGTGACCTCAACTGTCTAGGGTGCTCAAACACCCAAGAGTAACAAGATCCACAAGGGATTAGTGGGGGGAATCAAATTTCTCTTGGTGGAAGTGTAGATCTAGGCTTTCTCAAGCAATCCCTAAAGAATCAACAAGTTTGATTGGCTAGGGAGAGAGATCGGGCAAGAATGAGCTTGTGAGCAACAATGGAGCTTGGGGGAGGAAGAGGTGAGTCAACTTGGGGAAGATGACTCCTTTATATAGTGGGGGAATAAATTCAACCGTTATGCACTCACAAACCGTGCACAACCGGTAGTACCGCTTAGGCGAGTGGTACTTCCGCTGGCATGGAAGATTTCAGCCACTACGTTCAAATGAGCAAGTCAGGGAGGCGGTAGTGCGACCGGAGCGGTACTACTGCTCCTATCAGCGGTACTACCGCGTGGTGTTGAATAGCAGCTGTAACCCGCGGTAGAGAAAGGCGGGGCGGTACAACCATTCTCCATTACCTCTCTACTTCTGCCTGTGCGGTAGAGATTTCCAAAATGCACAAAACAAGCGGTACTCCCTGCGGTAGAAGATCGCGGTAGTTCCGCCGGAGTGGTACTACCGCCCACAAGAGTGGTACTTCCACTTATCTGACTAGAGCCCAGTAAACCTACGGTAGTAGAGTGGTAGTAAGAGCCGCAGTACTGCTACTTTTTGAGCTTGCGTTGATTTTTCCCTTGAAAAGGAAAGGGTGATGTAGCAAAGTAGAGATAAGTATTTCCCTCAGTTAAGAACCAAGGTATCAATCCAGTAGGAGGAACAAGCAAGTCCCCAAGCTTGAGATTTTGTGTCTCCTTAATTCCTTTTATATCACGGTTTCCCTAAATCTTAAAAACATCATCCACACGAACTCAACAAGAACTCGTGAGATAAGTTAGTATAAATCAATGCAATAACCTTATCATTCTCTAATGTAGAAAACCACTAAAATTATTATTTAACATTGCATACTAAATGCCTCTGCATATTTAATACTCCTATCCTCAAATAGAATCATTAAACAAGCAAACTGATACGTCTCCAATGTATCTATAATTTTTTATTGTTCCATGCTGTTATATTATCATTCTTGGATGTTTTACAATCATTCTATATCATTTTTTGGTACTAACCTATTGACATAGTGCCAAGTGCCAGTTGTTGTTTTCTACATGTTTTTTACATTGCAGGAAATCAATACCAAATGGAGTCCAAATGCAGCGAAACTTTTTGTGGACTTTTTATGGATGAGAAGACACATAATGGGCTAGAGAAGCACCTGGGGGGTGCCCCGAGGGGGCACAACCCACCAGGGCGCGCCTGGGCCCCCAGGCAGGCCAAGGTGGGTTGGGCCCACCTCGGTGGCCTTCCGCACCGCCTCTTTGCTCTATAAATACCCCAATATTCCAGAAACCCTAGGGGAGTCGGCGAAAATCAATTCCAGCCGCCGCAAGTTCCAGAACCACCAGATCCAATCTAGACACCATCATGGATGGGTTCATCATGTCCATTGGTGCCTCTCCGATGATGCGTGAGTAGTTCATTGTAGACCTACGGGTCCGTAGTTAGTAGCTACATGGCTTCCTCTTTCTCTCTTTTGATTCTCAATACAATGGTCTCTTGGAGATCCATATGATGTAATTCTTTTTGCGGTGTGTTTGTTGGGATCCGATGAACTTTGAGTTTATGATCAGATCTATTTTTTTATCCATGAAAGTTATTTGAGTCTTCTTTGATCTCTTATATGCACGATTTCTTATAGCCTCGTATTTCTTCTCCAATATTTGGGTTTTGTTTGGCCAACTTGATCTATTTATCTTGCAATGGGAAGAGGTGCTTTGTGAAGGGTTCGATCTTACGGTGCTTGATACCAGTGACAGAAGGGGAACCGACACGTATGTATCGTTGCTATTAAGGATACCAAGTGGGGTCTATTTCTACATAAATAGATCTTGTCTACATCATGTCATCGTTCTTATTGCATTACTCCGTTTCTCCATGAACTTAATACACTAGATGCATGCTCGATAGCGGTCGATGTGTGGAGTAATAGTAGTAGATGAAGGCAGGAGTCTGTCTACTAATCTTGGACATGATGCCTATATAATGATCATTGCCTGGATATCGTCATGATTATTTGAAGTTTTATCAATTTCCCAACAGTAATTTGTTTACCCACCGTTTGCTATTTTTCTCGAGAGAAGCCACTAGTGAAATCTACGGCCCCCGGGTCTCTTCTTTATTATATTTGCCTTCGAGATCTATTTTTATTTGCTTTTATTTTCAGATCTGTTAAACCAAAAATACAAAAAATACCTTGCTACAATTTACTCTTATTTATTTTATCTCGCGTTCCCGCGAGATCTATTTATCCAATCTATCATATTTTTATCCCGTCTACTTGCCAATTTCCCGCGCCGTTGCCCGAAAGGGATCGGCAACCCCTTTAATACACCGAGTTGCGAGTATTTGTTATTTGTTTGTGCAGGTGACGTTCACGTAGTGTTGCGTGGTTCTCCTACTGGTTTGATAACCTCGGTCTCATCACTGAGGGAAATACCTACTGTTGCATCATCCCTTCCTCTTTGGGGAAATACCGACGTAGTTCAAGCAAACATCAAAAGGAATTTCTGGCGATGTTGCCGGGGATACATCATCAACATCTACCAGGTTCCTAATCACAAATCTCATCTCCTTGCAATTTACATTATTTGCCATTTGCCTCTTATTTTCCTCTCCCCCACTTCACAAACATTTGACGTTTTTAGCACTCCGATTGCTCCTCCTGCCACTAGTGCGGAGTCTTGTGATATTAATACCGCTTTCCTGAATCTTGTTATGAAAGATCAATTTTCTGATACCCCTAATGAGGATGTCGCGTGCCATCTTAACACATTCATGGAATTATGCGATATGCAAAATAAAAAAGATGTGGACAATGATGTTGTGAAGTTGAAATTATTTTCGTTTTCTTTGCAAGATCATGCAAAAATTTGGTCTTTGCCTCACAACAGTATCGATTCTTGGGATAAGTGCAAGGACACTTTTATTACTAAGTTTTTTCCGCCCGTGAAAATTATTTCCGTTAGAACCCAGATCGTGAATGTCAAGCAACTTAAACATGAGCATGTTGCACAATCTTGGGAAAGGATGAAATTGATGCTAAGGAATTGCCCAACTCATGGGTTAAATCTTTGGATGATCATACAAATTTTTTATGCGGGGTTCAATTTTGTTTCCCGTAATCTTTTAGATTCCGCCGCGGGTGGTACTTTTATGGAAATTACATTGGATGAAGCCACCAAATTGCTTGATAATATTATGGCAAATTATTCACAATGGCATACCAAAAGAGCTCCTACTAGTAAAAAGTTAATTCAGTTGAAGAAATTTCTTCTTTGAGTGAAAAAGTTGATGCTCTTAGTTGCTAATAAAAGTGCTCCTATTGATTTTAATGATGTGACTTTGTATACTTTGATTGAGCAAAATAGTGATGCCATAGATGTGAATTTTATCTCGCGAAACAATTTCAATAACAATGCTTATAGAGGTAATTTTAATCCTAGGCCTTTTCCTAGTAATTCCTCTAATAATTATGGTAATTACTATGGTAATCATTCTTATAATAATAATAGGAACACCTCTGATCTTGACAATAATATTAAAGAATTTATCAACACTCAAAAAGTTTTCAATGCTACAATGGAAGAAAAGCTGAATAAGATTGATGATTTGTATAGAAGTGTTGATAGAATTTCTCATGATGTAGAAAATCTCAAGATGATTTTTTGCCTAAGGTTGAGGAATCAATTAAAGCTCTTTATGTTTCTATGGATGAAACTAAGAAAAGAACCGCTATGCTTAGAGCTAGAAGAGAATTTTTAGAAAAAAAACGTTTTCTAGTGATTGCTTTCATAAAAATGATAAAGATCTTAAAATGATTGGTGTTTCTTCTATTGATTCTTTGTTTAGTAAAATTAAGATTGATAAAAAGGGACAGAAGAAGAGTCAACTTTATCTAGAAGGCGTCCCTGTAGCGACCCGACCTCAGATGGTCAAGTCTCTGTGCTTAAGTGTCATCCCTGGATCGGTATGCTGACACACACAGTACTCGAGGATTTATAACAAAGGTAAATCACATGTATAGAGTAACATAAATACTATTACCTCAATCCAAATAGCGGAAGTAACAACAAGGTTGTGGATTCCCATCAACACCAACGGCAAAGTTGAGTGTAGAAATCGTAACCCTAACGTATCACTTACTCGTCATAAGATTCCTGCAACATGAGACGTTGCAGCCACGAGGGTCAGTACATTGAATGTACTAGCAAATTCACACCATAGGATAATGATGAATACTAACTATCACTACATGCATATATGGCTCGTGGAGGCTGTATGGTTAATATGTTTTGCGGAAAGCCAATTTTTCCCTACTACAAAGGAATATATTTTATTTAACTACAAAGTTGGTTGAAAACATTGAGAATAGTAAACCCCATCTCAATCCCAATTAAAAGGTAATTAATAACCCAATAAAATTAATTTAGAGTGATGAGATCAACATGATAATCCAAGAACCAGATACTCAAGATGTCCATAACCGAGGACACGGCTAATCATGATTAGTTTGTACACTCTGCAGAGGTTTGTGCACTTTTCCCCACAAGACTCGATCTCCTTCGTTGGATTTCTCGCACTACATAATGTTTGAGAAACGAATGACCGAGACACAGTCTTTCCGAAAAGGTCCCCTTAACCGATAGATAGGCCTGTACACCTACAATCCCCTACATCTGCTAGCCCATCATGGAAAGGTTTCCCATAACTTACTCAACTATGCCAGAGCCCATAATGGCATGTGGCAGCACACGGAAGTTTCCAGTATGAATAATCTTATGATCCCTTTGAGCCTGGGTGGCAGTCCATAGGAGAATCACACGGTACCCCGGGATTTCCAAAAATACAGGCAATCACTGGGTTCCCCAGGTGCCTCAATCCACCCAGATGTGTATTGAAGTTGCCACCTTAAGTTAACCATTAATTAACAACTCACATCTGCCATGGATACACTCAAACCCAATCCACGTCTACGAGCATAGCATGGCAATATAAGCATAGCGTAGAAGTAACTCCCAAGGTTTGAATGCAGGACAATAGGTTCCTACCTCATCAACTACTTCCCAAAACCCACATGTTATCAATTCCTAACCATGCAATGTTTGAGGGTTGAAACTAATGCATAAAAACTGGGTATTAAAGGGATATGATCAAAGTGTGAACTTGCCTGTACTGTTTGATGAAGACGATTCACACTCAAAACTCTTGATAGTTCTACTCGTCACACTCCGGCCAATCTATCGTGAGCAAGCAATAGTAACCACACATAAGCAATCACTCAAAAGATCAAAAAGAACGAAAAAGAGAATTCGGAAAACTTCAAAACCAAACAAATAACTCTTGCAACATAAAAATTTTTCTAACAGTACCAAAATTAGGAAGATTTGGCCTTATCAAAAAGTTTATGTCAAGAGCTTCGATTTGCAAAAAAGAATTAATTAAATCGGAGTTATATAACTCAAGTTATGATCAAACGAAGTTCAAATACAAATTTGTTTGAAATCAAATTGCAAAACTTTCAAAAATAGGTTTGAGTTGATTATCTAGATAGAGGGGATCATAACGAATATGTGGGCGTTGGTTTCGTTGAATTTGGACAAACGAGCAAGAAGTTGTGCTTGTTTGAAACAGAGGGACTAATCTGTAAGAAAGATAATTACGAATAGGTCCCTGACGTAACTAAACAGAAAACGAAAAGTCTAAATAATGAACGTTCGTTTATAAGGTCTAAACAGTGGATGTTTGCTGTTTAATAAAACCTAAAAAACAGATCTAGTCTAGGGTTTTTAAAGAAAAATCGAACTTAAAAGAAAAACCGGATCAGACCAGCGGTTTTACCGGCTCGGGCGAAATAAACCAACGACGGTTTCCGGCGGTTTCCGCGGCGGCGTGCTTCGACGGTGAGGGCGACGCGTGCAGGCGGAGGCGACAGTGCAAAGCAGCGACGGTGCGGCGGCGAGCAGCGAGGCGGGGCGGCGAACTAGGCGGTGGGGCGGCTCGCTTGCGGCGGCGGCGGTTGGAGCAAGCGGCGGCGGCGGCGAAGCGAGAGGAGGAGAGGGGGCGGCGTCCTGGGGCGGCGCATAAATAGGCAGAGGGGGAGCAGTGGCGTGGAGGAGGGGGAAAGGAGGCGGCGGCGGTTTCCGCGTGCGGCACGGTGGCGGCGATGGCGTGCGGGAGGCGGAGTCGAGGACGAAGGCGGCGGCGCGCTGGGCCTCGGCCTGGCTTCGGCTGGGCTGGCCCAGTTGGAAGATTTTTTTTAAATCATTTTGCAAACAAACGAAATAATAATAATAAATAAATAAATACCCTAGGCATATAATATATCAAAATTTTCAGAAAACAATTTTCTACAACGTGAACATTTTTATAATTTTAAGTAAAATTTACAAAAATTCAAATAAATCGAACAATGCTACTGTTTCAATAAAACCCACTAAAAATCATTTTAAAAAATACTAAAATGTTTTCAAATTAATTTTTCTCCAATTTTCCATTGTAGGGAATCATGTAACCCTATTTTCCGTATATTTTATTTTTGGAGAAAATTAATTTAAAAAAACCCAAATACTCCAAATTGAAAATAATTTCCAAAAGGACTTTAAATTTGATCCTTTTAACTTCCAACTCATATTTCATATGTTTTGAAGAAGTCATTTTATCTTCTCTCATGAAAATCATTGAGTTGCTTGAAGTTTCTGAATTGGAAATATTTCCAAATGAAATTCAAATATTTTCAAAAACCCTTTTCATTTATTTAAATGGAAGAAGTCATATTATCTTCACTCTAGGGTTTTGTATTTGAAATGAATTTGAATTCACGAAGATCATAAAAGAAAATGAAAGTTTGGGAAAGTCCTTTTATTCCCTGTCATTTAACTTTCAAAAAATTTCGAAATCACTCACTTTCAGTCAATCAATCACACAACAATCAAACAATCAATCAAATCTATTTTTTTTAATAAAACATTCCAAAATTTAGAATTTTGGGATGTTACAGTCCCAATAATTCGGAGGGTGAAAATCTTGTTGAGAAAATTGATAATAGTGGGTTTGAAGAGGCCAAAAAATTAACTAGTGATGTGCCCACTCTTTTGGATTACAAAGACTTTAATTATGATAGTTGCTCTTTGATTGATTGTACTTCTTTGTTGCAATCAGATAAATTCACCGCATGCTTATGAACAAAATAAAGCTTTTACTAAACATATTGTTGATGCTATGATGAAAGCTTTAGAAGAAAATTTGGAATTGGGAGTTTCAATTCCTAGAAAATTACATGATGAATGGGAACCTACTATCAAAGTCAATATTAAAAATTATGAGTGGTTTTCTTTATGTGGCTTGGGTGCTAGTGTTTCTACAATTCCGAAATCTCTTTGTGATGTGCTTGGTCTTACCGATATTGAAGAGTGTTCTTTAAATTTGCATTTAGTGGATTCTACTATTAAAAAGCCTATGGGAAGAATTAATGATGTTCTTATTCTTGAAAATAGGAATTATGTGCCCATAGATTTTATTGTTATTGATATTGATTGCAATCCGTCTTGTCCGATTATTCTTGGTAGACCGTTTTTACATACTATTGGTGTCGTGATTGATATAAAAAAGGCAATATTAAATTTCAATTTTCACTAAGGAAGGGTATGGAACACTTCCCTAGAACAAGAATTAGTCCACCATATGAATCAATCATGAGGGCATCATATGGATCTAGAAACAAGGATGATAACACTTAGATCCTTTGCATTATGCTTGGCTAGGGGCATAAAACAATAACGCTTCTTGGGAGGCAACCCAATGAATAAAATTTATTTTTTTCCTTTTGCTTTCTGTTCTTGAGTGTTTGGACAATTATGCTACTGTTATGATTGTGTTTTTTGTATTCTAATAAGTGTTTATGCCAAGTAAAGCCTTTAGGATGTTGGGTGATAGTTGATTCGATCTTGCTGAAAAACAGAAACTTTTACGCTCACGGAAATAATTCTCGTTTTTAACAGATGGGTGATAAAATACCAATTATTTTTTAAGAAGATTAATATACAAAATTTTCAGGTTTTCCTAATTTTTCAGAATTTTTGGAGTTTCAGAAGTATTCAAAATATCCAGATTGCTACAGACTATTCTGTTTTTGATAGATTCTGTTTTCTTTGCATTGTGTGCTTGTTTTGATGATTCTATGGTTTTCTTTGAAGAGTTTTTTCCATAGAAAAGTTGGAATACAGTAGATATAATGCAAAAATAAAATATGAATGAGTTTGGAACAATACTTATAGTAGTGATTTGCTTTCTTATACAAACGGATCTCACGAAGGTTTTGTTAAGTTTTGTGTGATTGAAGTTTCAAGTTTTGTGTGATATTACGATGGATGAAGGAATAAGGAGTAAGAAGAGCCTAAGCTTGGGGATGCCCATGGCATCCCAAGCTATTATCCAAATAGAAGCAAGCAACTAAGCTTGAGGATGCCCGAGTGGCATCCCCTTTTTCTTCTAACGACTATCGGTATTTTTCTTGAAGCTATATTTGTATTCGTCACATACTATGAGTTTTGCTTGGAGCGTCTTGTGTGATATGAGTATTTGCTTGTTTTGCTTTTTGTTTTAAGTCATGAATCCTTTCTAGACACACCTATTTGAGAGATCCAAAATTATGATATGACTTGTTAGAATTACTCTCTATGCTTCACTTAAATCTTTATGAGCAATGAAATTGCTCTTGTGCTTCACTTATATCTTTTTGAGCACGGTGTGCTTTAGTGTTTTTGAAGAAATGCTCTCTTTCTTTACTTAGATTATTTTTGAGAGTTAGTAATTTTTTTAAGAAATTCTCTCTTGTTTCACTTAAATTAATTTAAGAGAAAGAAATATTATGCTCATGATCTTCACTTATGTTTGTTTGAGCTTATCGAAAGCAACACATGAAAGTTAGTCCCAAAGTGATATATATATATATATATATATCCAAGTAGGATATTATAAAAACTTTCATGAAGATCATTGGACAAAATAAACTATATTCCTTGTAATAGTTTTGAGATATAATGATGTGATATGTGAGTCATGTTGATGAGTAATTATGCTTTAGTAAGAATATTGGTGTTAAGGTTTGTGATTCCCTATGCAAGCACGAAATTCAATAGTTATGCAATGAAATTACATCCTACTCGTGGTGCATTATTCAGTGTTAGTTATGCTTAATGCTTGCTTATGAGATTTTTCGTTTCTTGGTTGGTCGCTTCTCAATCTTTTGCTAGCCTTCATTTTGCACTAAGTATGATCACTACTTGTGCATCCAAAATCCTTCAAACCAGTTTTGCCACATGAGTCCACTATACCTACCTATATGCGGTATTCTTTTACCGTTCTAAGCAAATTCGTATTTGCCAGCTCTAATTTTCAAAATAAATTTCCCTTTTGTGTGCTCGTACCGCTCATGAAACGGTAGGTGGTGGCTAATATATTTCCATGCTAGATGTCGGAGTAATGGGCCACGGGTAGGCTAACTCGAGCCCCAGAACCTTTCAAGACATCGGGGCAGGCTGCGCCCCTCAAGACCCCAGGACGAAGAGCCGCCTTCTGAGAAGTCGGCGGCAAGGCGACCGACTGCCCACTCACGGCCGAGTCCCGGGGACGACTTCAGATAAGCCGACTCTTGACTGGCAACTTCCAGAGAAGCCGACCTTGGGGAGTCGGCCCACGATTCCAGCAAAACCCCATGTCCTCATCAAGAGGGACAGGACAGGGGAGTGGCTACAGTGAAGACTGCTCACACCCCTTTCCAAAGGCAAGCATGGTCACAGTACGTCGTACTGAGGAGATCTCCGTGCGGCGTGGCACTGTTGCCGTGCCAGCCCTGACGACAGCACCGAAGGACCGAATCCTGCGCCCACGACGGCTTGTCTGTACGACCCTGGGGTGGTGGGTCCCACCAGCCAGTGGGACCCCAGGAGACGGCAAGTGCACTGCAAGTCGGACCCATCAGGAGTCGGCCCCTGAGAGTCGGCCGCCTCCTCCCCCAGGGCCCACGCACCATTAACCAGATGTGACGGAGAGTGGCAATAGTGATCGCCCGCCAGGCGGCGGGGCTGTTGCCACGACTCCATGACGAAGCCCACGTCATTAGAAGCGCGGCTACAGTAATCAGCAGCTGGCAAGACCCGCCCGCGGCGGATGCGGCCTGTCGGCTCCGTACCTAGCCAGTCGGCGGGGCCCACCAGTCAGTGGGCCCCAGCAGTCGGCGGAGAAGACGGAGGCCGGAGGCGCTGACGGCTGGGCCCGCGCCCAGCCGGATTACTGTTGTACCCCTGGGGGGTAGGCCTATATAAACCCCCCAGGGCACCCATGCAAGAGGTTGGAACCCATTAGCTCTAGACCAGATCATATAGGGAGGAGAGAGCTAGCCTTGCCCTCTCCTGCCTCCAGAAAACAGCTCAAGGAGCAATCGTGTAAACACTTTGCCGTAGTGATCATGCGGAGACCCCGCGGAGCAGCAGTAGGGGTGTTATCTCCCCGGAGAGCCCTGAAGCTGGGTAAGATTCGCCAGCGTGCATGTCTACGCCTCATCCCGTTTCCACGCACCGGCGATGTTCTACTCGCCCCCACCATGATAAGCCATCCTTTGGCATATGTCACACCCAACCCCCAACATTTGGTGCCCACCGTGGGGCCTGGTGCACCGCCGTCCGAAGACCTGTTCTGGACGGGAACCCTTTTCCTCCCTGGCGAGCGCAGCCAGCCAGGCACGCCAGACGGAGTTTGCACCGACGCGCTGCACGGCGTTGAGATCGCCTGCGCCGCTAGCCGCCTCGCCAAACTTGTCGGCAAGGTTTGCATCTCCGATAAACCTGCATCCGACGCAGGCACGGGCGGCTCCTCGAGCCTCCTCGCGGGTCTCCTCGATCAACTCCACGTCACCGGCGAGCCTGCCGTAGACTTGGAGTCTGTAGGCTCCACCGACCCGATGCTGGTCGACTCCGACACCGCGTCGCTCGACGCATTCCGCACTAATGTGGTGGTCTACGACGAACCTCTCCCTCGTGCGGAGAGCGACGGAAGCACCGTCACCGAGGTGCTCGTCATCATCCATGACGAGCTCCTCGACGGAGGGGCGCATGATCCGCTTGGCGCGGTGCTACACGACCTGACTGCGCCCATTCCGGAAGACGCTAACGCGGAGACGTTGGAGGCGCGCCGCCTTCAACTCGTCGAAGGTGCGAAGAAGCTGGCTAGCATGAGACGTTTGTCAGAAGCCTACCAGCGAGAGATGGATCACGCTGTTGGTGGCTCGCCAGCCCCAGCTGGGCCCAGCTGCCTTGGCACGGTCCAGCAGCGCGGCGTAGCCATCGCCGACCTGTTCAAGGCAAGACGCCCTGTGTATGCTACACCTGCGGAGAACATTCGAGCCGCCCAGGCGGCGGCGGCGGATGAGCTGGACAATTTCGAGGGCGAAGAGCGCCGCCTGATGATGGAGCGAGTCCAGTGGCTCCTCGACGCGGCTGCCGCGCAGAACGAGGCCGGCTGCCGCACAGAGGCGCCGCAGCGGCAAAACGACGACCTTCGCCGAGACCAAGGCGCGACGTCTCGGACGCCGACTGGCGGCGCCCGAGGAAGAAAGGACAAGGATCCGACTGTCAGCCACAGTCGGATTCACATTACCATAGAGCGCGACCGAGACGGCCGCCCGAGAGCAGTGGAACGACGGGACGACTGTCCGCCTCCTCCTCCTCGCAAGGAAAGGCGAGTCTCCCTGCCGCCTGTTGATCATCTGACTCTTGGCGACCGCCTTGGCCACCGAGAGGGAGTCGGGGTGAACGACGCCCGCCACCGGATCAACCGGCTTCACCGATCCCTGGCGCTGGAAGAAGAAGACGACTTGGGTCCACCTTGTTTCGGGCCCCGCATTCGAGACGAGCCCTTTCCCAAAGGGTTCATGCTCCCAAGAGACACGCCCAATTACACCGGCTCCGTGAAGCCAGAAGACTGGCTAGTCGACTACTCGACGGCTGTCAGCATAGCGAACGGCAACAAGCGTGTCGTCGTAAAATACGTTCCGCTCATGCTCCAGGGCACGGCCCGGACATGGCTGAACAGCCTGAAGCCCCGCAACATCAACAGCTGGGTCGACTTCACCGAAGCATTCGTCCGCAACTTCACCAGCGCGTACAAGCGTCCTCCCAAGCCTCGTAAGCTCTCCTTGTGCATGAAAGGTCCCGACGAGTCGACTCACGACTACCTCATGCGTTGGGCCGAGCTTCGAAACTCCTGCGAGGGCGTGCACGAGGTGCAGGCCATCGAGTACTTCACCCCCGGGTGTAGAGAAGGCACCCTCCTCAAGCACAAGCTCCTCTGTGACGAGCCAGAAACCCTCGACGGGCTGCTAATCATAGCAGACAAGTATGCCACGGCCGACTCCTCCAAGAAGGCGGAGATTCAAGTCAGCGCCACTCGCAAAGTGGCTCCTCAAGCTCCAAGAACTCCAGCGGGAGACGCCAGTCGGCGACAACAGCAGAACGACCACAAGCGCAAGGCCCCGTAGCCGGCTTCCAGCAGTCGGCAGGTCGCGACAGTTGAAGCCCAATAGCCGGATGGGCAGCCTCCGCCCAAGCGACAGTAAGGCAGCAAGCCCAACTGGTTGCCGGCCTTCTCCTACGAGCAGACTCTGGATGGACCTTGCAAGTTCCATAGCGGCGCGAAGCCGTCGAATCATACCACCCGGAAGTGCCACTGGCTCACTAGGATCGCCAAGGGAGACGACCTCCTACCTCCCCCGCTTGCTGGGCAGCCGCCTCCGCCTCCGCCCCAGCAGCCGACTGTTAGGCCAGTCGGTGCAGTACAAGACGAATACCCCGAAGAACATGGAGCCTACATGGTGTTTACCAGTATGGCTGATGATCGACGCAGCAGGCGGCTGCAGCAACAAGAGGTGAATGCAGTAGCATCAGAGACGCCAGAGTTCATGCACTGGTCCGAGAAGCCTATCAGCTGGAGCAGAGTTGATCACCTAGAAGTGATGCCGAGTCTAGGCTCTTATGCTATGGTCTTAGATGCCACCTTTGCCACGGATAGACGAGCTGCTCGTTTCTCGCGAGTTCTGATAGACGGAGGCAGCAACATCAACATCCTGTACAAAGACACCATGGAGAAATTAGGAATCAAGCAAAGACAGCTTCAGAACAGCCGGACTGTGTTCCACGGCATTGTTTCTGGGCTTTCCTGCTCACCAATCGGCAAAATCCTGATGGACGTCCACTTTGGAGACAAAGATCACTTCCGCCGAGAGTCAGTTTGGTTTGAGGTGGTGGACCTTGAGAGCCCATACCATGCACTACTTGGCCGACTCGCCTTGGCCAAGTTCATGGCAGTCCCCCACTACGCCTACCTCAAAATGAAGATGCCCGGCTCCAGGGGAATTCTGACTGTAGCCGGCGACTACCGGAAGTCGTCTGCCTGTGCGACTGAGAGCAGTCGGCTAGCCGAGTCCCTGGTGATCGCAGCCGAGAAGCGGCTCCTGGAACGGGTTGTGGCGATGGCCGGCAAGCAGCCAGAGGTGTCGCCCAACCCAAAGGAGTCGGAGGCTGAGGGGTCATTCAAGCCGGCCAAGGAGACAAAGAAGATACCCTTGGACCCTGAGCACCCGGAGAGGTACGCTGTCGTAGGCACAAACCTCGACAGCAAATAGGAAGGCGAGCTCGTCGATTTCCTCCGTGAGAATCGGGACATCTTCGCATGGTCCCCCAAAGACATGCCAGGTGTACCAATGGAATTCGCCGAGCACAAGCTACATGTCCGATATGATGCAAAGCCGGTTAGGCAGCCCCTGTGCCGCCTATCAGAAGAGAAGAGAAGAGTTGTCGGAGAAGAGATAGCCCGGCTCCTAGCAGCCGGCTTCATTATGGAAGTATTCTTTCCAGAGTGGCTAGCCAACCCAGTCCCGGTACTGAAGAAAAACAAGCAGTGGCGAATGTGTATTGACTACACGAGCCTCAACAAGGCCTGCCCCAAGGACCCGTTTGCTCTGCCAAGAATTGATCAGGTGATAGACTCCACCGCCGGATGCGAGTTGTTGAGCTTTTTGGATGCATATTCAGGATATCACCAGATCAAGCTGAACCCAGCTGACAGACTAAAGACCGCCTTCATCACGCCGTTTGGAGCCTTCTGCTACCTCACCATGACGTTCGGCTTGAGGAATGCCGGCTCCACCTTCCAACATTGCATGCAGAAGTGCCTCCTCAAGCAGCTCGGCAGAAACGCCCACGTCTACATGGGCGATGTGGTGGTGAAGACGGAAAAGCGTGGAACACTGCTGGAAGACCTCAAGGAGACCTTTGAGAACCTGCGCCGATTCTAGATCAAGCTCAACCCCGAGAAGTGCGTCTTCGGAGTACTAGCCGGCCAGCTCCTTGGCTTCCTGGTCTCTGAACGTGGCATAGAATGCAACTCTATAAAGATTAAGGCCATTGAGAGGATGGAGGTACCCAGCCGACTGCTGGATGTGCAAAAGTTCACCGGCTGCTTGGCATCCGTCAGCCGATTCATCAGTCGGCTGGGCAAGAAAGCTCTCCCCTTATACTAACTCATGAAGAAGACCACTTTTTTCGAGTGGAACCACAAGGCGGACGAAGCTTTTCTCCAGCTGAAAAAGATGCTGACTACTCCACCTGTTCTGGCGGCTCCGACTCCTAAGGAACCTATGCTCCTGTACATCGCCGCCACCAGCCGGGTAGTCAGCACGGTCATTGTAGTGGAACGCAAGGAGGAAGGCAAGGCACTACCTGTCCAGAGACCGGTATATTACTTGAGCGAAGTACTGTCGGCCTCCAAGCAAAACTACCCCCACTACCAGAAGATGTGCTATGGCGTGCACTTTACCGCCAAGAAGTTGAAGCCTTACTTTCAAGAGCATCCAATCACTGTGGTCTGCACGGCCCCACTTGCCGAGATCATCGGAAGCCAAGATGCTTCTGGCCAAGTGGCCAAGTGGGCCATAGAGCTGGCTCCCTACACCATCCACTACCAGCCCCGCACCGCCATCAAGTCACAAGCACTGGCCGACTTCCTCGTCGACTGGGCCGAGACCCAGTACCTACCTCCAGCGCCCGACTCCACCCATTGGCGGATGTATTTTGACGGCTCCAAGATGCGCACCGGTTTGGGAGCCGACGTCGTCCTCACTTCCCCTAAATGCGACAAGCTCAAATACACACTGCAAATCCATTTTGCCGCCTCCAATAACGTCGCTGAGTACGAGGCGCTCATTCACGGGCTCCGGCTTGCCAAAGAACTTGGCATTCGCCGGATCCTGTGTTATGGCGACACGGACTTAGTGGTCCAACAGTCATCTGGCGACTGGGACGCCAAAGATGCCAACATGGCGAGCTACCGTTTCCTTGTGCAGCAACTCAGTGGGTATCTCGAGGGGTGCGAGTTCCTCCATGTGCCAAGAAACGACAACGACCAAGCAGACGCCTTGGCACGAATCGGCTCTACCCGCCAAGCAATCCCATCCGGTGTCGCCCTTCAACGCCTCCTCAAGCCGTCTGTCAAGCCTTCACCAGAATCAGACTCCATCTTCGTGCCGGCTCCTCCCGAAGAAGTCGGATCCGACTCCAGAGCCCCGGCAGACAGTACGGGGACTTTGGCAGATGGCTCCAAAGCCGCCACAGCCGAGGCCGGCCCAGGGGCTATAGTACCCAGCCCAGGGACTACGGCGGCGGGCTCGAAGACTCCAGAACTCGGCCCAAGAGCTGCGCCAGTCGGCCTGGGGACTTCATTAACCTAGCAAGCGGTTGTTGACTCCAACCCGCCGCCTCCCAGCCCAGCCGCCCTCGTCCAAGTCGCAGTTCTGGCAGTCGAAGAAATAGCAGCACCCTCATGGGCCTAGCCCATCCTCAAATTCCTGGTGAGCAAAGAGTTGCCGACTGATGAGACCTCAGCTCGGCAAGTACAACGCCGAGCGGCAGCCTACACCATAGTCAACAGAGAGCTGGTCAGGCGCAGCATCACTGGTGTCTACCAGCGCTGCGTAGAGCCAGAGCAAGGCCAAGCAATTCTCAAAGACATCCATCAAGGCGAGTGCGACCACCATGCGGCTTCAAGAGCACTCGTCGCCAAAGCCTTTCGACATGGTTTCTTCTGGCCGACTGCCTTAGAAGAGGCCAAGGAATTGGTCCAAAAATGCAAAGGGTGCCAGAAGTTCCGCTCCAAGCCGCATCAGCCGGCTTCTGCACTCAAGACCATCCCCATTGCCTGGCCTTTCGCAGTTTGGGGTCTAGACATGGTGGGACCATTCAAGACGGCACGAGGTGGCTTAACTCACTTGTCGCAGTGGACAAGTTCACCAAGTGGATAGAAGTGAAGCCAATCAAGAAACTGAACGGTCCGACTGCCGTGACTTTCATCTCCGACATCACAATTCGGTATGGCATACCACACAACATCATCACCGACAACGGCACAAATTTTGCCAAAGGCGCCTTGGCCCGTTTTTGCGCAACACAGGGCATCCGACTGGACCTAGCGTCCGTCGCCCATCCACAATCAAACGGCCAGGTGGAGCGAGCAAACGGCCTCATCCTGTCCGGCATCAAGCCCCGACTGGTCGAGCCTCTGGAGCGCTCGGCTGGCTGCTGGCTCGACGAGTTGCCAGCCGTCCTCTGGAGTCTGCGCATGACTCCAAACAAGTCAACCGGCTTCACGCCTTTCTTCCTCGTCTACGGTGCTGAAGCCATCATCCCAACGGACATAGAGTTCGACTCCCCACGAGTCACCATGTACACCGAGGAGGAGGCAGAAGAAGCACGTCAAGACATCGTCGATCTGATGGAAGAGGGCCGGTTGTTGGCACTCAGCCAGTCCAGCATCTACCAGCAGAGCCTGCGCCGATACTACAACAGGAAGGTCAAGCCAAGATCTTTCCAAGAAGGCGACCTTGTGCTCCGGCTGATCCAGCGAACAGCAGGCCAGCACAAGCTGTCGGCACCTTGGGGAGGCCCTTCCATCATCAGCAAAGTGCTGGGCAATGACTCCTACTACCTGATTGACGCTCAGAAGTCCCGAGCACACAAGAGGGACGACTCCGGCAAAGAGACAGAGCGGCCATGGAATGCAAATCTCCTCCAAAGATTTTACAGTTGATGTAGTATGTACCACCCTACCTTTTGTATTAAAGTATCAAGACTTCGGGCCCCCCGAGACAAGCTCGGGGACTGCCCTCTTTTGTCTATATGATAAAAGTTATGCCTACGAGTATGTTACTCTTTGTTATGCCGCTTGGCACTGGGCTCGACAGGTCGGCCCGGGGACTTGCCGCCTTGCACTATGAAATGCTTCCTGCAACCGGACAAGTAGTGTGTGGCACCTAAGCCATCTCCTGTCAGAAGCTGCAGCTCGCAGAGCGACTGTACGGTGGGCAGGAGTAAGGTAGAATGGGCGTTCGCATGAAAAATGGCTAAGGACTCAAAGCATAAAACATAGCTTAAGCCGGCTTCCAGCCTTCCTTTTTTTTCTTTTCGCAAACCGACTATTAAGTAGTCGGCTCACCGCCTTCTATTCAACTTGCTAAAAAGCTCTAAAAAGGCTAAGTACTTGCCTTCCCAAAGTAGCCAAGCATTTGATCCAACGGCAGTCCGCAGAGCGGCTGCCCGACTGGCAAGACAGGCAACTAAGGGAAAGCGGCAAAGGAAAAAAGCCAAAAGAGCAATGAGCAAGAAAAGATATAATTCGGATAAATATTTACATAGCATAGGCCCTTGGCCGAATCTTCGAGCAGAAGTTCAAAATACACCCCGCGGGTGGAATTGTGCAAATTAACAAGTTCTTCAAGACTACTAAAGCAAATAAAATAAAGATAAGGCAGCAGCTTAGGAAGCGGTAGACGGATCCAGAGGGTCGGAGGAGGCGACAGTGTCAGGCATTGGGGCGGCCGGCCGGGCAGTCTCGGCTTGATCGCCTCCGGCGGCAGTCGGCTCGGTCGCATGCGGCTCGTTGCTGGAGGCGCGGTCGAGCTGAGGCTGGCCGTCTGCTCCGTCTTCTGGTGCTTCCGTCTCGCCTCCGTCCTCCACCTCGCCTTCCTCCTCGACGCTGGAGCCGATCACCTCCGCCGAGTCCTCGCCGTAGTCTGGGTTCATCCCAAACCACTCCGGCGGTACCTCCTCGCCGTCTTCAGACCGCTCGGGGACGAAGACGCTGGTGTCGGTATACTCGGCGATCGCCGCGGCACGCTTGACGAGGGTGTCTTCCGCGTCTGCTAGCTCCGGCTGGGCCTCTGACCGGAGTGTGCCCAGCCGGTCTAGATCCAGCCCCGGATACCACGCCTTGACGAACTCCAAGGCCCGGCGCGCTCCAGCTCGGGCCGAGGAACCCTTCCAGGCCTCAAGACGACCAGCCGCGACCTCTAGCCAGTCGGCAGTCAGGCTGGGGGTGCACGGAGCCTGCATGTCCGGCCACAGGGCAGCAATCGCCTGGGCACCGACACGTTGAAGCCGGTGTAGCATCCGGTGAGTCGGTTGAAGGCGAGCCTCGATGCTCAGGATATGCTCGTCAAGGGTTCGGGGGGCGTCGGCGGCGATCTCTACACCTTCCGCCCTCCGACCTTCACGGTCAGCCTCGATGGCTTGGATGGCGGCCTGCGAGTGCCCAGGGAAGAAGTCTGCCAAGACGGAAGAAACGAAGAAACAAGTCAAAAATCAGGAGTCGGCACGATTTATAATCGGCAGCTCGAAGAAAGAAAGTAAAAGAGACTCACCATCAACAATGTCTTCAATCTCATGGAAGCCGGAGGCCAGCATTGCCTCTCTGTCAGTCCAAGAGTAGCGCTCGCTCGCGAACTCGGCCAGGAGGGCGGTTTCCGCCTCTTCCGCCTCCTTCTGCGTCTTCACGAGCAGCTCCCTCTGCTCTGCCAATTGAGTGGCCAGCAGATCGCACTTTGTGGCGAGCTTGCTGCACTCCTCCCCCTTAGCGCGCAACGCGGAGTTGGCTTCGCTCAGCTGTTGTTGAAGAACAGTGTTGGCTTCTGAAGAGATGGAAGAAATAAGGCATTAAGTTATCAGTAAAGAAGGTCGTCGGGGAGATCCGGCCCGACTGCTCAGCAGTCGGCCCGAATCTCGGGGACTACAGCCCGTGGGTGCGCCAGCGCGCCCCCGCAAAGAAGAAAAGGGACTTACTCCGACTCTCCGACAAGTCGGCGGTCCGCTTGCCCAGCTCTTCAACGTTACGGTTGAAGGCAGTAACACAGAGGTTGTGGTAGTCCTGTGACAAATATTTCAGACAAAAGCTAGTACCCAGAGCTCACCAATTGGAGTTCCGGGCCGCCTGCTCAGCAGCCGGCCTGAAACTCGGGGACTACACCCAGTGGGTGCGCTGGCGCGCCCCCACAGAGAGGAACAAGAAAATAAGGACCGAAGAGAAAACATACCCGGACGGTTGCCCGCGATGCCAGGTACGCCTTGGTGCAGTTTTGGATGGTGTCGTCCTCAGCTTGAAGCTTCGTTTGGACGTCCAGAAGCGCCTGGTTCAGCGGCCCTGTGCCGCCTCCTCGCACCCACCCAATGGGCGCGGCGCTCGTTGCTTCGGCGTATGGGATCGCCGAGCTGGCGGTGCCAATCTCCAGGGGGCGTGGCGCCGAAGTCGCCTTCTCAAGACGGCAACGCGTTGGCGAGCCGACTTGAAGGAGTAGCCTCGTCACGGCCTCGTCTTCAGTCGGCGACACCGGCGGATCCGCCGGCTGTTCGCCTTGCGCGCTCCTAGATGGCGGCGGAGGTGGCGGCGGGACGATTACATCCGGCGTGGAGGAGCCGCCGCCTTCCTTCTCCATGACGGGGTTCTCGCAGCCGGCTTCCCCAGTCTGCCCCGTGAACTCTGGAGGCGGTGGCGCAGAGTTTAGCGGGGTGACGAACACCGCAGATTGGCGGTGCGCAGCCTCCTTAGCCTGCCGCTTCGTCGCGGCGACGGCTTCGGCCTCGGCCAGTTTCTTCTTGGCGGAGGCCTCCGCCTTATCGGCCTCTGCCTTCTCCAGGCGGGCGGCCTCTTCCTCGTTGCGCTTCTCCTGCGCATTCCACTCCGTCGCCTCCCGGAGGTCAGCAGCGGGGTCAATCCGCCGAGTAGTGGCGGACGTCTCCGCTGACCCCATGACGGAGGCGGCGGCGACCCTCTCAAGAGTGAGGGGAGCCCTGAAGCGAGGGAAGCAAGTAAAAGACTTAGACAAAGCTACAGAGAAAGAATAAAGCGTCAGGACGGAATACTCACGCGGAGACCAGTGGCGGCTTCTTCACTTCCTTACGGAAGTGGATGGCCTTCGCAGCCGCCTCGTCCCGCCGGGTCGCCGCAGCCGAACTCTTGGGCTTCTTCGGCCGACTGCCGAACAAAGTCGGCACGGCCCTGCGCTTCTTCCCACCGCCTGGAGCACCTGGCGCGGCAGAAGAGCCCGCACCGAGATGGCTGGCTCCTAGCCGGGGGCGGGGGGCGACCTCCTCATCATCGTCAGGCCAGTCCTCTAGACCGGTCCCGAGCCGCGGGCCGCCTCCTCCTTTGGCGTCGTCTTCCAAAGCCGCCGCCCCTAGATCGGGGTCGTCGATGTCGCTCTCCGCCTGGTCGGTAAGGAACTTGTGGTCCGGCCCAGAGGTGCCGGCTGGTGGATGGAGGAGGGGATTCTGACCAAAGCCGATTGGTCAGGTCGCACAAAACAGACTCGGCAAGAAAGAAGACAACTCGAAGAAAGAAAGAAAGAAAGGGCAACTCACTGTAGGTGGGGGGTTGGTGCGGGAGTACGGCTCCTTGCCAAATCGCTAGGCCTCCAGTAGCTTGCTGTCCGAGAGGTAGTTCACCATGTAGGCCACCTTCTCGTGAGGCATGTCCTTGGTGCACATCCGACTCGGGTCACGGCGCCCGCTCATTTGGCATATCATGTGGGGGCGGCTTTGGAGCGGGAGAACTCGGCGCGCCACGAAGGCGGCCAGCAGGTCCGGACTAGTCAGGCCCTCCGACTGTGTCAGCACTCGGAGTCGTGTGACGGCGCCGGCTCCCGCAAGCGTCAGTGACTTGGCCCGATACGACGAGTTGGGCAGTCTCCCAGCCGGCGGGCCGGCTTCGAAAGCCGGCAGGTTGACCCAATCGCCCCCCGCGAAGACGCTCTTCACGTAGAAGTATGATCACTGCCACATCTTCACCGACTTTATCAGCTTGATGGTGGGGAAGGGGTTGCCGGCTCCCGATCTCCGCACGGCGATGAATGCGCCGCATTGAGCCGGCACGCCTGCAGCCTGGGTGCCGAGCTTGCAGTAGAAGAACTTACCCCAGAGCTCGAGGGTGGGGAGGACTTCGACGAAGCCTTCGCACAAGGCCACGAAGGCGGACAGCAGCACCACCGTGTTGGGCGTGAGGTGGTGCGGCTGGAGGCCGTAGAACTCCAGAAAAGAACGGAAGAAGCTGCTCACCGGCAGCCCCAATCCGCACAGGCAGTGTGAGCGGAATATGACCCGCTCGCCCTCCTCCGACACTGGGGAAATCTCCTCCCTCGACGCAAGCCACACCCGCACGTAGTCCTCGCCGGGGAGCGGACGAGTCTTGCGAAGGAACTCGATGTGGTCGTCGTGAACTTCTGAGCCATCCCAGGTGCTAGAATGCACCGAGGGAGGCGCGGCGGCAGAAGAAGAACTCATCGTGAGCTGATCGCCGCGGCGTTCGTCAGAGCTTGGGCGGACGGTAGGGCGAGGAAGAAGAAGAAGAATGAGAAGAGCAAGGAGTAGTGGGAAGGAGGGGTGCGCATGCTCTGCCGCGCCCCCTCCTCCCCCTACTTATAGCCTCATGGGCTGCAAAGTCGAGGGGGCGGTCATGGGATTCACTGCGCCCACGGCCCCACGACCCCCACGTTTCCACGACAAAGTTACTGCACGCAGTAACTCCACGGGAATCCCAACCGTCCACTTGGGCCACAGCGGATCCGCTCGGAAGCCGAGGCACGGTAGTGGCAGGCCCCGTCTATGGGCATGTCCCATCATGCACATAGGCTGGCAGACTGGCCCGGCCACGCGTTGCCACGTGACAGGCCCGGAACGGGTGGCGGCCTGGAGGCTTAGCCAGCACGCTACTTGGATCCCGCCATGACGTTCGAAATACTGTGCAAGTCAGAGTTGGGCGAGTCCGACTCCTTCTAGTCGGCCCGGCGGAAATCAAGCGAGAACCATGTGTCGAGCACCCGGAAAGAGAAACTGCTGAGGCTTCTCGGCCGATCGTCTGCGGCGCCTCACCAGCTTCGGGGACTACTGTCGGAGTAATGGGCCACGGGTAGGCTAACCCAAGCCCTAGAACCTTTCAAGACATCAGGGCAGGTTGCGCCCCTCAAGACCCCAGGACGAAGAGCCGCCTTCTGAGAAGTCGGCGGCAAGGCGACCGACTGCCCACTCACGGCCGAGTCCCGGGGACGACTTCAGATAAGCCGACTCTTGACTGGCGACTTCCAGAGAAGCCAGCCTTGGGGAGTCGGCCCACGATTCCAGCAAAACCCCATGTCCTCATCAAGAGGGACAGGACAGGGGAGTGGCTACAGTGAAGACTTCTCACACCCCTTTCCAAAGGCAAGCATGGTCACAATACGCCATACTGAGGAGATCTCCGTGCGGCATGGCATTGTTGCCGTGCCAGCCCTGACGACAGCACCGAAGGACCGAATCCTGCGCCCACGACGGCATGTCTGTACGACCCTGGGGCGGCGGGTCCCACCAGCCAGTGGGACCCCAGGAGACGGCAAGTGCACGGCAAGTCGGACCCGTCAGGAGTCGGCCCCCGAGAGTCGGCCGCCTCCTCCAACGGGGCCCACGCGCCATTAATCAGATGTGACAGAGAGTGGCAATAGTGATCGCCCGCCAGGCGGCGGGGTTGTTGCCACGACTCCATGACGAAGCCCGCGTCATTTGAAGCGCGGCTACAGTAATCAGGAGCCGGCAAGACCCGCCCGCGGCGGACGCGGCCTGTCGGCTCCGTACCTAGCCAGTCGGCGGGGCCCACCAGTCGGCGGGCCCCAGCAGTCGGCAGAGAAGACGGAGGCCGGAGGCGCTGACGGCTGGGCCCGTGCCCAGCCAGATTACCGTTGTACCCCCGGGGGGTAAGCCTATATAAACCCCCCAGGGCACCCATGCAAGGGGTTGGAACCCATTAGCTCTAGACCAGATCATATAGGGAGGAGAGAGTTAGCCTTGCCCTCTCCTGCCTCCAGAAAACAGCTCAAGGAGCAATCATTTAAACACTTTGCCGTACTGATCATGCGGAGACCCCGCAGAGTAGCAGTAGGGGCGTTATCTCCCCGGAGAGCCCTGAAGCTGGGTAAGATTCGCCGGCGTGCATGTCTACGCCTCATCCCGTTTCCAGGCACCGGCGACATTCTACTCGCCCCCACCATGATAAGCCATCCTTTGGCATATGTCGCACCCAACCCCCGACACTAGATATGTTATTCTCAAGATGAGTGTTTATTCACTTGTCATTGCACGAGAGTAAGGCAAAGGTATTAGGGAGACCCAGTCCCGAAACGAAAATTGATTTTACTTTATGTTGTCAGATAATAAATTCGTTGGAAAGTGTTGGTATGGAAGGCACCCGTGGATACGGCTAGCCATGGAAAGTGAAAGTATGGTTGAAAACGGAATAAACTTTAATTTCTGTTTGGGAACCGCCTATGATATATCTAGCATGGAAAGTATTGGGAACTGAAAGTGCGTTATATCGACTAGAGGGGGGGTGAATAGGCGATTTTTACAAATTCGTCACTGAGGAATTTTAGGATGAGGAAATTCCTAAGCAATGAACTGCTTAGCAGCGGAATAAGTACTCAGATGCAAACATAACAGAGAAGTAACACAATCATCATGAAGAAATGAAAACAAGAATAGAGTACAGAAAGCGTAAACACAGGATAAGCAGGCTGAGGACAAACTGACTGAAGAAATTGAACTGAAGAAATGGAGAAAATATTCAGTCAAAGTCTTCAAACAGTAACGATCAAGAACATCAACACAGTAATGTGGAAATGAAATGGTTGAAGAAATAGAACCAGTTAGCTCGATGAAGACAAAGATTTGGTAGACCAGTTCCAACTGCTATGACAGTCGTACGTCTGGTTGGAGCGGCTAGGTATTTAAACCTAAGGACACACAGTCTCGGACACACAGTCCTCGCCGTATTCTCCTTGAGCTAAGGTCACACAGACCTCACCCAATCACTCGTGGCAAGTCTTCAGGTGACTTCCAAACCTTCACAAACTCTGTCACTCGGCGATCCACAATTTCCTCTTGGATGCTCTAGACCATGACGCCTAACTGTCTGGAGGATGCACAATCCTCAAAGGTAACAAGCGTTGGTTCCACACAGGAACAATCTCTTCAGTGATGCTCAATCACTTTGGGTTTGTAGGTGTTTGGTTTGGGGTTTTGGGGTTTTCCTCACTTGACGATTTTCGCTCAAAGTCCTTGGAGGATGGGATGCTCTCAATGACAAGTGTCAGTTTCTCGTGGAGCAGCCAACCAACTAGTGGTTGTAGGGGGCGGCTATTTATAGCCTAGGGAGCAGCCCAACATGATAAGACATAAATGCCCTTCAATGATATGACTGTTAGGTGGGTGGATATTTTGGGACAGCTGGCACGCAGCACAACAACGGTCGGAAATTCAGCTATCAAATTCCTCAGGGCTATCATGTTCCTCACTTGCAGGCAATCCGCACTGGCGAATTCCTAACTCCTCAGTCAAAACAAATTCCTTAGAGACCAGAAGAACTTTGTCTCTGTCACTGAAGAAATTGATGGAACTGTATGAGATTTCCAATGGCTTTACTCAAAGGGATTGGTAGGTGTAGGATTTTGAGATGAGCATCACCCGGAAACTTTTCCTTAGTTTTACCTCGACCCCTTTAATAGTACGGTGTTTCCTATAACTCAAGAAATAGAAAACGAAACTTCAAAAACAAAAGTCTTCACGCTTCATGTTCCTCGCATGAATATCAAGTCTTCATGGTCACACCAATTTCTTCACTTTCAAAGTCTTCAGAAAGCCAAAGTCTTTAGTTGAATACATTCATTTTTAGGGGTTGACTTTCTTTGTAAATATCAAACTCCTCATAGACTTATAGACATGTGTACACTCACAAACGCATTAGTCCCTTAACCTATAAGTCTTCAATACACCAAAATCACTAAGGGGCACTAGATGCACTTACAATCTCCCCCTTTTTGGTGATTGATGACAATATAGGTTAAGTTTTCAACGGGGATAAACATATGAAGTGTAAATACTGATATTGAGGAATTTGATTGCAAGATATAGAAGAACTCCCCCTGAAGATGTGCATATGTGAGGAATTTGCTTTTGAGAAGCAATGCACATTGAAGAGTGGAATCATGGAGATCTCCCCCTATATCTTGTAATTCATACACGCATTTAACATATGATATGAAGAATTTGAAATGCATGATGAAATATAGGGACTGATGTAATTCAACATGCATGCATTAACATATATGAGGAAATTGCATGCAGAAGAACATAGCATAAGTATCATACCACCATCGGAGTTAAGATTACAACTCGATCCAACAAAGTTTTCAAAAGAATGAGAGTTGTAACGTAGCCAAAAAAAACTCCCATATAGATAGACCCGCTTGAAGACTAACTCAAATTTCTCCCCCTTTGTCATCGAATGACCAAAAGGGACGAAAAGTGAGGACTAACGCCCATGAAGAATATCATGAAGTCAACGGAGGAGCGCCAGCGTTGTTGGGGTCGGTTGTTGAAGTAGGGCCTGCCGCAGTATTGTTCAAGTCTTCATTTTCATCAGTCTCGCGCAATGAAGAATAAGAGCTGGCCACCAAATGAGGAACTTTGACCTTCTTGAATTTCTTTGAAGGTGGCTGAGACCAGTCAAAGTCCTGCTTGAAGCCCATCTGTTTAAGATCTTGTTCATCGTAGAGATGAGATAGAACAGCCCAGGTGCGATCAAAAACTTCATGGACGTAGTAATGGTTCTTCTTCACTGAATTATGAGTGATGGTCACGTTCTGAAGAATTGAACCAAACTGACGTTTGACCCATTTATGCTTGCGATTGACCTTCTTATGAAGACTGAGGAGAAGCTCACGATCAGTCATCATCCTTGGAGCTGTGCCTTGAGGATTTTGCTTTGAAGCATTGGCGGCAAAGTCATGAGTAGCAGAGTCATCATTAGTGGAGTAGGATGCAACTTTGTGAAACTGTCCATCCAATGGATGAGTACCTTCATCAATAATCACAGACTTGCCCTTCTCATCAGATGAGGAAATATGTCGTTGGAGGACTTCAATGGGCGGCAAGTAGCTAAGATGATTTTGAAAGTCAGACTTCGTTGGAGGACTTCATAATCCAATGAGCATAAGGCTTCAACTCAAAAGGTGACAGTGCAACATTTGCCAGAGTCCTCATGAAGAAATCATGGTAGTTGACAGGAACTCCATGAATGATGTTGAATAGCAAATTCTTCATGATGTCGACGACTTCTTCTTCATTAGAATCGTGGCCTTTGATAGGACTCAGGGTATTGGTTAGAATCCTGTAGATGGTTCTTGGCACATAGAAAAATTCCTTCACGAAGAATTTGGTTCTGGGGGCTTGACCAGGCTTCAACGGCTTCATCAGCACTTGCATATAATGATCAGATAGCTCAGGTTCATGGTAGATGAGCCACGCACCTTCAAGGGGAGGACTAACAGGCAGGGCATGAAGCAATTCAGAGCCTAGAGCTTGATAGTGTGTGTTCTCTGCCATCCAGTCTAGCACCCATGAATTCACATCTTCATCATTGCCGGTGATGTGCAATGTAGCATGAACCTTCTTCTTGTAGACGTTGTTGGGCCTCCAATTGCAGAGGTTTGTAGGACAGTAGCAAATTTCCCTCAAGTGGATGACCTAAGGTTTATAAATCCGTGGGAGGCGTAGGATGAAGATGGTCTCTCTCAAACAACCCTGCAACCAAATAACAGAGAGTCTCTTGTGTCCCCAACACAACCAATACAATGGTAAATTGTATAGGTGCACTAGTTCGGCGAAGAGATGGTGATACAAGTGCAATATGGATGATAGATAAAGGTTTTTGTAATCTGAAAATATAAAAACAGCAAGGTAACTAATGATAAAAGTGAGCACAAACGGTATTGCAATGCTAGGAAACAAGGCCTAGGGTTCATACTTTCACTAGTGCAAGTTCTCTCAACAATAATAACATAATTGGATCACATAACTATCCCTCACCATGCAAGAAAGAGCCACTCCAAATTCACTAATAGCGGAGAACAAACGAAGAGATTATGGTAGGGTACGAAACTACCTCAAAGTTATTCTTTCTGATTGATCTATTCAAGAGTTCGTAGTAAAATAACATGAAGCTATTATTTCCGTTCAATCTATCCTAGAGTTCGTACTAGAATAACACCTTCAGACACAAATCAACCAAAACCCTAATGTCACCTAGATACTCCAATGTCACCTCAAGTATCCGCGGGTATGATTATACGATATGCATCACACAATCTCAGATTCATCTATTCAAACCAACACAAAGTACTTCAAAGAGTGCCCCAAAGTTTCTACCGGAGAGTCAAGACGAAAACATGTTTCAACCCCTATGCATAGGTTCATGGTCGGAACCCACAAGTTGATCACCAAAACATACATCAAGTGAATCAATAGAATAACCCATTGTCACCACAGTTATCCCACGCAAGACATACGTCAAGTGTTCTCAAATCCTTAAAGACCAAATCTGATAAGATAACTTCAAAGGGAAAACTCAATCCATTACAAGAGAATAGAGGGTGAGAAACATCATAAGATCCAACTATAATAGCAAAGCTCGCGATACATCAAGATCGTACCACCTCAAGAACACGAGAGAGAGAGAGAGAGAGATCAAGCACATAGCTACTGGTACATACCCTCAGCCCCGAGGGAGAACTACTCCCTCCTCGTCATGGAGAGCGCCGAGATGATGAAGATGGCCACTGGAAAGGGATTCCCCCTCCGGTAGGGTGTCGGAACAGGTCTAGATTGGTTTTCGGTGGCTACGGAGGCTTCCGGCGGCGGAACTCCTGATCTATTCTGCTCCCCGAAGCTTTTAGGGTATATGGGTATATGGGAGGAAGAAGTACGTCGGTGGACCTCTGGGCTGTCCACGAGGCAGGGGGCGCGCCCCCCACCCTCATGGGCAGCCCGAGACTCTCCTGGTCCAACTCCGATACTCCGTGGGCTTCTTCTGGTCCAAAAATAAGTTCTGTGAAGTTTCAGGTCAATTGGACTCTGTTTGATTTTCCTTTTCTGCAATACTCTAAAACAAGGAACAAACAGAAACTAGCATTGGGCTCTAGGTTAATAGGTTAGTCCCAAAAATCATATAAAATAGCATATAAATGCATATAAAACATCCAAGGTTGATAATATAATAGCATGGAACAATCAAAAATTATAGATACGTTGGAGACGTATCAGCATCCCCAATCTTAATTCCTGCTCATCCTCAAGTAGGTAAATGATAAAATCAGATTTTTTGATGTGGAATGCTACCTAACATATTTATCCATGTAGTTCTCTTTATTGTGGCAATAATATTCAGATCCACAAGATTCAAGACAAAAGTTTAATATTGACATAAAAATAATAATACTTCAAGCATACGAACCAAGTAATCATGTCTTCTCAAAATAACATGGCCAAAGAAAGCTATCCCTACAAAATCATATAGTCTGGCTATGCTCTATCTTCACCACACAAAATATTTAAATCATGCACAACCCCGATGACAAGCCAAGCAATTGTTTCATACTTTTGATGTTCTAAAACTTTTTCAATCTTCACGCAATACATGAGCGTGAACCATGGACATAGCACTATAGGTGGAATAGAATGGTGGTTGTGGAGAAGACAAAAAGGAGAAGATAGTCTAACATCAACTAGGCGTATCAACGGGCTATGGAGATGCCCATCAATAGATATCAATGTGAGTGAGTAGGGATTGCCATGCAACGGATGCACTAGAGCTATAAATGTATGAAAGCTCAACAAAAGAAACTAGTGGGTGTGCATCCAACTCGCTTGCTCACGAAGACCTAGGGCATTTTGAGGAAGCCCATCATTGGAATATACAAGCCAAGTTCTATAATGAAAGATTCCCACTATTATATGAAAGTGACAACATAAGAGACTCTCTATCATGAAGATCATGGTGCTACTTTGAAGCACAAGTGTGGTAAAAGGATAGTAGCATTGCCCCTTCTCTCTTTTTCTCTCTTTTTTATTTTTTTATTTGGGCCTTTTCTCTCTTTTTATGGCCTCTTTTTTCTCTTTTTTTTCGTCCGGAGTCTCATCCCGACTTATGGGGTAATCATAGTCTCCATCATCCTTTCCTCACTGGGACAATGCTCTAATAATGATGATCATCACAATTTTATTTACTTACAACTCAAGAATTACAACTCGATTCTTAGAACAAAATATGACTCTATAAGAATGCCTCCGGCGGTGTACCGGGATGTGCAATGATGCATGAGTGACATGTATGAAAGAATTATGAACGGTGGCTTTGCCACAAATACAATGTCAACTACATGATCATGCAAGGCAATATGACAATGATGAAGCGTGTCATAATAAACGGAACGGTGAAAAGTTGCATGGCAATATTATCTCGGAATGGCTATGGAAATGCCATTATAGGTAGGTATGGTGGTTGTTTTGAGGAAGATATATGGTGGGTTTATGGTACCGGCGAAAGTTGTGCGGTACTAGAGAGGCTAGCAATGGTGTAAGGGTGAGAGTGCGTATAATCCATGGACTCAACATTAGTCATAAAGAACTCACATACTTATTGCAAAAATCTATTAGTTATCAAAACAAAGTACTACGCGCATGCTCCTAGGGGGATAGATTGGTAGGAAAAGACCATTGCTCGTCCCCGACCGCCACTCATAAGGAAGACAATCAATAAATAAATCATGCTCTGACTTCATCACATAATGGTTCACCATACGTGCATGCTACGGGAATCACAAACTTTAACACAAGTATCTCTCAAATTCACAACTACTCACTAGCATGACTCTAATATTACCATCCTCATATCTCAAAACAATCATCAAGTATCAAACTTCTCATAGTATTCAATGCACTTTATATGAAAGTTTTTATTATATCCCTCTTGGATGCCCATCATATTAGGACTAAATTCATAACCAAAGCAAATTACCATGCTGTTTAGGACTCTCAAAATAATATAATTGAAGCATGAGAGTTCATCTATTTCTATAAAATAAAACCACCATCGTGCTCTAAAAAGATATAAGTGAAGCACTAGAGCAAATGACAAACTACTCCGAAAGATATAAGTGAAGATCAATAAGTAGTCGAATAATTATGCAACTATGTGAAGACTCTCTAACATTTAATAATTTCAGATCTTGATATTTTATTCAAACAGCAAGCAAAGCAAAATAAAATAACATTCTAAGAATGGCAAACATCACGTGAAGAGGCAAAAACTTAGGATAAACCGAAACTAACCGATAGTTGTTGAAGAAGAAAGGTGGGATGCCAACCGGGGCATCCCCAAGCTTAGATGCTTGAGACTTCTTGAAATATTATCTTGGGATTCCTTGGTCATCCCCAAGATTTATCTTTGTGTCTCCTTAATTCCTCTTATATCACAGTCTCCCTAAATCTCAAAAGCTTCATCCACACAAAACTCAACAAGGACTCGTGAGATAAGTTAGTATAAACCAATGCAAAAACCTTATCATACTCGACTGTAGCAAATCACTAAAATTGTTATTCAACATTGCATACTAAATGCCTCTGCATATTTAATAGTCCTATCCTCAAATAGAATCATTAAAGAAGCAAACATATGCAAACATAACAGCAATCTGCCTAAACAGGACAGTCTGTAAAGAGTGCAGCAAGATCCATACTTACCTAACTCCAAAAATTATCAAAGAAAATTCCCACTGTAGTAAATTCACCAGAGATTATTATGAAAAAGGTTTCAACATTTTATCACATTCTGACTTTTCTAGGGAATTATTGCAACATCGGTAAACTTTATATTTTCAAACAGCAACATGTATACTTGTAACATAGGCATAGTAAAGGCTATCAATGCCACTTTTATTGAAATAAAAGATGTGAAACATTATTCTAAATAACAGCAAGAAAATCCTAACAAAATAAATTGATGCTCCAAGAAAAACACATATCATGTGGTGAATAAAAATATAGCTCCAAGTAAAGTTACCGATGAACGAAGACGAAAGAGGGGATGCCTTCCGGGGCATCCCCAAGCTTAGGCTCTTGGTTGTCCTTGAATATTACCTTGGGGTTCCTTGGGCATCCCCAATCTTAGGCTCTTGCCACTCCTTATTCCATAATCCATCGAAAAACTTGAAAACTTCACAACACAAAACTTAACAGAAAACTCGTAAGCTCCGTTAGTATAAGAAAGCAAATCACCATCATAAGGTACTGTGATGAACTCATTATAAATCCATATTGGTATCTAATGTATTCCAACTTCTCTATGGTTCATACCCTCCGATACTACTCATAGATTCATCAAAATAAGCAAACAACACGATGAAAACAGAATCTGTCGAAAACAGAACAGTCTATAGTAATCTGAATCAAACGTATACTTCTGGAACTCATAAAATTCTCAAATAAATTGCTGGACGTGAGTAATTTATCTATTAATCATCTGCAAAAATAATTAACTAAATATCACTCTCCAATAAAAACTGGCAGCAATTCTCGTGAGCGCTAAAGTTTCTGTTTTTTACAGCATGATCGCAAAGACTTTCCCCAAGTCTTCCCAAAGGTTATACTTGGCAGAAACACTAATTAAACACAAAAAACACAACCATAACAGAGGCTAGATAAATATTTATTACTAAACAGGAACAAAAAGCAAGGAACCAAAATAAATTGGGTTGCCTCCCAACAAGCGCTATCGTTTAACGCCCCTAACTAGGCATGATGATTTCAATGATGCTCACATAAAGGATAAGAATTGTAACATAAAGAGAGCATCATGAATAATATGACTAGCACATTTAAGTCTAACCCACTTCCTATGCATAGGGATTTCGTGAGCAAACAATTTATGGGAGCAATAATCAACTAGCATGGGGAGGCAAAACAAGCATAACTTCAAAACTTTAAGCACATAGAGAGGAAACTGATATTATTGAAATTCCTACAAGCATATATTCCTCCCTCATAATAATTTTCAGTAGAATCATGAATGAATTCAACGATATAACCATCACATAAAGCATTCTTTTCATGATCTACAAGCATAGAATTTTTATTACTCTCCACATAAGCAAATTTCTTCTCATGAATAGTAGTGGGAGAAAACTCAACAAAATAACTATCATGTGAGGCATAATCCAATGGAAAGTTAAAATCACGATGACAAGTTTCATGGATATCATTATTCTTTATATCATACATGTCATCACAATAATCATCATAGATAGCAACTTTGTTCTCATCATAATAAATTTGCACATCAAAACTTGGGGGACTAAAAATATCATCTTCATCAAACGTAGCATCCCCAAGCTTGTGGCTTTGCATATCATTAGCATCATGGATATTCAAAGAATTCATACTAACAACATTGCAATCATGCTCATCATTCAAAGATTTAGTGCCAAACATTTTAATGCATTCTTCTTCTAACACTTTGGCACAATTTTCCTTTCCATCATACTCACGAAAGATATTAAAAATATGAAGTGTATGAGGCAAACTCAATTCCATTTTTTGTAGCTTTCTTTTATAAACTAAACTAGTGATAAAACAAGAAACTAAAAGATTGGATAGCAAGATCTAAAGATATACCTTCAAGCACTAACCTCCCCGCCAACGGCGCCAGAAAAGAGCTTGATGTATACTACACAACCTTCTTCTTGTAGACGTTGTTGGGCCTCCAAGTGTAGAGGTTTGTAGGACAGTAGCAAATTTCCCTCAAGTGGATGACCTAAGGTTTATCAATCCGTGGGAGGCGTAGGATGAAGATGGTCTCTCTCAAACAACCCTGCAACCAAATAACAGAGAGTCTCTTGTGTCCCCAACACACCCAATACAATGGTAAATTGTATAGGTGCACTAATTCGGCGAAGTGCTGGTGATACAAGTGCAATATGGATGGTAGATAAAGGTTTTTGTAATCTAAAAATATAAAAACAGCAAGGTAACTAATGATAAAAGTGAGCACAAACGGTATTGTAATGCTAGGAAATAAGGCCTAGGGTACATAATTTCACTAGTGCAAGTTCTCTCAACAATAATAACATAATTGGATCACATAACTATCCCTCAACATGCAACAAAGAGTCACTCCAAAGTCACTAATAACGGAGAATAAACGAAGAGATTATGGTAGGGTACGAAACCACCTCAAAGTTATTCTTTCTGATCGATCTATTCAAGAGTCCGTAGTAAAATAACATGAAGCTATTCTTTCTGTTCAATCTATCCTAGAGTTCATACTAGAATAACACCTTAAGACACAAATCAACCAAAACCCTAATGTCACCTAGATACTCCAATGTCACCTCAAGTATCCACGGGTATGATTATACGATATGCATCACACAATCTCAGATTCATCTATTCAAACCAACACAAAGTACTTCAAAGAGTGCCCCAAAGTTTCTATCGGAGAGTCAAGACGAAAACGTGTGCCAACCCTTATGCATAGGTTCATGGGAGGAACCCGCAAGTTGATCACCAAAACATACATCAAGTGAATCAATAGAATAACCCATTGTCACCACGATTATCCCACTCAAGACATACATCAAGTGTTCTAAAATCCTTAAAGACTCAATCCGATAAGATAACTTCAGAGGGAAAACTCAATCCATTACAAGAAAATAGAGGGGGAGAAACATCATAAGATCCAACTATAATAGCAAAGCTCGCGATACATCAAGATCGTACCACCTCAAGAACACGAGAGAGAGAGAGATCAAACACATAGCTACCGGTACATACCCTCAGCCCCGAGGGAGAACTACTCCCTCCTCGTCATGGAGAGCGCCGGGATGATGAAGATGGCCACCGGAGAGGGATTCCCCCTCCGGCAGGGTGCTAGAACGGGTCTAAATTGGTTTTCGGTGGCTACGGAGGCTTCTGGCGGCGGAACTCCTAATCTATTCCGCTCCCCGGAGTTTTTAGGGTATATGGGTATATATGGGAGGAAGAAGTACGTCGGTGGACCTCCGGGCTGTCCATGAGGCAGGGGGCGCGCCCAGGGGGGTGGGCGCGCCCCCACCCTCGTGGGCAGCCCGGAACTCTCCTAGTCCAACTCCGATACTTCGTGGGCTTCTTCTGGTCCAAAAATAAGTTCCGTGAAGTTTCAGGTCAATTGGACTCCGTTTGATTTTCCTTTTCTGCGATACTCTAAAACAAGGAAAAACATAAACTGGCACTGGGCTCTAGGTTAATAGGTTAGTCCCAAAAATCATATAAAATAGCATATAAATGCATATAAAACATCCAAGGTTGATAATATAATAGCGTGGAACAATCAAAAATTATAGATACGTTGGAGATGTATCACGAAGCAGCAGAAGGATCTTCTTCATCTGATCTGCTTGGCATCTCATAATCCTCACCAGAGGGAACAATCTTCTTTGATGGCATGCTTGAGACAGGAATAACATCAATGGGATTCTCAAAAGAGCTTGTCAATGTCTTCATCTTCTTTGGAGCTGCATGAGGGAGTCCTGGACTAAGGGGTCCTCGGGCGTTCGGCACCAAGTAGAGTCCCATTTCGGATAGGGGACGAAGTCTTCAATCTTGTATCTTCATAGTCCAATAGTCCGGCCAAAGGATATAGTCCGGCTGTCCGGAGACCCCCTAATCCAGGACTCCCTCAGTGTCAAAACCGACGGATCTCGGGTAGGGGGTCCTGAACTGTGCGTCTAAGGCGGATGGTAATAGGAGGCAGGGGACACGATGTTTACCCAGGTTCGGACCCTCTTGATGGAGGTAATACCCTACGTCATGCTTGACTGTTCTTGATGATATGAGTATTACAAGAGTTGATCTACCACGAGATCAGAGAGGCTAAACCCTAGAAGCTAGCCTATGGTATGATTGTATGTTGTCCTACGGACTAAAACCCTAGAAGCTAGCAATGATCGAAGGAGCCATCTAGCCTTATGGTGACGACACAGTGGAACTCTCAATGAAAGCACCAATGTC
>NC_041388.1:350812288-350814097 GCF_002162155.2 Triticum dicoccoides | reverse complement strand
AGGTAATACCCTATGTCATGCTTGATTGTTCTTGATGATATGAGTATTACAAGAGTTGATCTACCACGAGATCAGAGAGGCTAAACCCTAGAAGCTAGCCTATGGTATGATTGTATGTTGTCCTACAGACTAAAACCCTAGAAGCTAGTGATGATCGAAGGAGCCATCTAGCCTTATGGTGACGACACAGTGGAACTCTCAATGAAAGCACCAATGTCGGTGTCAAAACCGACGGATCTCAGGTAGGGGGTCCCGAACTGTGCGTCTAAGGCGGATGGTAACAGGAGGCAGGGGACACGATGTTTACCCAGGTTCGGGCCCTCTTGATGGAGGTAATACCCTATGTCCTGCTTGATTGTTCTTGATGACTAGATCATGATAGGCGCGCGTTGCCGCGCCCGTTCATTTTTTCGATAGAATAATAGGAATTCCATAAATATATGATGGCATGAAACACACACAACTAATTCCCAAAATATTTAAGGATAGACTCTGAATTACAAATAATCAAATAACACAATAACATATTTTCTAAGTCATTCAGCAGCCAGGTTGAGCTACCGACTGTTTTTTGCACTAAAATGAAAAAAATTCAATTCTAACAAACGGATGTGAAACCTCTTTTACCCGGAAGGATTCCCATAGTCCGGAGATGGAGACATACAAATATGGGTTTCCGTCTCATAAGCATCATCGGCACATATTGAAAACTACACCTATAAACTTGTCTTTTTTGAGAGAATACATGTAACCGCCTTCGTCAAATATGAGGCGTTGAAAAAATACCCAACAATAGTGTGACAATACTGTATCTAATCGCCCAACCAGCTTGAGCCGGTCATGATGCATGCATGTCTTTGTCGCTGTGATGTAAAGCTCGGCAAGAATAAAGAAAACTAAGAATATCATGGTGCCTGCTATTCCTAGCAGCGAGAGTATATATATAGTTCCCAAACCAAATAGTTGAAGTCGGAACTGTTTCACCTAAATTAAATAACCTCCAACCACCTCGAGCCGGTAATGATGCATGCATGTTTTTTCACTTAAATAGCCTGCAAGGTATCACCAGTTATTTGTGAATATGTAAAAAGCTAATAACTGACCTATCTGTGAAGATGTAAAAAGCTAACAACTCATGTAACGTAACTATTGTATTCCGAAGCTTGTTAAAATCAATAAACTGAAAGCAAACCAAATACATTTATTATGAATGGAATATTTTGCCTGATCCATGAATAGGTTGAATAATTTGTCAATTAGGCTCGGGTGACCAGCCAATATGCTTGAGGAAATGCACCTGCATTAGTCAAACAAACACACAGATTTAGATTCACAAGACCAATTTACTCAACGAAACAAAACAATGTCTAAATACTCTTAACTTGGTAGTCCTGGATAAAATAGGCCAGACCAATGAAGGGATGGCCCACAGAAAGAACGCAGGAATCTCCAAATTTCTGCCCACTCAATCACTACTGGAATCAGCTACTTTGCCATCTGCCAGCTCTTTGCCGTCTGCTAGTAGACGGCAAAGAAGCTCTTTGCCATCAGCTACCCGAAAGCAGACGGCAAAGAACTGGCTGATGGCAAAGAAAGCCTTTGCCATCAGCCAGTTCTTTGCCGTCCGCTAGCTGACGGCAAAGATTCTTTGCTGTCGGCTAGCAGATGGCAAAGAGGGAGGGGCCCCACTGACGAGCTGCTTAAAAAAACTTAACGGGCCCCCCTCTTTGCCGTCTGCTAGCAGACGGCAAAGAGCAAATAAGCGGATGGCAAAGGGGGGTGGACGGCAAAGATTTAACATATCTAACG
>NC_041388.1:350695743-350810685 GCF_002162155.2 Triticum dicoccoides | reverse complement strand
ACATCATATATAATTGTGTTGATCGTGTAGTTTTAAATGTGCAGTTGTTTCATCGCTGCGAGGTTTGGTGTTCGACGACCTCGCCGTGCGTTTGACGAGCTCTGCCCCTTTGTTCGTGGGTGAGCACAAATGACAAGTCCTCCTCCCCCATTAATTATTTGATCTATTCCGATGAAACTTGATAGCTAGCTATATATGTGTCTTGAATCATCAGTATGCGTAACCAATATGTGTCTCCTGTTCGAAAGCGTCATAGTTATAAATATGCATGCATTTGCATATTTATAACCTTGATTCTTTCGAATTGTCCAACGCTATCCATGGACAGCCCGAGTATGTGTAGATTGGGTTCGTTTTCCCATATGCTTTGCTCCGGATCCGACGCATATATTTCGTCAGTGCCTCCCCTGTTGTTCTCTGGGTACACATCCTCTCTGTTTATTGCAGAGACGTGTATCAGGAGAACATCGGGGAGGTGCTGCCGAAATTTTGCGTTGGATCCGGAGCATAGCATGGGAAAATGAACCCAATCTACACATACACGGGTGGGATTAGGACCTATCATTACCTATTAGAGTGTAGGTTGCATGGACATAATAAAATTGACAAAGTAGATCATCTAATGAATATATACATGGTGAATTACATATATAATTGTTGTGTGTCCAGTAGCTCTGAAAGTCAAGATGAGTGACCGTGCTTGGATGTATACCGGTCACACTGGTCAGAACAAATGGAGTGCTGAATGGTTCATAAAAACTAAGGGGTTTGTGCAAGCCGCATTTGCAAATGGCCAAAAGAAAACCTGGTGCCCCTGTTTCCGGTGCGGCAATTGGGAAAAGAAGACAGAGGCTGAAATGGGCAAACACCTGCAGAAGAGTGGTTTTACGCCCTATTATACGGTGTGGACATTTCATGGTGAGTCTGCCCAACGTGACCGAGCTGAGGTGGATCGTCGTCGCACCGACGAGCATGGTACCGGGATGGAAAACATGGTGCAAGGCTATGATGATGCTCGGGATTCGGACGAGGAGATGGAGGAATCTGCAAAGGCCTTCAATGAAATGTTGGAGTCTTCGAAACGTCCGCTCCACGAGCACACTGAGCTTTGTCAGTTGGATGCCATCTCACAAGTAATGGCTCTGAAGGCTCAGTTCAACTTGGGCAGAGAATGCTATGACGCAATTATGACAATATTTGGACGCTTTCTACCCAAAGGCCATGTAATGCCTGCAAACCTGTACCAGTCGGACAAAATCCTCCGTGCACTGAAGATGCCCTATGAGAAGATACATGCCTGTGAGAAAGGATGTGCCTTATTTAGGCTTGACTATGCGGACTTGAACTATTGTCCCATTTGCAAGTCTTCCAGGTATATTGTGGTAGACAATGGTATGGGTGAGAAGACACAGACCAAAATCCCCGTTAGTGTTCTTCGATATATGCCAATTGTACCAAGACTTCAACGTCTTTTCATGGTCGAAGAGACGGCCAGACAGATGACATGGCACAAAACAGGCAAAAGAACCGAACTAGATGCAGATGGGAATCTGATGATGGTACACACATCGGATGGTGTTGCGTGGAAAAAGTTTGATGAATTACATGCTGACAAAGCGGCAGATCCGAGGCATCCTCGAGTCGGCATCAACACGGATGGGTTCAGTGTGTTTGGTATGATGGCAGCCCAATACAGTTGTTGGCCCGTATTTGTCTTTCCACTCAATCTCCCCCCCCGGACAGATTATGCAAAGAAAGAACATTTTCCTGACATTGATAATTCCAGGACCCAACTATCCGGGCAAAAATATGAATGTGTACATGCAGCCACTTAAGGACGAATTGCAAGAAGCCTGGGATAATGGGTTCAAGACATACGACGCCTTTAGCAAACGGAACTTCATAATGCATGTCTGGTACATGTACTCGAAGCATGACTTGCCGGCGTATGCGCTATTCGTTGGCTGGTGTGTGCATGGAAGGTTCCCGTGCCCCACATGCAAGGGAGCTCTTGAGTTTCGTTGGCTTCAGGCCGGTCGCAAGTTTTCTTGCTTCGACATGCATAGACAGTTCCTGGATCCTCGCCATAAGTTCAGGAAAGACAAGAAGAACTTCATCAGGGGTAGAGTTGTCAAAAACTCTGCACCACCTGCATTGACAGGCCAACAGACCCTGGATCAGTTAAACGCTCTCGAGCCAGATCCACAACGTCCAGGGTACTTAAAGGGGTATAATACTAAGCACGCGTGGACTCACAAAACATGCTTATGGGATCTGCCTTACTTCAAAGACCTCCTTTGCCCACACAACATCAACTGATGCACACTGAGAAGAATATTGCCGAGGCACTTTTTGGTACATTGTTCGGCATAGATGGGAAGTCAAAGGATAATACTAAGGCTAGAGTCGATCTGGAGGCGCTATGTGATAGGCCGTTACAAAACATGAAAGAACCGAAAGGAAAGCAGAACTGGACGAAGCCAAAGGCATGGTTCAATCTTGGAAGGCCAGCTATGAGGGAAATTCTCTTATGGGTGCAACAGCAGTTGATGTTCCCCGATGGGTATGCAGCGAATCTAAAGAGGGGAGCAAATCTTGATAAACTGAAGATATTTGGTCTCTAGAGTCATGATTGGCACATATGGATTGAGCGGGTAATGCCGGTGATGTTGCGTGGCTTCATCCCTGAGGATGAATGGCTAGTACTGGCAGAACTCAGCTATTTCTTCCGTGTTCTTTGTGCGAAAGAACTATCGCCTGGCGTGCTAGAAGAAATGGAAGAGTTGGCGCCGGAGTTGATCTGCAAGTTAGAGAAGATCTTTCCACCGGGCTTCTTTAATCCAATGCAGCATTTGATTTTGCATCTCCCGACCGAGGCAAGATTGGGGGGGCCCGTGCAAAATCGTTGGTGCTACCCAACTGAGAGGATGCAGAAGACGCTTCGAGAAAAATGTAAAAATAAACATAGAATTGAAGCATCGATGGCTGAGGCATTCATCACAGAGGAGGCGGCAAACTTCATAACAGCGCACTACGAAGCCAAAAATCGTCATTTGCATAATCCGAAGCCTCGGTACAATGCTGACGAGCCTAAAAAGGGTGGATCCAACCTCAGCCTATTCAAAGGGAATCTCGCACCAGCTAGTGTTTCACATCCAGTATCTTTGGATAACGAAGAATGGCGGACCATTTCGTTGTATATCTTCAACAACCTGATAGAAGTGCGGCCGTACATCGAGTAAGTTCTCGGTACATTGTTTCGCAACTTCTATTTCCTTTGAACTACTCTTATTCCTGGATATGTCATACAGTCGATACGTCGCCATATTCTCGTATGGAGCGGAGATCCAAAAGGATTTCGTCGAAGAGTATGAGCTTCTCACAAAGCAAGGAGGTGGCTATCCCGGTTTCATCTCTTGGTTCAAACAAACGGTAATTTCTATTAGACAATTTCATTTCATTCGCTAATTTGTGCATAATGCAACAATCCTTTCATATTAAACTTGTAGGCTAATTCAGAGTCTATGGACGCCGAATTGAGACAAGTCGCTAATGGTTTTGACTATAAGGTCCGTTCATTTGACAAGTACGACATCAACGGGTATCGCTTTCGTACCTATGGCAAAGAGCTATCTATGGCCGATCGAAAGTCTACAAATTGTTGTGTATCTGCTATCGGCGAAGGAGGTACCGAGTATTATGGGAGAGTTGAAGCAATTTATGAACTTCTGTTCTATGGTGAAAACCCACCGAATGCCGTAGTCTTCAAATGTTATTGGTTTCAGCCGAAGGAGACTAGAAGGACTCATGAACATATAGGGCTAGTTGAAACCAACCAAAGCACTCATTTAGATGTTCCTGATGTCTATATTATGGCTCAACAGGCGACCCAAGTATTCTATCTACCGTGAGCCTGCCAAACTAATCCAAATCTGAAAGGTTGGGATGTCGTTTATGAAGTGCCGCCACGTGCTAGACTTTCTCCCCCAAAGGAACATGATTATGAACCTCACATTAACCCAGACACATATGAAGGAGAATTCTTCCAAGAGACACGTCTTTCCAAAAAAGCGTTTCAAGAACCGCTATACTTCACCCCAAAACATTGAAGTAGACAGCGACAATGAATCCGACATCACCCCAGAGGAGGAACAAGAAGAGCCGGAACAAGAAGAGGTTACTGCTGCGGATGACCTGTCAATGCTTGACCGATTACGTCAAGGTGGCCTTGCACATGTTGATGCCAATGAACCCTATGAGCCCATCATTGATTATAGTGATGATGATGATTATGCATTTATTGATGATACTGATCGAGATTATTAGTAGTGTCAGGTATTCAATTTTTTTATGTTGTACTTGATGATGATACACTTAAGTGATATACATATTATTATTCATGTCGGTACTTTTTTTATGTTGTACTAATTTCATTTATTCTTTGTCATGGCAGGTGTTGAAAGATGGTGGGCGCTGGTCGGGAGCGCGCCGAGGCCCCTTCTTCGTCGGTGCATGGTGCGAGGTCTTCCATTCCACACGCACCTCTCCGCCGAGCGTTGCTGGACAGTATGGCGACACCGCTGGGCCCTTCTTCATCGACCGCGGTGCCTAGCAGGGGACGAGGTAAGAAGAAGAGAGGAGCTGGAGCACGTGGTCGCGGGAGAGGACGTACGGTGACTGCTAGGGCGCCTTCCTCGCCGCCGCCCCCAGCTGTTTCACCCGAGAACGTGACTGCTAGGGTGGACTTGTCTGAGGAGGAGGCTGCACGGACTCCGGTCCACGAGCCTCCGGTCCACGAGTCTTCGGCCCACGAGCCTCGGGGCGACGGGCCTTCGGCCCACGAGACTTGGGCCCACGAGACCCCGGAGGAGCACACGTCTGGATGGGGTACCTGGCCGGGTCATCCTGAGCATGGCGGGGAGCCGAGTGTCCATGCTGATGATGGCGGGGAGCCGACTGATGAGGAGGGGGAGGAGGGGGGCAACGTCTACCAGCGTGGTGCTACACGGCTCCCGTCTGTGCCGGTGACCCGCGAGCAGAGGTGGTTGATTTTCCCTGATGGGGAGAGGTACGTAAGTGCATTTAATATTTTTGTACCTTCTGCATTCACGTTTCTTCAAATAACTAATGCGTTGGCCTTGTCATGCTGTAGGGGTTGGGACCACCATCATAGTGTCCGCCGGCCCAACTCCGTCCTTGGAGTTCTTTGCCGGCAAAACTTCCCGGGGTTTGTCACGTTGCCCGGTGAGGGTCGGCTTCCAGAGCTTGGATTGAGCTGGGAGCACTACGTGGCTGCGGGGGCCCCGCCGGATGAGATTATCGACGGTGTCGTGTGCGACACGAGGGCAGACATGGTGATCAGAAAGTTCTGGGTAATTTCTCCTTTACACATTTAAAAATCTTCAACTAGCTAGTTATTAATTGTACTAATCAATATTGTCTCATTTGATTGCAGACATTCTACAGGTGTGAGGAGGGATACGAGGAGGACGCGACACATGTTATCGAGAACGTGTGCAAGCGCCTACTCCAGAACTTACGGCACGAGGCTCGGGTGCAGGCTGTTCGAGACTACTACGCTTTGCGTGGTATCAAGAAGACCAAGCCGGCGTGCCGCGATAAGTTCCTGAGTAAGGAGCAGTACATGAAGGTAATTCTTAAGGCCTTCTCTACTTAAGTTCCTTCATTTAGTAATTCTTAGCCGTAGCGCTCAAGTTTCTATTTGCTAACTTAGGCGCCTCCGAGATGGTGTGCAGATCGGATGGATTGTTGGGAGGTGTTGGTCGATGAGTGGTGCTCAAAACAATGGCTAGCCCTCCACAACGAGGCCAAGGACAAACATGCCCAAATGGAAGGTGTGCCACACCATCAAGGCAGCTCCAACTTATATCAGTTCGGGCGCAACTGGGTATGTGGTTTGCTTCATGATTCATGCAATTCATTCATCATGCTAGCTTGAGCCCTTTAATTACTAATTTTCATTGTTTCTCTCTTTTAGGCATGCTACAATAAGGCGGATAAGGTGCCAGAGGTGTACGACCTGTATGCCATGGCCCACACTGCCTCTTTCAAGAAAGTCAAGGCTTTCTCTCAGTCTGACCTCGATGATGCAAACAACTTCACCAACATCTCCTCCCACAACAAGCTCGTGAGATATAGAGATGAGGGGAAGGCGAGGAAAGGGGAGGACTTTAACCCGAGCCAGGGTCCCATTGATCCAGAGCTGGTGATGATATCTGGTGGCGGGAGGTCCCATGGCTCCATAGCCATTGGAGATGGACTTATCCATTGTCCTAGCATTCTCCCGGAGATCAAGGCGCGCCAGTCGAGCTCCACTCCTGAGATAAGGCCTCGTGAACGGCCAGTGCAACTCGCCATCAAGGTTAGTGATACGTACTCAGTTATCTTTCTCCATTAATTACATTGTGTGCGCTTCCATCAATGATTACAAATGGTCATGTGAGTGGTGTTGCAGGCTGCTATACAGAGTGAGAGAGATAGAACGGAGAAACTTCTGGCGGAGGCGGCGGAGAGGCAGCAGGAGTTGGAGGAGAGGACGACAAAGATGATGGAGGAGGAGAGGGCACGGAATGACATGCAGGCAAGGGCCATGTACGAGCTCCTTGTGGTAAGTTTCTTTTGCAGATTAGCCAAAACATTCATGTAGTGTTTGTCTCATTACTAACTAGTATGACCGAGTCGTCAAAACCAAATGTGCAGTCTGTGTGCGAAAAGACAGGTCAGACCGCTCCGCCGATGCGAGTGATTGCTCCTGGGACCACGGTGAGTTTTATTTGAATGGACATTACTTGCTAGTCTTAACATTTGAGTGTCATCATGCTAACAAGACATTGGAAATGATCTTTGGTGCAGCGTAACTCTAGACAAGCATCGCACGATCCTTCTCCATCTACCGACACGAGCCACCCCGCTCCTACACCTCCTGGATCTTGGTAAGTTTATCTAGTGTTTTGCTTAACACATGCATAAAGACCTAGACTTAGCTTTATTTCCTCCAATGCTTACCATAATGACCTAGACTTAGCTTCTTCTCCTCCAAAATGACTTAATAAGCTTACTGACCTCCAAAACCATCCATTTTACCTAAGTTAGCTCTAAAACGATCTATACTTAGCTTACTTATGTCAAAAATTGCATAATTAGCTTAGTTAGCTCATAGGCGATCCATTTTACCTAAGTTAGCTCTAAAATGACCCATTTTACCTAGGGTAGCTTATAAATGATCAGTTCATCCAAGTTAGCTCAAAAATGACCCATTTTACCTAGATTAGCTCCTAAATGATCCATTTTACATACGTTAGCTTTAAAATGACCCATTTCACCTAGGTTAACTCCAAAATGACCCATCTTACCTAGGTTATCTCATAAATGATCCATTTCAACTAATTTAGCTCATAAACGATCCATTTCACCAAGTTAGCTAAAAAACGACCCATTTCACCTAAATTAGCTCTTAAATGATCCATTTCACCTAAGTTAGCTCAAAAAGATCCATTTCAACTAAATTAGCTCATGAATGATCCATTTCACCTAAGTTAGCTCAAAAACGATCCATTTCAACTAAGTTAGCTCATAAATGATCCATTTCACCTAAGTTAGCTAAAAAACGATCCATTTCACCTTAGTTACCTCAAAAACGATCCATTTGACCTTAGTTAGCTCATAAACGACCCATTTCAACTAAGTTAGCTCATAAATGATCCATTTCACCTTAGCTAGCTCATAAACGACCCATTTCAACTTAGTTAGCTCATATATGATCCACTTCACGTAAGTTAGCTCATAAATGACATACTCTTCTTGTTCTAGTCTTCTTCTTGTTCTACTCTTCTTGTTCTAGTCTTCTTCTTGTTCTACTCTTCTTCTTGTTCTACTCTTCTTGTTCTAACTTTCTTATTTTTCATTTTGCAGATTTCATTCACTTGACGAAAGCTTGCATAGATGGAGTGCTCCTTATCCCTTTCTCTGTTTCTTTTGTATCGTTGAACTATGCATGTATCGTTGGATGAAACTATTGTAATATATATGGTTGGATGCCTCTATGTTGAACTTGTTATGTATGACGGAACTATGCATGTAATATATATGGTTGGATGATGAAGTTATGTGTTGGATATCTTATATGTTTGCTCTGTAATGGCCTTTTGAAATATATCTATATATGTCATATATATTTGTGATGAAAATTGTTGGATTTAATAAAAAACAGATAAAAGAGCCAACATGGCAGGCTCTTTGCCGTCTGCCACCGACGGCAACGGGCTCTTTGCCGTCTGCCGCGGATGGCAAAGAAGACACGTGGCATCCAGCTGTGCTTCCTGGGAGCTGACCCATTTGGTCAGTTTGCCTACAGTGGCAGACGGCAAAGACTTTGCCATCAGTGGCAGACGGCAAAGAACCTGCCATGTAGTGACGTGTAGATGACATCATACGGCGGACGGCAAAGACACTAGAAATTTTGCCGTCAGCGGCGGACGGCAAAGGCCTGCCGTTAGCCACTTAACGGACTGACAGCACAATTATTGCTGTCCGCTCTCTTTGCCGTCCGCCGTAGACGGCAAAGGGCCTTTGCCGTCAGCTGCCAGGAAGCAGACGGCAAAGTAGCTGTTTACCGTAGCCTACTTTGCCGGAGCCTTTTGCCGTCCGCGGCTGACGACAAAGGCCTTTGCCGTCCGCCGTTCATGCCTTTGCCGTCCGCCGTGGCAGACGGCAAAATAGCTGATTCCTGTAGTGAATTTATAAAATAACTAATGCAGCTAGCAGACATACCTCTCAACGTTTCTACCATAGCCTCTATAAGCTGGAATTCTAGGAGTATTGGTTATTTTCATATGTTACAACCTGTTATTTTTCCTCAATGCTGCAACAACACCACACCATCCAAATATAATTTAACATATGTAAAGTGAAAAGAGCTGCATATGTCCTGTAAACGTGCCGCTTCAACTATACCGAATCAAGCATCGCTTCAGGTCATCCAACTCAGAGAAAAGCTCCTGTACCATTACATAGAAGTAACTCACAAAATGTCTGGCTTAATCAGAATAAGGATGGCCTAAATAGCTCACAAAATAAATGATTGAGCTTGATAGAAAATATATTTCATTTAATTTGAAGGAAGTAAAAAAATCTGGAATCAACTTCCGTCATGGAAAGGGGAATTCAGTTATGAACACAATGTACACACATGAGAAAAAACATAGAACCGGTGATAACTTAGTGAGGAGCCAATCATGAAACCAGTGAATTAGTATGAAGATATTGAATTTGCAAAAAAAAAATAGAAATAGATATAGCAGCCAAGGAAAAACATCCTAGAAGCGAAAGTTGGCCTTACATTAGAGAATGGACACATTTTGCACATCATAGAAAATTAGATCTACTGATCTCCACTGCCGTATTCTTTTTTTCTTAAACATGTCCACTGCCACATGTTTCTTATAATGCATGAAAGAAGTAGAGCAAGATATAGCATATATCGAAGATCAAAATGCTGGGAAGAGGGAAAGAAAAAAAACTTCACTACATCCCCAATATACTTTCAATCAGAACACCCAGCTCTTACATAATTATTGACCAATCTGCAACTGTATAGTGAGTTGGTAATCAATTATTTGGAGAACAGAAACATCAGACTTTTTGCTACAAAATACAGGTATCGGAAATATATGTCCTCACAAACGTCCTGATATCTGATTGACATCGACCAAATCCAAAAGATACATCAAAAAGCTATGTCTGGTTGTGAGCAGTGAGGATTACAGGGTTAGAATATCTGAATATTTAGGAGGATAAATACCCGAAGATATCATATTTTTCACATCATATCTGGTGAACACTCACATCATATCGGCAATTCATCAAAAAGTTCAAGTGCAAAGGCTAAAGCGCCACCTCAACAGAAAGAAATTGGATATATGGTAGTTGTAGAGTGCCACGACAGGTTAGCAAGGTCCATACCTTTAGATCGCTGCAGAGGTGCACGTGTAGGAGGGGTCGGGGCAATGGGCATACACATCCACATGCTGCCATTGTGGACACCTTGACCGGTCGTGCCTCCATCAGCAAGTGATCGATGTTATTTCGATCGCGCCCAAAGATCATATGACGTACGAGCGTACCTTGCTTGCCGGGTGCTCGACCGAGGTAGGATCCAGCAACGGGGCAACCGAGAAGTTCAAACCTGGCGTAGAAATAAGCTGGACCAGGCCTGCGGCGGCAACTCGTCCACCATCTCCTTCTTGTGCTTGCGGTCTTCCGGATCCTCATGCGTGTCCGACGTGTACCCGCCATCGGTGGTGCCTTTGTCGCTCGGTCGAGAGAGGGATCTCGTGGCTCGAGGTTGGCATCGACAGTGGCAGCCGCGGCAGCGACGCACTAGGGTATGGTCAGAGGCGAGGTCAAGGGGGTGCCGTCGTCGCTCGGGTGAGAGAGGAACGCCGTGGCTGGAGGTTGGCGTCGAAAGTGGCAGTGGCGGCGGCAGCGAGGGGAGGTCGGGGAAAGAGATAGACGAAAGGAGAGGGGACGTGTTTGCAGGCTTCGTGGGGTTGAATGGGCTCCGAGTGTAAACAAGCCCGATTAACCAGAGGCCACCGTTTTTCCATCGGAGTAGGAGCCCCTTAGGACAGCGGCCCAGTTAGCGCGAAACTGAGCATCGGACGGCCAAGATGACCCAGATTCTTAATCTGACGGGCAAAATCTTCAAATGTGTGAGAGGGCTAGAACAGTGCGCGGTTGTAATGTATCTAAATATGAGTATTACACGAGTTGATCTACCATGAGATCGGAGAGGCTAAACCCTAGAAGCTAGCCTATGGTATGATTGTATGTTGTCCTATGGACTAAAACCCTCCGGTTTATATAGACACCAGAGGGGGCTAGGGTTACACAAGGTCGGTTACAAAGGAGGAGATATACATATCCGTATTGCCTAGCTTGCCTTCCACGCCAAGTAGAATCCCATCCGGACACAAGACGAAGTCTTCAATCTTGTATCTTCATAGTCCAACAGTCCGGCTAAAGGATATAGTCCGGCTGTCCAGAGACCCCCTAATCCAGGACACCCTTAGTAGCCCCTGAACCAGGCTTCAATGACGATGAGTCTGGCGTGCAGTGTTGTCTTTGGCATTGCAAGGTGGGTTCCTTGTCACATCCCTAGCTTCTGGTAATGCACTAGGCTAGACCTCATGTGAGCATCATGTTTTATTTCAAATGAAATTTGAATTGAGGAATTTTCAAAGCCTCAGAAACCTTCTAAAAATGATCAACATTAAAATCTCCTCAAAGAAGTCCAAGAAAATGCTCCTTTTAGTCTCTGAAAATATTGCAAAGAGGTAAAACTCAAAACAATATTTTTGGTATCTCAGAGTTAATTATTTTGGGCCTTTGAATTAAATAAATAGCTATTTGCATTGGATATATATTTGATATATAAATAATATATGTCCAATAATTACTGGAACATTTTATGTGGTTTGGTATATTTTAGTTCTAGCCACATAATTATTTTCAGGATTTTATAAAATGGTTTAGTATTTATTCCTAAACCAAAACAAAATAGAACAAAATAGAAAACAATAAATAAAAGACAGAGGAGAGAAATCTCACCTGGAGCTTACCTGGCAGCCACCCACAGCCCAACACTGTGCAGCCCACCTGCGCGGCCCAGCCCACCTGGCCCCTCCTTCTCCTGTCTTCTTCCCGTGCCAGCGCACGAAGCAGCTCGGTGGCGAGCACCGCCGTCGCGCTTGGCCACCTCCTGCCTGGTTGCCTCCCTCCTCGATGCGCCTGGAGACGCCACGACACCCCTGGCCTCTCTCTCACTCTCCCTGGAACCCCTCTCGCTCTCCCTCCGTCCCTATTCCCCCTCTGCCCTCTCTCCCTCCCGCGACCGAACGGAGCCGCCGCCATCGATGAGCTCCCTCGCGGACACCGGCCACCCCACGCAAACCCGACGCGCCCAGAAGCTCCACCACGTTGTCTTCTTCATCTTCGATGAGCCACGCAAGCCGGGAGGGCCCGGAACATCGCCATCGCCGTCGTCTTCCACCTCGGGCTCCGACTACCGCCGCCGTTGATTCGCCGTCTCCACCGCCTCCCCGAGCACGCCAACCTTCTCTTCGAACTCACCGTGAGCCCCTGTCCATTTCCCCTCTCTCTCCATGCCCGTCCGCGCCCTCTAACCACCCTGGCTGTCGGAGCCGACCGTTCCTCGCCGCCGGCGATGACGCAGACGGTGCTAGAGCCACCGTAGCTAACTCCCGAGCACGGCAACGTGCTCAGCACCCTTCCAGGAGCCGAGCGCGCCCACCCGTGCGACCTGCCGTGCCCCCTAGCGCCAACCCCGACCTCGCCGTGCTCCGGCCGCCGCCTTTGAGCTCGCCACCGTCGATATAGGTCGCCCCCGGCCTAATTGACCGCACCACTCGACGCGCGGGATCTTCAGCGTCACGTAGCTGCCCTCCGCCGGCCATTTGGTCGCCGGAGGAGGAATTCCGACCCCCTCCGCCGTCTCGGGCTTCACCGGCGACGAGCCGTGGACCAAGTCCGGCGAGTTTTGACCCCAGTTGGACGCCTTGACTCAATGACAGGTGGGCCCAGCCCTGTTAGCTAATTAGGATTAGCACTAATCGAGTTAGTTAAACTAATTACCCCCTGCTGACACTGACATGTGGGCCAGGCTCTAATTAAACTTAGGTTAGTTAACTGTGTCACTGACGTGTGGTCCCCACACGTCAGGTTTGACCTGGGGCGCCCAGTTGACCCTGCTGACGTCACCGTGACGTGGTGCTGACGCCATAATTCATTTCTGGATTTATATTATTCAGGAAATTCCAGAAAATTGTAAAAACTTCTAAAAATCATAGAAATTCAACCGTAACTCCAAATGAGATAAATTATATATGAAAAATGATCAGAAAAATCCAATCTATCCATCTGTACTATTTTCATGCATGTTAGAACAACTTATAGCTGCTGTTTAGCACAAATCAATTAAAGGGCATTTAAATAATCATATATGGAGTTGGAATTTGAATCATGTATTCAAACCAACTTCATTTAAATCATAGCCAGGTGCATTAGCTCAACACACATTCATATTGCCATGTCATAGCATGCATCATATTGCGCATTGCATTGATCGTGTTCCTTCTGTGTTGCCGGTATTGTCCCCTCTCGATAGACGTGATGCCGATGATGTGATCGTTGACACTGATGAAGACTCAATGCTATCTTCAGAAGTGCCAGGCAAGCAAAACCCCCTTGTTCATTCCGATAAAATCCCACTCTCTCGCTCCTGTTTTTTTTACTGCATTAGGACAACAACGATTCATCTGTTACCTGCTGCGGTAGCTGAACCCCTTTATCCTTTGCATGACCTGTCATTGCCACAGTAAATAGATGAAACCCACTAGCATGAGTAGGAGTTGTTTGAGCCCTATTGTCCCTACTCATTCATGCCTGTTTGTCACGCCTGCTACTGCTTAGAGTTGAGTCAGGTCTGATTCATCCGGGATGAATCAGAGGTGTGTGAACATGTCCTACTGTGTGTGAGCTAAGTGTGTGAACACGATTTGGTAAAGGTAGCGGTGAGAGGCCATGTAGGAGTACATGGTGGGTTGTCTCATTGCAGCCGTCCTCAGGAACTGAGTTCTGTGTTTGTGATCCATGATTCAGCTACTACCATGCATTGGGCCCGAAACCAATGGACCCTCTCGGCTTCTTAATCACCCTTGTCCTCTGTCCAGGAGTTGCAAGTAGTTTCTGGTGTTTGTAGTATGCTGGAGGCCGTGCGCAGCGCTGACCGTAGGGGTGGGCTGTGATGCGGTAGGCACGTGGCCGGGTAAACCGGGCGCCCGTTTGGTGTCATGGAACCCTGTTCACATCGTTTGGGGCTGTGAGCGAAACTCCGGCCGGATCTCCTCATGGATGGAACCCGAATAGGCGATAAACCTGGACTAGAGACTCGAGTGTTTAGGCAGGCCGTGGCCGACACCCACGTTGGGCTTCCGCTTGAAGGTTGCCGAGTACATGTCGTGTAAACGGCGGTAAGTGGTGAGAGTGTGTGTGAAGAAGTACACCCCTGCAGGGTTAACATCATCTATTCGAATAGCCGTGTCCACGGAAAAGGACTTCTGGGTTGCTTATATCAGTTCATAGACAAGTGAAAGTGGATACTCTAAAATACGCAAGATAAGCGTGAGTGCTATGGACGGCGTTCTCGCAGGGAGACGGGAGCGGATCCATAGTGGTGTATTGATATGGTGAATATGTGGACTCGTGTGCGCCACCCGAAGAGTTACTTGCAATCATAGTTTAGGTTAGCCACTGAGTCAAAGCTGGCTTGCTGCAGTTAAACTCCACCATCCCCTTTGTTGATAATGATGCATATGTAGTTAGCTCTGATGTAAGTCTTGCTGGGTACATTTGTACTCACGTTTGCCTATTTTATGTTTTTGCAGAGAGACTTCGGTCTCGCTAGTAGTTCCACGTGGACTTCGACGTTTAGCTTGTTACCTCAGCTACGATCTTGTGCCCTCGGCAGGATCTGATAGACAGTCAGGCTTCTCAGCCTTTTTCATTTATAGATGTCTGTACTCAGACATGATAGCTTCCGCTTGTGCTTTGATTTGTATGCTCTGAGTGTTGGGTCATGAGACCCATGTTTGTAATATCTCGCTCCTCGGAGCCTAATGAATAAATTACTTGAGTCATAGAGTCATGTTGTGATGCCATGTTGTATTTGCACATATCGAGCATATTGTGTGTATGTTATTGAAATGCTTGGTATGTGTGGGATCTGACCATCTAGTTGTTCATCTTTAGTAGCCTCTCTTACCGGGAAATGTCTCCTAGTGTTTCCACTGAGCCATGGTAGCTTGCTACTGCTCCGGAACACTTAGGCTGGCCGGCATGTGTCCTTCTTCGTTCCTGTGTCTGTCCCTTCGGGGAAATGTCACGCGATGAATACCGGAGTCCTGTTAGCCCGCTACAGCCCGGTTCACCGGAGTCCTGCTAGCCCAGTGCTACAGCCTGGATTCACTCGCTGATGACCGACACATTCGATGCTGGGTCATGGATGCCTGTCCCTGTAAGTTTGTGCCACTTTGGGTTTACGACTAGCCATGTCAGCCCAGGCTCCTTATCATATGGATGCTAGCGACACTGTCATATACGTGTGCCAAAAGGCGCAAACGGTCCCGGGCAAAGGTAAGGCGACACCCGTGGGAATACCGTGCGTGAGGCCACAAAGTGATATGAGGTGTTACATGCTAGATCGATGTGGCATTGAGTCGGGGTCCTGACAGCGTTGGTATCAGAGCTTGACTGCCTGTAGGATTACCAAGCCAAACTGGTCGAAGTTGAGTCTAGAAATGCTTTAGTTATATAAGGGAATTGATTGTGGGATGGAACGTAAGGCTCTTTTTACTCCTTATACCTTATGCCCTTCTGATCTGAGTCATCTTATATTTCCTACGGGGTTAAGGAACTAGGTCTTCTCATCTTTCTATCAGGATCACGTGTTACTAATCCATAGACTTATAGATTGTTGGATTTAAGTCTCAGCTCAGTTCCTACTATTTCTGTATGTTAACTGTTGATCTCCAAACCTTTATATTGTGCTTCTGAGTGGTTATGCCACCATTTTTGTGAATGTCTCAAATCTTTTCTGAGCATTTACAGCCGTTATGCTGTCCGAGTCATCCCAGGTTTCTAAATAGTCTGATGCATTTGCAAAATCCTTTCCCTCTGGTTTCGATGCTCCTTTATGCCAGCTCAATCACACTAATTGTTGAGTTGAGGTATTCTATTGCCTCGACCTTTATGTTGAAATAATTATTATGACCCTAGGTGTCTCAGGGGATCATCTAGTGGTCTAGCCATGACTTGTGTCCTAGTGTGATGATTCTGGCCATCATTCTCGTAAGCATCCCGTGATGCCACTTAGTAGTAGGTATTCTATTCCTGGGTTTTGAACCCGAGATTCACCCTACTTGCTTCATGTTGATAGTTTTGCTCGTTCCTTTAGGTTATTAGTAACCTTTGCATTAGTCCTCGATGTTCGTGGTATTCCTTTCTTCCAAATACTATGAACCGCTTATGGCAGATGTTCCTCGCTGATCGAAAGATCACAATCAGAGTGCTCTCGATGGGTTCTCGATTCTACATTGTGACTCTGCCAGTTCTACCTTTCTGCATGGGTTATCCGGAAGAAATATGTGGAATTCGTCCGACATGCTAAACCATGCATCCACAACTCAGAAAATCGTATGTTCCTTTGAGTTGTCCCTCTTTAGTTATCTTCTGACCCTCGTCTATCAATTGATAGTCAAGAGTATGCGTGCATTCGTTCGTCGATGCCTATTACCCTTGTGGTCCGCCAAGCCATTCTATTTCAGAATGAATAGGAGAAACAAACTCCAGTACCTCATCCATATTTAGGATTGGGACAAAGTAGTTGTGTTCCGCAGATCAAGTTACAATCCAGCTTCCGGTCTGCTCTACCCTGAAGTATTACCTTCTTTATGACATGAATTTCATGAGAATTGCACCACCTTTTGTGAATTCTTGACATAGTGATACTTCTCGCCATCCTTTTTCATTCCTCGGTTCCGTGTTGTTGCAGCCGGAGTGCCGACAAGTGAATCATGGTGTGTGAAATCAATACTCCCAGCAACCTCGTTGCTTGGTAGCTAAAGGATAATAATTTCATTCTTAGCGTGTTGGTTTTTGAATCATCCTTCTAAGACTGATCGTGCTACCTAGTCCTTATTTCCTGATGCACTCTTTGATTAATGAGTTAGGATTTTGTCAAGTCCTCGCTCATTTGATCATATCATCTTGCCCTGAAAAGCAAGATTGTTCTCGAGCTTAGTAACATATCGGTGGTTCGTGATTTTCCGTATATCTTCTCGGAAATATTACCAGGTTGTCACCTGACCGCTATGTTGAGTTCGTGATCAAGTTGGTTTATTCCTGTAAACCACCCCTTCTCCAAGGATCTGTGTGGGATACCCCTGAGCTAGTTGGTCAAGCTAAACAACAACTTGGAGAGTTGGAAGATAAAAGCTTGCCTGACTTAGTTCGTTCCAAAGGGATATTCTTGTGTAGTGTGTGTTGAAGAAAGATGATATCTTCATCGATTGGTCCCTGTGATCAGTTGTTGGACCTATCGTCTTATCAATCCTTTGATTTGAGTGTGGGCTATCGTCAAATCAAGTCAGAACCAACGATGCTCGTAATGTTGTCTTCCTCGTGGTTGATCCCTCGAGCATACACCATTATATCTTTTGGGTCTGACCAATGCTATCACCGTGTTCACACGATGGTGGAAGTCCAGTGATATGGAAATTCCGATGAGTTGTTGTTGAGTCCATTAACAACATCCTTATCTCCTCCATGATGTTGTTGAACATTAAGTTAGTGTTGGAAACTTTTGAAAGCATTTTCTTCATGCTAGCTCATGAAGTACTTGTTTGATGAAAGGAGTGACTTCCTTTGATTCACGTGCATTTTGATGTAAGCTGCCGTCGTGAATCCGAGAAAGTTTGTTTTTGCTCCTTTGGAATCATCCCAAGTCGGTCATGCACGTGCGAAGAATTCTATGGTCTGTTAGACTGATCATCTTCATTCCATATGTATATCCTAGCACACCAAGCCACTGACTGATTTGTTCAAGGAGAAGGAGTATCTTCATAAGAGCTAATCCGGACTTATGAAAGAACTTCGATATCCTCGCTGATGGTTCCCAACCAGAACTCGGTAGTGTTTTATTGTAAGACTACCATGTGATCATGTTTGTCTGAGGCAGCGTGTTCACACATGTGTAGCAGAACCAGCTCATGTTTTGGAGCTTGCTATCGTAGTTCATTTCCCAAGAATCTCGCAACGTCATCTCGTCGATTTGTGTTGCAAACTTTCATTTTTCTTCCTAGACTCGATGAGTCTGGAATATCCTGACACCAACCAGATCTGAATCTCAGGCAGATATGATGGTTTGGAACATTTCCCAAGAACTATAATATTGGTCCCTCGATAACCGGTAAAGTGGATGTCGTGGCCAACACACCCGGCCAGAAGACCTATTATTGTAGTATCTTGTTTGAGGAAGTTGGCCACCTCCCCATAAGGACTTCGTAGGATTTACCCCCTAGCTATGCCTTATGATTTTAGTGTTTCCGAAGTATGACCTTTACCTGATGTTCTAGATACCAGACCATTTCAAGGAATGGGATACGCTAGTACATCAAGGAGAACATTAGAAGCGGAGTGCTAAATGTCTCTCGGTCGATCATCCAGATTTTGTTTCCTTGGCCTCGCTAAGGTGAAATCTGAGAAGGTGTTATCTTCCTTTGCATCTGCATCATCCATCATTAGCCGTCATGGTAGTATGTTGTGTTGCCAGGATCCTTGACACGGATGTTGGTAAAACCTTGATGATTGTGGAAATGCTCAAGTTCTTGAGAGCACGCACAAGCGCTAGGTGTTATCATCGACACTAATTGGGATGCTCTCAGTTCCCTCGTCAATGCTATGACCTTTTCAAACAGTGAATTCACTCTCTATTGTTGGGTTCTTCCCCAGTTACCAGAATCATTCCCAGCATTTGCATTCTGTTCCCAGCTTGCACCGCCATTGTGCCATTCTACCATGGGTCTCTTCCATTTCCGGTGGTAAGCAAATTCATCCATTACGTTGTCTTCAACAAGGTAATCCACATCATCCAAGTCCGAGTATGCCATTCTACCGACCCCCTCCAAAAGATCGCTCGAGAATTGCCTTAGGCTGGTATAAAGAGTTTCAATGATCTTTGAATCAAAAGTAATTCTTTTTGCCACTTAAGGTAATAATCTATGAATCACCCTCCTCCAGGATGTTTCGTCGTGGTATCATGGAAACTCAACTCCTCGCTGCGCTGACAACCGATTACCACCTTCTTAAGCTTGAAATTGTTGTCTACCTAGTGAACCTTCGTCATCTGCTTCACTCCATTCCTATGGATGTGTGCTTCGTCTCTCAGCTCGAGAGATGTTGCTATGTCTCATTCCGAGAGTTAATCCTGAGTTGTTCGACCTTCGAGAAGAACAATATTTTTTAGGGTCTTTCCTTTCCCCTCGTTGTCATGTTAGTTGGAGTTCTCAGAACAAGACGACAAGACAAAGATGGTGATCGAATCAACGTTCATTTGAAGTGCAACCTGGATCGTGAAGATTATACTAGTTTGCGTTTCCCCTTCATCTTACCCTACGCTTGAATCTCGAGACGAGATTCTTGTTTAGTGGGGGTGAGTTGTCACATCCCTAGCTTCTGGTAATGCACTAGGCTAGACCTCATGTGAGCATCATGTTTTATTTCAAATGAAATTTGAATTGAGGAATTTTCAAAGCCTCAGAAACCTTCTAAAAATGATCAACATTAAAATCTCCTCAAAGAAGTCCAAGAAAATGCTCCTTTTAGTCTCTGAAAATATTGCAAAGAGGTAAAACTCAAAACAATATTTTTGGTATCTCAGAGTTAATTATTTTGGGCCTTTGAATTAAATAAATAGCTATTTGCATTGGATATATATTTGATATATAAATAATATATGTCCAATAATTACTGGAACATTTTATGTGGTTTGGTATATTTTAGTTCTAGCCACATAATTATTTTCAGGATTTTATAAAATGGTTTAGTATTTATTCCTAAACCAAAACAAAACAGAACAAAATAGAAAACAATAAATAAAAGACAGAGGAGAGAAATCTCACCTGGAGCTTACCTGGCAGCCACCCACGGCCCAACACTGTGCAGCCCACCTGCGCGGCCCAGCCCACCTGGCCCCCCCTTCTCCTGTCTTCTTCCCGTGCCAGCGCACGAAGCAGCTCGGTGGCGAGCACCGCCGTCGCGCTTGGCCACCTCCTGCCTGGTTGCCTCCCTCCTCGATGCGCCTGGAGACGCCACGACACCCCTGGCCTCTCTCTCACTCTCCCTGGAACCCCTCTCGCTCTCCCTCCGTCCCTATTCCCCCTCTGCTCTCTCTCCCTCCCGCGACCGAACGGAGCCGCCGCCACCGACGAGCTCCCTCGCGGACACCGGCCACCCCACGCAAACCCGACGCGCCCAGAAGCTCCGCCATGTTGTCTTCTTCATCTTCGATGAGCCACGCAAGCCGGGAGGGCCCGGAACATCGCCATCGTCGTCGTCTTCCACCTCGGGCTCCGACCACCGCCGCCGTTGATTCGCCGTCTCCACCGCCTCCCCGAGCACGCCGACCTTCTCTTCGAACTCACCGTGAGCCCCTGTCCATTTCCCCTCTCTCTCCGTGCCCGTCCGCGCCCTCTAACCACCCTGGCTGTCGGAGCCGACCGTTCCTCGCCGCCGGCGATGACTCAGACGGTGCTAGAGCCACCGTAGCTAACTCCCGAGCACGGCAACGTGCTCAGCACCCTTCCAGGAGCCGAGCGCGCCCACCCGTGCGACCTGCCGTGCCCCCTAGCGCCAACCCCGACCTCGCCGTGCTCCGGCCGCCGCCTTTGAGCTCGCCGCCGTCGATATAGGTCGCCCCCGGCCTAACTGACCGCACCACTCGACGCGCGGGATCTTCAGCGTCACGTAGCTGCCCTCCGCCGGCCATTTGGTCGCCGGAGGAGGAATTCCGACCCCCTCCGCCGTCTCGGGCTTCACCGGCGACGAGCCGTGGACCAAGTCCGGCGAGTTTTGACCCCAGTTGGACGCCCTGACTCAATGACAGGTGGGCCCAGCCCTGTTAGCTAATTAGGATTAGCACTAATCGAGTTAGTTAAACTAATTACCCCCCTGCTGACACTGACATGTGGGCCAGGCTCTAATTAAACTTAGGTTAGTTAACTGTGTCACTGACGTGTGGTCCCCACACGTCAGGTTTGACCTGGGGCGCCCAGTTGACCCTGCTGACGTCACCGTGACGTGGTGCTGATGCCATAATTCATTTCTGGATTTATATTATTCAGGAATTCCAGAAAATTGTAAAAACTTCTAAAAATCATAGAAATTCAACCGTAACTCCAAATGAGATAAATTATATATGAAAAATGATCAGAAAAATCCAATCTATCCATCTGTACTATTATCATGCATGTTAGAACAACTTATAGCTGCTGTTTAGCACAAATCAATTAAAGGGCATTTAAATAATCATATATGGAGTTGGAATTTGAATCATGTATTCAAACCAACTTCATTTAAATCATAGCCAGGTGCATTAGCTCAACACACATTCATATTGCCATGTCATAGCATGCATCATATTGCGCATTGCATTGATCGTGTTCCTTCTGTGTTGCCGGTATTGTCCCCTCTCGATAGACGTGATACCGATGATGTGATCGTTGACACTGATGAAGACTCAATGCTATCTTCAGAAGTGCCAGGCAAGCAAAACCCCCTTGTTCATTCCGATAAAATCCCACTCTCTCGCTCCTGTTTTTTTTACTGCATTAGGACAACAACGATTCATCTGTTACCTGCTGCGGTAGCTGAACCCCTTTATCCTTTGCATGACCTGTCATTGCCACAGTAAATAGATGAAACCCACTAGCATGAGTAGGAGTTGTTTGAGCCCTGTTGTGCCTACTCATTCATGCCTGTTTGTCACGCCTGCTACTGCTTAGAGTTGAGTCAGGTCTGATTCATCCGGGATGAATCAGAGGTGTGTGAACATGTCCTACTGTGTGTGAGCTAAGTGTGTGAACACGATTTGGTAAAGGTAGCGGTGAGAGGCCATGTAGGAGTACATGGTGGGTTGTCTCATTGCAGCCGTCCTCAGGAACTGAGTTCTGTGTTTGTGATCCATGATTCAGCTACTACCATGCATTGGGCCCGAAACCAATGGACCCTCTCGGCTTCTTAATCACCCTTGTCCTCTGTCCAGGAGTTGCAAGTAGTTTCTGGTGTTTGTAGTATGCTGGAGGCCGTGCGCAGCGCTGACCGTAGGGGTGGGCTGTGATGCGGTAGGCACGTGGCCGGGTAAACCGGGCGCCCGTTTGGTGTCACGGAACCCTGTTCACATCGTTTGGGCTGTGAGCGAAACTCCGGCCGGATCTCCTCATGGATGGAACCCGAATAGGCGATAAACCTGGACTAGAGACTCGAGTGTTTAGGCAGGCCGTGGCCGACACCCACGTTGGGCTTCCGCTTGAAGGTTGCCGAGTACATGTCGTGTAAACGGCGGTAAGTGGTGAGAGCGTGTGTGAAGAAGTACACCCCTGCAGGGTTAACATCATCTATTCGAATAGCCGTGTCCGCGGAAAAGGACTTCTGGGTTGCTTATATCAGTTCATAGACAAGTGAAAGTGGATACTCTAAAATACGCAAGATAAGCGTGAGTGCTATGGACGGCGTTCTCGCAGGGAGACGGGAGCGGATCCATAGTGGTGTATTGATATGGTGAATATGTGGACTCGTGTGCGCCACCCGAAGAGTTACTTGCAATCATAGTTTAGGTTAGCCACTGAGTCAAAGCTGGCTTGCTGCAGTTAAACTCCACCATCCCCTTTGTTGATAATTATGCATATGTAGTTAGCTCTGATGTAAGTCTTGCTGGGTACATTTGTACTCACGTTTGCCTATTTTATGTTTTTGCAGAGAGACTTCGGTCTCGCTAGTAGTTCCACGTGGACTTCGACGTTTAGCTTGTTACCTCAGCTACGATCTTGTGCCCTCGGCAGGATCTGATAGACAGTCAGGCTTCTCAGCCTTTTTCATTTATAGATGTCTGTACTCAGACATGATAGCTTCCGCTTGTGCTTTGATTTGTATGCTCTGAGTGTTGGGTCATGAGACCCATGTTTGTAATATCTCGCTCCTCGGAGCCTAATGAATAAATTACTTGAGTCGTAGAGTCATGTTGTGATGCCATGTTGTATTTGCACATATCGAGCATATTGTGTGTATGTTATTGAAATGCTTGGTATGTGTGGGATCTGACCATCTAGTTGTTCATCTTTAGTAGCCTCTCTTACCGGGAAATGTCTCCTAGTGTTTCCACTGAGCCATGGTAGCTTGCTACTGCTCCGGAACACTTAGGCTGGCCGGCATGTGTCCTTCTTCGTTCCTGTGTCTGTCCCTTCGGGGAAATGTCACGCGATGAATACCGGAGTCCTGTTAGCCCGCTACAGCCCGGTTCACCGGAGTCCTGCTAGCCCAGTGCTACAGCCTGGATTCACTCGCTGATGACCGACACGTTCGATGCTGGGTCATGGATGCCTGTCCCTGTAAGTTTGTGCCACTTTGGGTTGACGACTAGCCATGTCAGCCCGGGCTCCTTATCATATGGATGCTAGCGACACTGTCATATACGTGTGCCAAAAGGCGCAAACGGTCCCGGGCAAAGGTAAGGCGACACCCGTGGGAATACCGTGCGTGAGGCCACAAAGTGATATGAGGTGTTACATGCTAGATCGATGTGGCATTGAGTCGGGGTCCTGACATTCCTCCTTTGAATACACCACGAAAGAGTTGGAATACAAGGATAGTGTCCGACCCTGCAAAATAAGTTCCACATACCACCGTAGAGAGAATAATATTTCCACAAATCTAATCTGCTAACATGCTTTGACAGCATGACATCACGCCACGACCCGACCATTATTTGAACTGTTTTTCTTTAACCAGCCCCGCACATAAGGCGAGGCGGTTTCCTTGACACGTCTCGTCAAAGCAGAGATTGTGTTCCCCTTATCACAAGATTCTCATCAATACAAACGTGGGTAACCCAACCATGCTTGTTGGTATGACCCCTAGATCTTAGGTAAGTCTCAAACGGCCATGAGGAGGACGCCTGATATTCACCCTCTTTATAAAGGGGACAAAGCTCTTTTTTCCGTCCCGCGCTCAATCGAATCCTTCCCCCGCCTCGAGTTCTAACACCCAAAGCTCAGGTCAGGTGCTTCAGACCTTCAATCATGTCCGGATCCAACCTTCAAGGTCGGTGGATGCCTTCCTCCGTCACGGAGGAGGACAACAAGAAGTTGAGGGAGGCCAGATATCTGACTGCCGAAATTTTGCATAGGCTGCCCGCCCGAGGGCAGGTCGTCCCTACTCCCGAACCCAATGAGAGCGTTGTGTTCGTCTCCCACTTCCTCCGAGGACTAGGCCTCACTCTGGATCCCTTTGTTAGGGGTATTATGTTCTATTATGGGCTGGATTTTCATGACCTGGCCCCGGATTCCCTTCTTCACATCTCGTCATTTATTGTCGTATGTGAGGCCTTCCTCCGCATTACCCCTCACTTCGGCCTGTGGCTCAAGACCTTCGATGTGAAGCCGAAGATGGTGGAGGGGCAGTACGCAGTATGCGGAGGTGCTTTAATAAGAAAAATTGCTGACACTCCTTGCCCAAAGGGTTCCTTTCTAGAGGCGTCCAGATTGTGGCAGCGGGAGTGGTTTTACATCACAGCTCCCCGAAGTGCCAAATGGGTAGCTGCCCCACCTTTTGCCCGGGCCCCCCACCACAACTGATGTCATGGATCAGCAGGGGGCTGAGCTGGGGTCCAACCAAGGACGTCCCAATACTGCAGAGCCGTATCTGAGATCTCTTTGAGGGAGATTTCAGTCTGGTTATGTTATTGCAAGTGATGCTGGTTCGTCGAGTCCAGCCTTGCAAACTTCGGCCCCTCCGCATGTGGGAATTCAACCCAGAAGGACCATGCACAATTCAGCATTTCCTCGCCATGACGCACGAGGAGATGTACAAAACGTTCTTCGGACCCCAAATAGAGTGTCCGGACACCACCGAGGACGTGGACCTGAGCTGCAACCGCCCCGCTGCACAAGTAAGTAGTCCCGTGGCCGAACACACTGTCCTTTTATTTATCATGACATCATTCTGAATAATCGCTCTTTGACCAGGACTGGATAACAAAGGCGAAGATGATCCGGTGTTCGGCCCCCTTCCCGAGGGCTTGGACAATCCAGTGCTAGAAAAGATGCTCGAGCCAGCACCTTGTCTAGTGCCCTCAAAGGAAGATGAAGGGGGAATAAAGAGGGCGAAAGCAGGCCTCCTTCGCTATCTATTTCAACCGAGGGAATGAGCGCCTCCGTGAGGGAGGATAACCCAGGGGAAGAATCTGACATTCTCTCTCCCCGGGGAAGGAAGAGGACTACCTCTCAAGATCCGGAAACTAAGGTTTCCAAACGGGAGAAGAAATCTCCGCCAGAGGGTCCTTCCTCGGAGGGTATTCTTGCCGCACAATGTCCGAGCGGGGATCAGCCCTCTACCGAGCTGTAAGTAATCAAAAAGTATTTAATAGTGAATATATCCTACCTTACTTCCGAAGACAATAACCGATGCTTATAAATTGTAGTCCGGATCGCAGCCCTTCTCGATAGAGTTCATCTTCGGGGGATCTTCTTCCGGAGATGATGGAGAGCGAAACGCCTCCCCCGGACTCCCCAGCTCAAGAAGCCGGCGACCTTGAAGTGTCGTCGCGAAGGGTATCTCAGGATCCACTAGGGCCAGAGGATAACCCTTTGGCTGCCCGGAATCCCCAGTATTCGGCTCCTAAGGAGAGCGACAGCAAGGGTCCGTACAGTGTGCGGTCAGACATGTTGAAGGATCTTCTGGAGCAAGCTGCCATCTCGGAAGCGCATTGTATGCTAATGGGTACGATAATTGAAAGGATTTCATCCGCTGAAAGCGGTTTGCACGAAGCTTTTATGAGTCTACTGAAAGGCTTCGAGGTACGTGAAATAATGTATGCCTTTAACAGTGCCGCATACGTTAGGTATGCCCATGCAGATAGTAGCCCCTGAGACTCTGGTTGTCGTTGAGAATGGCAACAAACAGAGGATCATAGTCCCAGGTAATAACCAGACTGCCTTTATGTGCAGGTGATTGAAGCTCCGATTGCTAGCTAGACTGATGGGTTTGCCGAACTAAAGCGGCAACTGGATGCGGCAGATGCCGACATCGTGCTTGTCAACAAGCGGCTTGACGAGGCACAGGGTGAGTGTTTTTTCTGGTGATCCTCACATAATAAGAGCAGCATGATGTCGGTATCTTTAATATGTTGTGACTGCAGATGGAGCTGCCACCGTGGAGACCCTTCTGGTGGAGCTTGCCCGAGCCAAGGAGCAAGCAAGGAGTAGCAATGTGGTCGCTTTAAAGGCGACCGACGAGTTAAGGGCCGAACAGGCCGCGCATTGCGAGAGCAAGGAAAAAATAGCCAAGATGGTTGTAGAGTTAAAAGATGCTGCTGACCATTACCAGCTTCTTGAAGAAGAAAACCGGGCGAAGGCGACAGACCTGGAGAAGGCCCGGGTGGCTGCCAAGGAAGCCCGCTCCAAAATTAGAGTGATGAAGGAGGAGCTGAATCAAGCTGCAAATATCGTGTCTGGGAAGCCCTTCTTGTTGCAGACTAAGTTCAAAGATCCGAAGTATGCTCCTCTGGACCTGCTATGGAGTTCTGCGGACGCGGACATGGATTTGGCTGCGAGTGCCGCTGATGCGGCCAAGTACTTCAAGGATCAGAAAGGTCCCGAAGTGGAAAAGCTGTTCTGGTCATAGTTTCACGCTTCAGTCCATCCGCTGCTATTGAATGAGCGATTGGCCGGGTGGGCCGAGCTCCATAGGTTGTCCGGACTTACCATGAGGTCCGTTGTGGATCACTTGTGGCTGGGAGGGCCAAGGCCGAATAGCTACTTTAGCTTGGTGCAACAATTCCTTGGTGTTGTGCCACACATTGATGCTGTAAAGAGATCAGCATGCATAGAAGGTGCGCGGATGGCCCTTGCCCGTGTCAAAACATACTGGGCGGAGATGGAGGCCACCACTGCTGCGGCACTGGGTTCGGCCATAGGCTGAGTAGCTGCCAAGCACTACTTTGAAGAAGTCCTTGAAGGCGCTCGCTCGATAGAGGCTCAGTGCTCGAAGAATATTATTTTCCAGTGACATGTAGTCCCATTGTACAAACAATGTTTTTCTGATCTAATCAAGGGTGTATTTATACTTTTGCCCGAAAGTACTATGATGCCTCCTGTGCGGCCGTTTATGTATATACGTATATAACCTGAAAGTTTGCAGTCGTCGGCTTCCTCCCCCATGCATATAATGCGGGGGTGTTCGCAAAAGATGCATATCCACAATTGATCCAACGTCTTGGTCCGTTAAGGAGGTGATAGCGTAGCGAATGAGGCAATCAGACTATATTGCTTTAACACTTTCACTTAGCCATAGGAGTTTAACAGTGGGGCTACTATATAGCCCCTGGTATTTCTGCGCTCGTCCGAATACGGGGCGCATATGTACATGACTGGGAAATGATCCTTTGTTAATGCGGAGGAATCCCGAAGATTCCGATCAGTCATCGAGTGGTTGACCAGTCTCTCGCTATATCATGACAGTCAGTTTTCGTCTTTCTCTACTGAGGTGCTCATCCGGATGAACCAGGGAACAATCGCAGTAGTTCTCCCAGTGCTACCTTAGTCAATATAATGGAACGTAAGGTACCAAAATGTGGGAGCCGGGCAAACCCAACATTTGACCAAAGACATGATTCGGAGTTGATGCATATAGGGCCAAACTCGCGACGCCGAACACTCCCTAAGGTGTTTGGTCTTTATAACATATACCGGGCTAAACAATGCCCTTCATAAGAAAACCCATGTGTCCAGGTACGTGCAACATCCTGGCGTGGCCACATGCCAATAACGCTGGCATCCTTCTCGGTTGTGTGGAATATCCGGAGGATGTGAGCAACAAGAGACAGTAAAAAAGGTTTAGGCAGGGTCTTAATCTAAAAAGAAACCTTTGGGCGGGTCCCTGCTGCATGTCTGCGCCTGTGTCTCCGTTGTGCCGTGTCCTGGACGGGTGTAGCACGATTGTCATCTGCAAAAGGAAAGAACTTAGGTGAAAATTGCCGTGCCAAAAAGAAGAATGTATTATCAAAATTCCAGAGAGGCCTAGTTGAGTCGGGCTGGCCCTGATTACACGCGGGAAGCCCCTGGTATCATTTTATGAGGGTTCAAAAACCAATCTCATGCACGTATGATGGAACGCCGGACTCGTCTAACCGTGTCTGTGGTCTTGACGACCTGCCATTTTTTGGTTGGTGAGGCCGTCTAGTGTATGGCTGTTAGAGCCGCCGCGTCCTCTTCCGTACATAAAGAACGGTTGGTATTTCCGCTAACTGTGATGACGCCTCGTGGACTGGGCATCTTGAGCTTGAGAAAAGCATAATGCGGTATTGTGTTAAGGCAAGCGAAAGCCGCCCTTTCGAGTAGTGCTTGAATATCACTCCGGAATGGAGCGATGTGAAAATTTAACCTTTCACTTTGGAAGTTATCGGGAGAACCGAATACCACCTCTAGTAGTAGAGAACCCGTGCAGTGGGCCTCTTGGCCTGGTATTACTCCCTTGAAGGTAGTATTAATGTGGCTTATTTGTGTCGTGTCTATCCCCATTTTGCGTACTGTGTCGTGATATATCAGATTTAGATCACTGCTGCCGTCCATGAGGACCCTTGTGAAATGGTACCCATTTATTATAGGGTCTAACACCAAGGCCGCCAGTCCTTCGCGTCGGATATGTGTATCGTGATCCCTACGATCAAAAGTGATCGGGCAGGCCAACCAGGGGTTGGACTTAGGGGTGATGGGCTCTATGGTGCGTGTGCATCGGAGCGTGTGATTGCTTCTCCTCCTTGTCACATGGATCATGTTTACTGTTTTGACCTCTGGTGGGAACTTTTTCTGTCCTCCGGCACTTTGCTGGCGAGGTTCATCCTCGTCTTCGCTTGGTGTCTCTTCCCCTTTGTGTTCGGCGTTTAGCTTACCGGCCTGCTTGAAGACCCAACATTCTCTGTGGGTATGATTTGCAGGTTTGTCTGGGGTGCCGTGAATCTGACAGAGTTTGTCAAGAATTTTGTTTAGGCCAGATTGTCCTTCTCTGCTGCCTTTGAAAGGCTTTTTCCACTGACCTGGTCGAGGGCCCCTGAATCCTGCATTTACCGCCATGTTATCTGGGCTACCTTCTTTATTTCGACGGTTGTTTTTGTTGCGTCGTGGTTTACCATTGCCATCCCTGACTTTGGATGTGCTTGGGTCGCTGGTGCTGCTACGGGCCAACCAGTTGTCCTCACCCGCACAAAAGTGGGTCATGAGGCTTGTTAGGGCTGCCATTGTTCTCGGCTTTTCTTGACCAAGGTGTCTGGCGAGCCATTCGTCTCGGACGCTGTGTTTGAAAGCTGCTAAGGCTTCGGGGTCCGGACAGTCGACAATTTGGTTCTTCTTGGTGAGGAACCTGTTCCAAAGCTTTCGGGCGGACTCTCCTGACTGTTGGATTATATGACTTAAATCGTCTGCGTCCGGAGGTCGGACATAAGTCCCATGAAAATTGGCCCGGAAAGTGTCCTCAAGCTCCTCCCAACTTCCAATTGAGTTTTCGGGGAGGCTTTTCATCCTGTGCCGAGCTGACCCTTTAAGCTTGAGGGGCAAGTATTTAATGGCATGGAGATCGTCTCCACGAGCCATATGGATGTGGAGGACGAAGTCCTCTATCCAGACTCCAGGATCTGTGGTTCCGTCGTACGCCTCTATGTTCACCGGTTTGAATCCCTCTGGGAATCCGTGATCCAGCACCTCATCAGTGAAACATAATGGGTGTGCGGCACCCCTGTATTGGGATGCACCATAGTGTTCGGATGGTTGTAGTATTCGGTGTTGGTTGTGTACTGTAGCGCGCTCCCTAGATCCGTAGATGGATCTAGTCACGCCAGATTGTTGGCGCAGATTCTCACATAGATTGTGTGCTGACTTGTGCGCGACCTTGTTAGCCGCTCTGTCCTGCTCACAAGGTGGTGGATCCGGCTGGTTGGCTGTATCACTTTTTGGCTGTATGGGCTCTAAGGCCTCATCATCGAATTTCGGTAATAGCTTGCGCTTTGGATAGCTATTTGGATGGTAACTTCCACCATACTTTGTTACTTTGTTCCACTTGCTGTTGAGCGTATCTTTTGCAACCTTGAGCCTTTGCTTTTGTTTCGTCAGGCTCCTCGCTGTGGCAATAAGCCTTCCGCGGGGGTTCTCTTGCTCCAAGTGTGTTTTCGGGATGATGCGTGCATCTTCGTCCGGACTGTTTTCTTCCCTAGACGGGGTTTGATGAGGCTTATCTTTGGCGTCATCGTGTTCGGACGTCGGATCCATACTATGTTTGCAGTTTGCATCTTGATCGTGTTCTGCCACCGGGGTGGTGCAGTTGTCGTCTCTTCCAGAGTCGCGTGGACTATTATTATCACTATTTTTGCTATGGCGGGACTTAGAGCGGCACCGCTGACATCGGCGCTTGGGTTGCTTCTTGGAGGTGTCATCCTCCGCTGTCCCATCGCCATTAGCTTCTTTGGGGGTGTCCACCATTTATATATCATATGATGAGGTGGCGGTCCAGTGCCCCGAGGGTGGTGGAACATGTTCGTCTCCGGCTTCGTCATCCATACCGTCGAAGTCTTCGGAGCCGAAGTCGAGCATGTCGGTTAAGTCGTCGACAGTGGCTACTAAGTGGGTGGTGGGTGGGCAGCGAATTTCTTCGTTGTAAGCATCCTATTCTAGCCGGACATAGCTCGGCCAAGGTTCTCCTGACAGGGAGAGAGACCTTAATGAATTTAGCACATCTCCAAAAGGTGAGTGCTGGAAGATATCCGTGGAGGTGAACTCCATGATCGGTCCCCTGTCAGATTCGACAGGCACGGATGTAGGCGGCTCGGAGTCCATGGCCGGGGATAAATCCAGTGGTTCAGTCACACGGCTCTCGTAAGGGGTGAAGTCAGCATTTGGCTCTATCGCCACTGAGAGTGCGGCCTCCATGGCGGGGTCCATCCCTCCGCTCTCGGATGGCACGATTTGCTCTGGATTAAAGGCCGCAGTAGCTGCCGATGCGATCTCCCGAACACTGTCCAACGGCAGAGTTATGTCTTGCTCGTCGGGACTATGCGGCGCGTCCGTCATGGGCTCGAATCCGTCGAAGATCAAGTCTCCGCGGATGTCGGTCGTGTAGCTCAAGTTTCCAACTCTGACCTGATGGCCAGGGGCGTAGCTTTCGATCTGCTCCAGATGGCCAAGCAAATTGGCCCGTAGTAAGAAGCCGCCGAATATGAAGATCTGTCCGGGGAGGAAAGCCTCACCCTGGACCGCATCGCTAGTGATGATCGAAGGAGCCATCTAGCCTTATGGTGACGACACAGTGGAACTCTCAATGAAAGCACCAATGTCGGTGTCAAAACATGCAGATCTTGGGTAGGGGGCCCCGAACTATGCGTCTAAGGCGGATGGTAACAGGAGGCAGGGGACACGATGTTTACCCAGGTTTGGGCCCTCTTGGTGGAGGTAATACCCTACGTCCTGCTTGATTGTTCTTGATGATATGAGTATTACAAGAGTTGATCTACCACGAGATCAGAGAGGCTAAACCCTAGAAGCTAGCCTATGGTATGATTGTATATTGTCCTACGGACTAAAACCCTCCGGTTTATATAGACACCGGAGGGGGCTAGGGTTACACAAGGTCGGTTACAAAGGAGGAGATATACATATCCGTATTCCCTAGCTTGCCTTCCACGCCAAGTAGAGTCCCATCCGGACACGGGACGAATTCTTCAATCTTGTATCTTCATAGTCCAACAGTCCGGCTGTCCGGAGACCCCCTAATCCAGGACTCCCTCAATGGGATTCTCAAAAGAGCTTGTCAATGTCTTCATCTTCTTTGGACCTGCATAAGGGAGTCCTGGACTAAGGGGTCCTCGGGCGTCGGGCCTGTTATCCATGGGCCGGACTGATGGGCTGTGAAGACATGAAGGCCGAAGACTGTACCGTGTCCGGATTGGACTCTACTTGGCGTGGAAGGCAAGCTTGGCGACCAAAGATTCCTTCTTATGTAACCGACTCCATGTAAACCCTAGATCCTCTCGGTGTCTATATAAACTGAAGGGGGTAGTCTGGAAAGGACACCACATATACTCATTACCATACCCATATAGGCTAGACTTCTAGGGTTTAGCCATTACAATCTCGTGGTAGATCAACTCTTGTAATACTCATATTCATCAAGATCAATCAAGCAGGAAGTAGGGTATTACCTCCATAGAGAGGGCCCGAACCTGGTAAATATTGTGTCCCCTGTCTTCTCTTACCATCGATCCTAGACGCACAGTTCGGGACGCCCTACTCCAGGTCCGCTGGTTTTGACACCGACATTGGTGCTTTCATTGAGAGTTCCACTATGCCGTCGATGAAAGGCTTGATGGCTCGCCTTGTCATTAAAGACAATATTACCGCAGAGGTAGTTTTGGCCTCGAGCCAAACCCTCCGGCTGGGCAACTTTACTATGATCGCCCGTTCGGGCGCGGAGCCGACGATGACCTCTCGGGCCATCGAAAATCCCCTTTGCATCAACTCCGAGCACTCCAAGCATATGGATCCGATTGAGTTTTCGTCCTTAAGTGAGCTCCTAGATCGCATCGCTGCTTTGGGAATCATCACAGATTACGATCAGATCGGGCCTAAAACCGATTAGGGAGAAACCGAAACTTCACCGGTCACCCACCAGATCGCGGCAGTCCTGGAGCAGGACGGCGAGTCTTCTTCTATATTGAAGACGGACTATGTTCGGGTCGCCGTTCATGAAGAGCTGGATACTCACCCGTGAAAGGACGTAACCAGCCCTCCGAACATAGCATCAGACGGTGGTTCCAAACAATCAGAAGATATTCCGGAACCCGGACTGTCTAGTCTGGAAGGACGTCGAACTCCGGACAACCGGTTAGGTCGGGGTTCGGATTTAATTCTACCCACCCACCCGGACATAGAGGCTCTCATGAGCATAAAACAACAATGTCAGGAGAAGGTCCACCACTTTTGGGCTAGATTCCTCCTTATCAAGGACAAGGTAAAGGATTGCCGTGACGAGGATGCAATATCAGTGTTCCGCAAAAACTGTGCGGACGAAGGAATCCTCAACGCCATCAATTGACGCCGCATACTAAAATTTGCCGACTTAGCAACCATCATACAAAAATACTACGCGATGGAAAGTGCCTGGGAAACTCGGGCAGCTCGCTGGGAACCACCAGCCCCAACCCAACCTCCCCTACAGGCGAAAAGGACATATCCTCGGGGCATGCCCAGTCCAATAGTCAAAAAACACAAAGCCACTATATGGCACGACACCTTTCTGGAAGGGTGGCTCGACGGCCCATGCAAAATACATACAACAACAGATACCGTGGCAACCCACAGCCTTAGAGCATGTTGGATACTATGACAGGTAGCCAAGAGCGGCGAGGACATCCTTATCAAGGACGCCCCAGAACAACACCCCCCAGAAGACGATGACCCAAGAGTATTGACAGTCTTTGAGACATTTGCTTCAAATAACAAGAGCAAAAGGGCACTTCGCGAGCTCAACGAAGTTTGCCAAATTGCTGTAATAAACCCATGGAATGACACGGCTATAACGTTCAACGCCGGTGATGAACCAAAGTACAGAACATCACGAGCACCAACCGCGTTAGTCCTCAGCCCCATCGTGGATGGGTTTCGACTCACCAAGGTCCTCATGGACGGCGGCAACAGACTAAATCTTATTTATGAGGACACACTCCATAAAATGGAAATAGACAGGAGCCGCATCAAACAAAGTAACACAACCTGTCGGGGAATCATTCCTAGTCGGGAGGCGCGATGCATGGGCAAAATCACACTTGACGTGGTATTCGGATCGCCGGGGAACTATCGGTCCGAAGAAATAAATTTCCAAGTGGCCCCTTTCAACAGCGGATATCATGCCCTGTTGGGGCGGGATGCTTTTACACGCTTCCAAGCTATACCTCACTACGGATATATGAAGGTCAAAATGCCCGGACCAAACGGTATAATCACTCTCGTCAGTGATCGGACATAGCACTCTGCGCTGAAAACAAAACCGCATCCCTAGCCCTGGAGGTGCCATCTGAAGCCCTCGCGGCCGAAGAATTAACTGCACTACGCTCCATAGTGGACAGGGACGATGTGATCCTTGACAAACGCCCCAAATCCACCTCGTTCAAACCGGCAGAAGAAATAGTCAAATTCCAGGTCCACCCAACTGACCCCAAGAAGACAGCATCCATCGAAGCTCAACTGAACCCAACAGTTGATGCCGCACTACGAGAATTCCTGCACGAAAACTGGGACAGATTGCCTGGCACCCTTGTCGGTGTCAAAACCGGCGGATCTCGGGTAGGGGGTCCCGAACTGTGCATCTAGGCGGATGGTAACAGGAGGCGGGGGACATGAAGTTTTAACCAGGTTCGGGCCCTCTTGATGGAGGTAAAACCCTACGTCCTTCTTGATTAATATTGATGATATGGGTAATACAAGAGTAGATCTACCACGAGATCGGAGAGGCTAAACCCTAGAAGCTAGCCTATGGTATGATTGTATGTTATTGTTGTGTCCTACGGACTAAAACCCTCCGGTTTATATAGACACCGGAGGGGGCTAGGGTTACACAAGGTCGGTTACAAAGGAGGAAATATACATATCTGTATTGCCTAGCTTGCCTTCCATGCCAAGTAGAGTCCCATCCGGACACGAGACGAAGTCTTCAATCTTGTATCTTCATAGTCTAGCAGTCCGGCTAAAGGATATAATCCGGTTGTCCGGAGACCCCCTAATCCAGGACTCCCTCAACCCTTCAGACATGACAGGGATCCCACGCAAGCTGGCCGAACATAGCCTCAATATATTAAAGGGGTTTAAACCGGTTAAGCAAACACTGCGGCGCTTTTCTGAACCCAAGCGACAAGCCATGGGGGAGGAGCTGGCCAAACTCATGGAGTCCAGATTCATTAGAGAAATTAAACATCCGGACTGGCTGGCAGACCTGGTGATGGTACCAAAGAAGGACAAATCCTGGCGCCTGTGTGTCGATTTCAAAGACCTCAACAAAGCCTGCCCTAAGGATCCCTTCCCCCTCCCATGCATTGATCAAATCATTAACGTCACCGCAGGACACGACTCACTGTGTTTCCTCGATGCATACTCCGGATACCATCAAATCAAAATGAAGGAATCCGATCTAGCTTCAACAACATTTATTACCCCATACGGGCCATTTTGCTTCAATACCATGCCCTTTGGGCTCAAGAACGCCGGTGCCACATATCAACGCATGATTCAAACATGCCTGGAGAAACAGATTGGCAAAACAGTAGAAGCTTATGTTGATGACGTCGTCATCAAAACCAGTCACTCGGAAACACTAATAGACGACTTACGTCTTACATTCGACAACCTCAGGGCGTATGACATTAAGCTCAACCCGGAAAAGTGTGTCTTCGGCGTCCCCGCTGGAAAACTGCTGGGCTTTATCGTTTCCAATAGAGGAATCGAAGCAAACCCATCCAAAACCCGAGCTTTGTCACAATTGGCTAAGTCAACAGACCTTAAGCCAGTTCAAAAACTTGCAGGTTGAGTGGCAGCTCTAAGCCGCTTTATCTCCAGATTAGGAGAAAAGGCACTGCCTCTCTATCGCCTTCTACAGCGAACCGACCACTTCGAGTGGGCGGACGCGGCAACAGCCGGACTGGAAGAAATAAAAACCCTTCTTGCGAGCAATCCAATCCTGGTCGGACCAAACTCCGGCGAACCGATGTTATTATACATATTGGCAACACATCAGGTGGTGAGCGCCGTACTCGTTGTCGAACAAGAACAAGACGGACATAAATTCCCGCTTCAGAAGCCAGTATACTATGTATTTATTGTCCTTACACCATGCAAATCTCGGTACCCTCATTATCAAAAAATAGCATACGCGGTCTTCATGGCCTCCCGGAAGCTCCGTCACTACTTCCAGGAGTGTTCGATCACGGTGGCCTCCAAAGTACCACTCAATGACATTATAAACAGCCGCGATGCTACGGGCCGAATTGCCAAATGGGCCATCAAGCTCCTGCCATTTGACATTACATATAAACCACGTCGAGCTATCAAATCCCAAGTACTAGCCGACTTCATCGCCAAATGGACAGAGGCCGAACTCCCTAAAGAGTACGACACATACTCCAATTGGGTCATGTACTTTGACGGATCCAAAATGCTGGCAGGGTTAGGAGCGGGTGTCGTTTTAACGTCCCCTACTGGCGACGTCATCCAGTACATTCTCCAAATACTATACACAGACTCCAATAACGCAGCCGAATACAAGGCCTTATTGCATGGTCTCTGGATGGCTGTCTCCCATGGGCATACCAGGCCTAGAAGTGTGCGGGGACTCAAACCTTGCAATATCTCAAAAAATGGAGATTTCGACGCTAAAGATCCGAAGATGGAAGCGTATCGTAACGCAGTCATAAAAATGTCGGCCTGGCTCGAGGGGCTCGAGTTCCATCATGTGGCTCAAGAAAGTAATCAAGCGGCGGATGTTCTTGCTCGTATTGGTGCTAAGCGCGACCCTGTACCACCTAATATCTTCTTGGAAAGGCTGTTTAAGCCATCTGTGGTGTGGCAGGGGGAAAACGGCAACACTAGTCCGGACCCAAACATAACCCCAGATCCCGAAAACATCGACATAACACCATCCGCGCATCTCATCATGGCAGTCATTGCCCCATGGACCGAACCCTTCCTGGCCTACCTTAATAGGAAGGAGCTTCCTGAGGATCAGAATGAGGCCCGCTGCATTGTCCGGCGCTCGAAGGCCTACAAGGTTCATGATGGAGAGCTCTACAAGAAAAGCGCCACCGAAGTCCTTCAACGATGTATATTCGAGGAAGAGGGTGGCAACTCTTGGCTGAAATTCATGCCGGACTCGGTGGTCACCACGCTGCAGCTCGGGCCCTTGTTAGCAAGGCCTTCTGTATAGGGTTTTATTGGCCGACGGCCCGAGCGGATGCACAAGACCTTGTCCAACGTTGCGTCGGATGCCAACTCTTTGCCAATCAAAGCCATATGCCCCCCACTGCCCTACAAACAATCCCCATCACTTGGCCTTTCGCGGTCTGGGATCTCGACATGGTTGGACCCCTTAAAGGGGGAAGCCATAAGAAAAAATATCTACTGGTTATGGTGGACAAATTCACTAAGTGGATAGAGGCTAAACCGGTCAAAATGACTGAGTCCGGCCCGGTGATAGACTTCATATCTGATGTTGTGCACCGCTATGGTGTCCCACACAGCATCATCACTGACAACGGCTCCAATTTCGCAGCTGACGAGGTAAAAACCCGGTGTACTAATTTGGGTATTAAACTCAATTACGCCTCCGTCTACCACCCACAAACCAACGGTCAAGTCAAACGCGCCAACGGTCTTATTATGAGCGGCATCAAGCCCAGACTGGTGCGGTCTTTGAAAGAATCAGACAAGCACTAGGTTGAGGAGCTCGACTCCATACTATGGGGGCTGCAGACCACGCCCAACCGTACTACCGGGTACACACCTTTCTTCATGGTTTATGGTGCAGAGGTTGTATTCCCCTACGATATTATTCACGACTCACCTAGAGTGCGTATGTACGAAGAGAGAGAAGCCGAGCTCGATCGGCAGGACAACCTAGATGCCCTGGAGGAGGAACACGATGTTGCAAAAGCCCGTTCAACAGTTTACCAACAGCAGGCTCGAAGATATCAAAGCAGAGAAGTATGGGCCAAGACTTACAACGTCGGCGAACTCATTCTATGCCTCCCGGAGAAGAAAAAGGACAAACTCAAGCCCAAATGGGAGGGTCCCTTCATAATTGATGAAGTGCTCACCGGAGGAGCGTACCGTCTTCGCGATGCATCAGACAATCGCCTCGAGCCGAACCCCTGGAATGCGGCCAGACTCCGGAGATTCTACGCCTAGCGCTAAACCCATTGTTCGTCTCCTCCTTCCTTGTAGTTTCCATTATTTTTCTCTCTTTTCCGATTACTTTCTTTTTTCTCGCTTTAAAGCTTTAAGTGCGGCTAGACCGCACACCATTGGCACATACATATTTAAACATGTATGCCACTTGTACCTGGGGGCTTCTCGGACAGAAGTTCTTGTCATTCCTTGAGCATCAAGCTCCTCACATATGAGTTTTTCCATATGTACCTTTTCTTTGCCATTATATGCATCGATATGACTTAAGTTTTGGTCAAGCTGGGTTGCCTGGCTCCTGTGCTTATGCCCTACATTCTGTTAGTTCGGCTAGGGCATAAAGGGAGCACCTCTGCGATTGTTACCACCGGGTCATCCGGATGTGTACCTCAGACTGGGTGAAGCCGAAAGCTAGCGTTCTTAAGGGAATATTCGGTCGGTGAATTAAAGATGTTATTCAAACTCACTCCATTGTCACCCCCAGAAGTTATGCAAACCGTGGTGCTCACATCGCAATTCTGACAAGCGCATTAAATGCATGCACACCCAGGGAAAGGAACCCTTAACAGAACTATTCTCTCTGGAAGATGTTTCTTACGATATCAATGTAATATAACATAGCTAGCCGGATACAACTTGTCTGTTCAAGCAAATATGACCCCTATGCCTAGTTTTCCAGGCATACCCTGGCCTATTCGGCTGCGACGGTATTCGGAAACACTCCGCACCTTTGGGACCGGAGGTTGAGGCGAAAAGGTCTGCCATGACAAATGATATACAATTCGGCTAGATGAGGAAAGTATACAGTCACTTGGATTCGAAAACCTCCTCCTCTACACCTTCCAACAGACAGTCTAACTTACAATCCTGTTGGGAATATTTGGCTGCCACCTCTACTTGGTCATATACTAAACTCACGGGAATTTCTTCCCCATCCGACCCTAGTGGCCTGACAAGAGCCATGTGATTAGGATCCAGCTTGGTATACCGCGTCTTCACCATGGCCCAGGCCTCTCGCGCACCCTCTCGGCATGCGGATATCTTCCACAGCCGGATATGCCGCCGCGCTCCCTTGAACAGCGCTACCAGCTTCTCCATGCTTCCTGGAGGGGGGTTGGACGGCCATAAAGCCTTGGCTACACTCCGCATCGCCTACCGAGCTTGCTCGTGCAACTGCTACAGCCCTTGCAGAAGATCACTCGGTGATCCAGACACCTCCTCTTCAGGGCGGTTCGTCCAAACACCTGAAATTTCAGCTATATCAGCTACCATTACCTCCAACATTGTTATAAAACAAAAAGTGGCCACATACTGAATATGCCGCCTCGCAGCTTCTTGTTCTCCTTCATAGAGTCAGCTAGCTAAGCTCACACATCTTTCAGTTCTTCGCCCAGTTTGGAGTTCGAGTCCTGGAGTTTCTTTTTCTCCTGAATGAATTTTGTCAATACACGCTCGCCCGCTGCTAGTAGCTTTTTGGCTCCGCATTCTTCGCTTCGAGCGGTATCCAGCTACTCTTGTACTTGGTCTAACGGCCGAACACAAAGATTAGCACCCAGATTCGCACTATCGGTGCATCATTATGAATTTTTGATAGAAGGAGACATTACCGGGAGATGTCTTGTATTTCTCCAGTTCGGCATTGGCAGCAAGCAGCCGACACTGACACTTTTCCAGCTCCTGAACTAGCTGGGTGTTGTTCTCCGTAAGCACCTGGTCATACATTGATCCTTAAATCAATTGTTTCAACTCCTTTAAGTCTCGAGGGCTACTGGCATATGGTTATGATAGTCAGACAAAATAAATTTACCTGCACATCTTTCAAATGTTGCTTTGTAGCCCTGTTAATCCCATCTCGATCAGCTCGGATGTATGCATCGGACGAGTTCAAGGCATTAAACGACTCTTCTGAAAAGCCAGGGGCTTGTAAAATGGCCCGGCGGCGCCGATGATTCATCGCACTCTCCACTTCCGAGTTGGTGACGGATACATCATCCGAGTCCTCGGTCGGAGGACAGTCTACCTTCGCCTCCGCATCAGCCATCGTCTTCATGGCAGGATCTGAATCCTGGCTGCGGGAAGTACGGCTGAGGGAGTCCTAGATTAGGGGGTCTCCGGACAGCCGGATTATATCCTTTGGCCGGACTGCTGGACTATGAAGATACAAGATTGAAGACTTCGTCTCGTGTCCGGATGGGACTTGAGGAGTCCTGGATTAGGGGGTGTCCGGGTAGCCGGACTATACCTTCAGCCGGACTCCAGGACTATGAAGATACAAGATTGAAGACTTCGTCCCGTGTCCGGATGGGACTTTCCTTGGCGTGGAAGGCAAGCTTGGCGATGCGGATATTTAGATCTCCTACCATTGTAACCGACTTTGTGTAACCCTAACCCTCTCCAGTGTCTATATAAACCGAAGGGTTTTAGTCCGTAGGACAACTTCATCATACAACAATCATACCATAGGCTAGCTTTTAGGGTTTAGCCTCCTTGATCTCGTGGTAGATCTACTCTTGTACTACCCATATCATCAATATTAATCAAGCAGGACGTAGGGTTTTACCTCCATCAAGAGGGCCTAAACCTAGGTAAAACATCGTGTTCCTTGCCTCCTGTTACCATCCGGCCTAGACGCACAGTTCGGGACCCCCTACCCGAGATCCGCCGGTTTTGACACCGACATTGGTGCTTTCATTGAGAGTTCCTCTGTGCCGTCACAATCAGGAAGGATGCGTCTTCCCATCTTTAAAGACGGCGCCGTTACTAAGGGAGCCTTGGCTGTCGGCCAAACTCTCCGGCTAGGCGGTTTTCTAATGACTGCCTGTTCGACCATTGCGCCGATGGTGACATCTCGGGTCATCAAATGCAATCTTCACGTTAGCTCGGAACTCGTCGAGCAATTAGATCCAATGGAGCTCTCTTCTGTAAATGAGCTCTTGGATCGCATCACCGCCTAGGGGGTCACTACGGATTATGACTAGGTTGGGCTTAAACCCGATCTAAGAGAAATTAATTCTGCCCAAGTCACCCATCACGTTGCCGTGGTAGAGGCACAGTGCGGCGACTCTTCATCTATCTTAAGGACTAGCTACGTCCGGATTCCCGATCCCTCCAAGCCGGATACCCGTGGAGGGGAGGATGTAACTCAAGACCTGAACTTAGAATCAGGCAACGGGCTAGATTCACTGGACAACATCCAAGAATCCAAACTTTAGAGTTAGGAAGCTCCTTGGCCTCTGAGTCTTAGATTGGGTGAAGTTTCGGATTTAATTCCACCCACCCACCCGAACATAAGCGATCTATCCCAAATCAGGCAAAAGCCCGAAGAAACAATACATCATTACTGGGCAAGGTTCCTCCTGGTTATGAACAGGATAAAAGGACTGCCGCGAGGAAGACGCAATCTCAATCTTTTGCAATAATTGCACGGACAAGGGAATCCTCAACGCCACAGGTCGTCGTGATATTACACGCTTCTCTGACTTGGCGTCCATAGTACAAAAGTACTGTGCGATGGAAAGCGCCCGGAAAACCGAAACTAAATTTTGGGACAATCCGGGCCTGAATAGAAACCTCGTCCGAAATAAAAGGGTGCATCATCATCAGACACCCGGGTTAAAAACCAAAAAACCAAAACCCTCTACAGGGCATGGAACCGTACTGGAGGGATGGCTTAATGGACCCTGTAAAATTCATAGTACAGAGGACGCCACACCAACTCATAGCCTTAGAGCATGTTGGATACTCTGGCAGGTGGCCAAAAGGGGCGAAGATCTCCTAATTCCGGAGGCCGCAGAAAACCACCTCAGGGACTCCAGTACAGTCTTCACAGTCTTCGAGACTTTCGCATCAAATAATATGCGAAAAAGAACACTCCGCAGCCTCGCCGAAGTCTATCAAGTAGCAACAATAAACCCATGGAGTGACACGGCTATTACTTTTAATGCCAGTGATGAACCTAAAATCCGAACAGCTCGAGCACCAGCCGCATTGGTACTCAGTCCTATAGTGGACGGCTTTCGCCTCACCAAGGTACTCATGGACGGAGGCAGCGGATTGAACCTCATTTATGAGGAAACCCTTCAAAAAATGGAAATAGACTGGAACCGCATTGAGCGAAGCAGCACAACCTTTAGAGGAATAATCCCCAGTCGGGAAGCGCGTTGTGCAGGAAAAATCACACTAGATGTGGTGTTCGGCACGCCGGATAATTATAGGTCCGAAGAGGTCACATTCCAAGTGGCCCCGTTCAGTAGCGGATACCACGCTCTGCTGGGGCAGGAAGCGTTTACAATCTTCCAAGCAATACCCCATTACGGGTACATGAAGCTCAAGATGCCCGGGCCGAACGGAATCATCACTCTCGCTAGTGATCCGGACATAGCACTCTGCGCCGAAAACAAGACAGCCGCATTGGCCCTTGAGGCACTGTCTGAAGCCCTAGCGGCTGAGGAACTGACTACGCTGCGCTCCATGATAAACAGGGACGATGTGATACTCGATAAAAGATCCAAGTCCACCTCCTTTAAACCAGCGGATGAAATAGTCAAATTCCAGGTCCATCCAATGGACCCCAATAAAACAGCTTCCATTGGGGCACGATTAAACCCCGATGTAGACGCCGCACTGCAAGAATTCCTACGGGAGAACTGGGACATTTTTGCCTGGCACCCTTCAGACATGCCAGGAGTCCCACGCAGGCTGGCCGAACATAGCTTAAATATCCTAAAAGGATTCAAACCTGTCAAACAAGCCCTTCGGCGTTTCTCTGATCCCAAGAGACAGGCAATGGGAGAGGAGCTAGCCAAACTATTGGAGGCCGGATTCATCAGAGATATAAAACATCTGGACTGGCTAGCAAACTTGGTGATGGTACCAAAGAAGGACAAATCCTGGCGCCTGTGCGTTGACTTCAAAGACCTTAACAAGGCTTGCCCAAAGGATCCCTTCCCCCTCCCCCGCATTGATCAAATTATCGACGCCACTTCAGGACACGATTCATTGTGCTTCCTCGATGCATACTCCGGTTACCATCAAATCAAGATGGCCGAGTCAGACCAAGCTGCAACGGCATTCATCACCCCATACAGCCCATTCTGCTTCAACACAATGCCTTTCGGGCTCAAAAACGCCGGCGCAACATATCAGCGCATGATTCAGACATATCTGGCAAACCAGATCGGCAAAACAGTAGAGGCATACGCGGATGACGTGGTCGTAAAAACAAGACATGTCGAATCTCTAGTAGGTGACTTGAGGCTTACATTTGACAACCTCCAAGCATATGACATCAAGCTAAATCCAGAAAAAATGCGTTTTTGGCGTTCCAGCCGGAAAGCTCTTGGGCTTTATTGTATCCGGTAGAGGAATCGAAGCAAATCCAGCCATGATCCGAGCTTTGTCGCAATTGGATATCCCAAAGGACCTCAAACAAATACAAAAATTAACCGGATGCGTGGCGGCTCTAAGCCGCTTTATCTCCCGGTTGGGAGAAAAGGTGCTACCCCTCTATCGCCTCCTTCGGCGCACCGAACACTTCGAGTGGACGGATGCCGCCACGACCAGACTCGAGGAAATAAAAGCCATATTGGCAACAAACCCCGTCCTGGCCGCGCCAAACATCGGCGAACCAATGCTATTGTACATTGCAACAACCCATCAAGTTGTCAGCGCAGTACTCGTCATCGAGCGGGAAACGGACGGACACAAATTCCCCCTTCAAAAGCCGGTTTACTATGTGTCCACTGTCCTCACCCCATGCAAATCACGATACCCAGATTATCAAAAGATTGCATATGCGGTATTCATGGCATCCCGGAAGCTACGACACTACTTTCAAGAGTGTTCAATCACAGTAGCATCGGAAGTACCACTCAACGATATTATAAACAACCGTGACGCAACGGGCCGGATTGCAAAATGGGCCATCGAGATCCTCCCGTTCGACATAACTTATAGGCCACGGCGAGCTATCAAGTCGCAAGTTTTGGCCGACTTCGTCGTAGAATGGACGGAGGCCGAACTCCCTAAAGAGTACGGCACATATTCAAACTGGATCATGCACTTCGACGGTTCCAAAATTTTGGCCTGACTAGGGGCCGGCGTCATTTTAACGTCCCCCACAGGAGACACAGTTCAATATGTACTCCAGATTATGTACACGGACTCCAACAATGCAGCCGAATATGATGCCCTTTTACATGGTCTCCGGATGGCAGTATCCATGGGCATTCAACGCCTAGAGGTGCGCGGGGATTCGAACCTCGCGATATCCCAAATAAATGGAGACTTTGATGCCAAGGATCCAAAAATGGCAGCTTACCGCAACGCCGTCCTCAAAATGTCAGCTTGGTTTGAGGGCCTCGAATTTCACCATATAGCTCGAGAAAACAATCAGGCGGCAGACGTCCTGGCACGCATCGGCGCAAAACGCGATGCGATCCCCCCCAACATCTTCCTGGAAAGGCTGTTCAAGCCATCCGTAGTATGGGAAGGGGAACATGGCAATATTAGCCCGGACCCAACCGCACTGTCCGACGCCGAACAATCTGACATAATCGGAGGCTCTGCCAATGAAATCACAACCTCAGCCCACGTACTAATGGCCGTTATTGCCCCGTGGACAGAACCATTCCTAGCCTACCTTACTAGGCAGGAACTCCCAGAGGACCAAAACGAGGCACGCTGTATAGTGCGGCGATCTAAAGCCTATAAAGTCCATGAGGGAGAACTTTATAAGAAAAGCACTACCAGAGTCCTTCAAAGGTGCATCTCCGAAGAGGAAGGGCGGAACCTGCTGGCTGAAATTCATGTTGGACTCGGTGCCCATCACGCCGCAGCTCGGTCCCTTGTAAGCAAGGCTTTCCGTACAGGCTTTTATTGGCTGACGGCCCGGGCGGACGCTCAGGACTTGGTCCAACGATGCGCCGGTTGGCAGCTTTTTGCAAACCAAAGCCATATGCCACCCACCGCCCTCCAAACTATCCCCGTCACTTGGCCTTTCGCGGTCTGGGGGCTTGACATGGTGGGACCCCTTAAAGGCGGAACCCACAAGAAAAAATACTTACTGGTCATGGTGGATAAGTTCACCAAATGGATAGAAGCCAAGCCTGTTAAGACGGCCGAATCCGGACCTATGATAGACTTTATATCCGGGGTCGTACACCGTTATGGCATCCCCCACAGCATCATCACCGATAACGGCACGAACTTTACGGTCGATGAGGTAAAACTCTGGTGCAAAAACATGGGCATCAAGCTCGATTATGCTTCCGTCTATCACCCACAAACTAACGGTCAGGTCGAACGTGCAACTGGTCTCATCCTGAGCGGCATCAAACCCAGATTAGTGCGGTCCCTCAAGGAATCTAACACGCACTGGGTAGAAGAGCTCGACTCCGTACACTGGGGGCTGCGGACCACGCCGAATCGCACCACCGGATACACACCATTTTTTATGGTGTACGGCGCAGAGGTAGTCTTGCCCTGCGACATAATTCATGACTCACCTCGAGTGCGCATGTACGAAGAAAGGGAAGCCAAGCTCGATCGACAGGATGGTTTGGACGCCTTAGAGGAGGAGCGCGACGTGGCAAAAGCCCGTTCCGCATTCTATCAACAGCAGGCTCGAAGATATCAAAGCAGAGAAGTGCGGGCCAAAAACTACAATGTTGGCGAATTAGTTCTACGCCTGCCGGACAAGAAAAAGGACAAGCTGAAGCCCAAGTGGGAAGGTCCCGTCATAATCGACCAAGTCCTGACCGGTGGAGCATACCGCCTGCGAGATGCGTCGGATAACCGACTCGAGCCGAACCCATGGAACGCAGCCCGTCTCCGAAGATTCTACGCCTAGCGCCGGACTCTGTGTTTGTCTCCTTCCTCTGTCCATTTTTTACATTTTCTGTCTTACATTTCTCTCCTTCCCCTCTTTTCTTTTATAGCCCTTAAAGGCTCCTCAAGTGACGTGCTACTCGCGCTCATTAAACCTGGGGGCTTCTTTAACAGAAGCTTATTTATACGGGCTTCACGCCCACCACATGTGTCAAACTTCCGCATGTACCTTTTCTTCACCATTATATGCATCGATATGACTTAAGTTTTGGCCAAGCTGGGTTGCCTGGCTCCTGTGCTTACCCCTACGTTCCTAATTGTTCGGCTAGGTGGTAAAGGGAGCACCTCTGCGATTGTTACTGCGGGATCAGCCGGATGTGTACCTCAGACTGGGTGAAGCCGAAAGCTAGCATTCTTAAGGGAATATTCGGTCGGTGAACTAAAAGATGACCTTTTTTACTTATTTATATATGTATGCCCCTAGATGATTTTCTTGCGTTTGCAGTCCGTACATGCACTTTAGGGCATGCCTCCCAGAGAAAGGAACCCCTAACGGAACTATTCTCTCTGGAAGATGTTTCTTACTAACCATGTAATATAACATAACTAGTTGGGCACTTTTCTGATAAAGCACTAATGACCCCTACGCCTGGTCTCCATGCATACCCCGGTTTTTACATAACCGATAGGGTATTCGGACACACTCCGGACCGTCAGGTCCTGTGGTTGAAGCGAAAAGGTCGGCAACGACAAACGATCTACAATCCGGCTAGAAGGCATTACACATGTCAATTAAAAATTACATAGTCACTCTGACTGATTGCATTCCTCTTCAATACCATCTAACAGGCTGTCTAACTTATAGTCCTGCTGGGAATACTTTGCGGCCAATTCTACTTGGCTGTACACTAAGCTTACAGGGATCTCCTTCCCGTCAGGCCCCACAGGTCCGACCTCGGCCATGTGGTTTGGGTCAGACTTCGTGTACCGCGTCTTCACCATGGCCCAGGCCTCCCTAGCGCCTTGTCGGCAGGCCAATATCTTCCACAACCGGAAGCGCTGCCGAGCTCCCTTAAGCTTCTCCAAAAGCTCTCCAAGGCCCTCGGGCATGGAGTGGGAAGGCCATAAGGCTTGGGCAACGCCTCGCATCGCCTGCCGAACTCGCTCGTGAAGTTGCGAGAGCTCGGGAAGAAGGTCACCCGTACAACCGGGCATCTCCTCTGCAGGACGACCCGTTAGCATACCTACAGACATTACTCTGTTAGTCGACTTCCTTGCCGAACTCTTTTCTTTCAAAGATTCTCTTAAGCACTTACTAAATATGCCGCGTTGAATCCGCTGATTCTCCTTAGTAGAGTCCGACAGCTGGCCACGAACATCTTTAAGTTCAACGTCCAGCTTGGTGTTGGCATCCTGAAGATCATTCTTCTCCCGCCTCACCCTTGTCAACATACTCTCACCGGGCTTTAGCCGGCGCAAGAGTTGTTGCCTCTCTGGATCTAGTCCGGCGCCATCTGCAATATGATTTGTCAGATGTACACCCACGCCACACTTCGCAAGATACTAATCTTTCGAAGTGTATCTTACCAGAGGGGGTCTCTTTGGGCTCCCCTGCCGCGGCTAGTGCGGCCTCCAGTTGGGCTTTGCACTCTTCCAGCTCCTGGGACAGTACGATATTCTTCTCTGTAAGAACCTGCATAACAAATGATCCTTAAATTAGTTACCCTAACTATTTCAAGTATCGGGGGCTACTGGTGTGTGTGTATATATATATATATATATATATATATATATATATATATATATATATATATATATATATATACCAAAAGTTTCTTACCCGTATGTCTTTTACATATTGCTCCGTGGCTCTGGCTTAACCATTTTGAGCGGCATGGAGATACGCATCTCCCGAATTGAAAGCATCTAATGCCTCTTGGGAGAAACAAGCGTCGCGAAGAACTGTCCGGCAACGCCTGTGGTTCATGGCACTCTCCACCTTGGAATTGGTGGCAGACAGCCTGTCTGCATCCTCTGTCAGAGGAGCGTCCGGTGCGCGCCTTGTGTTCGCTTCTGCTTTCGGGCCAGGCGTTGGAGCCTGGCTGGTGGAGGCGCGATTGGCAACCTCTCCGGATGTAGTCCAGCAAGGTCTCTTCGTCCTGAAGACAGCACGAACGTTAATATGCCCTGAAGGAATAACACCAGGGAAAAAGAGGGTGCGCTATACCTTTGTGCCGGCGTCTCAGTTCGGACTACATTCATTTTTACCCCACGGGGCCCTGCAGCCCCTCGTTGGCTAGCCGCCGCAGGTTCGGCCTCCCGCCTCGGAAACCTCCCCTGCAAAACACGGTCGTTGTCAGGAAAACTGAAATGCGTGAGAATGGATTCCTTCTCAAGGGGATGAGACTCCGCTCTCTGTTACCTGGGAGGCCAGGATTAACCCTGGGTAATCAGCCGTAATGGCCACCAAGGTATTGTCCTTGCTTAGCTGATGAAACACCCCGTCAATCAGCTCCACCGATATGTCCGGATCCTCTTCGGAGTCCGGATCAAGGGACCGTTCTGGATCCTCGGGCTGTGGGGGACGGCTGTTTATATCCTTTACTTCCTGACGCAGTTCCTGCATTGAAATCGGAAGACTACATATTTAATCATGGGAATATAAACGGATGGGCAAGCAAAATTATCCACTTACCCAACTCGGAGGGTTGTACATAGAAAATCCACCCTGCGGGTTGACGCGGAGGAATTCCTCCTCTTCTCCCTTGTACAAAGGGGATAAGATCTTTACTAGAGTGGCAACTGAGGCTGGCCCCTTACGACCGTAACGGGTGGCGTCATCCTCCCTGTTAAAATCCCACATGGGGTGGCCTCTATATTGAAGCGGCTGCACCCCCTGCATAATTCATGCAGCCATGACTTCAATCCTGGAAGAACGTCCCTGTCGCCTTCTCTCTGAGAGCTCCGCGGACGCCAGCTTAGGCGTTTCTTTAAGGGAGCACTGTTGAATTCGGGGAGACCGGCCTGGATAGGGTCCGGCAGTGGGACATCATCTATATAAAACCATTCCGAAGGCCAGTCCTCGGACGCCTTCTTTGGGGTTCCGGATAGATATCCGGTCCCGGCGATACGCCACACTTCGGCTCCGCCCACTTGATATATAGACCCCTCTTGGGAGCGGGGCACCAGGCAGAATAACCTCTTCCACAGCGCGAAATGAGCCTCAACACCCAAGAATAGCTCGCAAAGGGCGACGAAGCCCGCGATATGAAATATAGAGGCGGGCGTGAGATTGTGCAGCTGGAGGCCGTAGAACTCCAGAAGCCCACGGAGAAATGGATGAATTGGAAATCCAAGTCCTCTTATTAGATAAGGGACGAGGCACACCCACTCTCCTTTGGAGGGATTGGGGGTGCTCTCCGCTTGCTCCCTGCCATTATAGGTGGCGAGTCCGGCTCGGACCGGGACCATGTAGGCCTGAGGGAGAAATCCCTTGGCCTGAAGCGACACTAGCTCGCTGTGCAGGATGGAGCACCTCTCCCAGTCTCCAGGTTTAGGACTGGAAGGGCGAGAGGAGGAGCTGCGACGGCTGGCCATGTTGGAATGGACCTATGCTGGAGGCGCTCTGATGATTACTCGTAGAGAGGAGAAGGTGTGGTTTGGATCTGAATCCCCATCCCATTAAATAGGCGGCTCGTTTATGCGGCTAGGGGTGTGAATGTAAAAACACCCCGACTTTTCGCATTCATTTAACATGTGGAAGACGGCCATTATTGGGCGTGGAAGCCAAGGTGCGCTACATTACGAAAATCGGACATTATTCAGCAGGTACACGGAATTTGGAGAAGAACCCGCCTTGCAATGCCGAAGACAATCTGCACGCCAGACTCGTCATCATTGAAGCCTGGTTCGGGGGCTACTAAGGGAGTCCTGGATTAGGGGGTGTTCGGGTAGCCGAACTATACCTTCAGTCGGACTCCAGGACTATGAAGATACAAGATTGAAGACTTCATCCCGTGTCCGGATGGGACTTTCCTTGGCATGGAAGGAAAGCTTGGCGATGCGGATATTTAGATCTCCTACCATTGTAACCGACTTTGTGTAACCCTAACCCTCTCCGGTGTCTATATAAACCGGAGGGTTTTAGTCCGTAGGACAACTTCATCATACAACAATCATACCATAGGCTAGCTTTTAGGGTTTAGCCTCCTTGATCTCGTGGTAGATCTACTCTTGTACTACCCATATCATCAATATTAATCAAGCAGGACGTAAGGTTTTACCTCCATCAAGAGGGCCCGAACCTGGGTAAAACATCGTGTTCCTTGCCTCCTGTTACCATTCGGCCTAGACGCATAGTTCGGGACCCCCTACCCGAGATCCGCCGGTTTTGACACCGACGGGACTCTACTTGGCGTGGAAGGCAAGCTAGGCAATACGGATATGTATATTTCCTCCTTTGTAACCGACCTTGTGTAACCCTAGCCCCCTCGAGTGTCTATATAAACCGGAGGGTTTTAGTCCGTAGGACACAACAATAACATACAATCATACCATAGGCTAGCTTCTAGGGTTTAGCCTCTACGATCTCGTGGTAGATCTACTCTTGTATTACCCATATCATCAATATTAATCAAGCAGGACGTAGGGTTTTACCTCCATCAAGAGGGCCCGAACCTGGGTAAAACTTCGTGTCCCCTGCCTCCTGTTACCATCCGCCTAGACGCACAGTTCGGGACCCCCTACCCGAGATCCGCCGGTTTTGACACCGACATTGGTGCTTTCATTGAGAGTTCCTCTGTGCCGTCGCCAGAAGGAAGGATGTCTCGTCTCGTCTTTAAAGACGGTACTACTGTCGGGGGAGCTTTAGCTGTCGGCCAAACTCTCCGGCTAGGCGGTTTCATCATGACCGTCTGTTCGGCCGCCGCGCCGACGATGACTTCTCGGGTCATCGAAAACAGCCTCCACGTCAAATCGGCACTCGTCGAATAGATGGATCCAATGGAGCTCGCCTCCTTAAACGAGCTCTTAGATTGCATCACCGCCTTGGGAGTTGCTACGGACTATGATCAGATTGGGCTTAAACCCGATCAAAGGGAGATTAACTCTCCACCGGTCACCCACCATATTGCAGTGGTGGAGGAACAATGCGGCGACCTTTCCTCCATCTTGAGGACCAACTATGTCCGGATTCCCGAGCTCTCTGAGCCGGACGCCCGTTCGCGGGAGGACAACATCCAATCCCTGAACTTAGAGTCAAGCAGCGGGCCAGGATTATCGGGTCACACCCCGGAACCGGAACTTCCAAAATTGGAAATTCCTCGGACCCTGGATCCCATATCAGGTGAGGGTTCGGATTCAATTCCACCCACCCACACAAACATATGCGATCTTTCTCACATCAGGCAAGAGCCCCAGGAAACAGTACATCACTATCGGGCCAGATTCCTCCTTGCGATGAACAAGGTTAAGGACTGTCGCGAGGAAGACGCAATCCTGTTTTTCTACAATAATTGCACGGACAAGGGAATCCTTAACGCCATAAATCGCCGCGAGATAACATGCTTCGCCGACTTGGTGTCCATAGTACGAAAGTACTGTGCGATGGAAAGTGCCTGGAAAACCGAAATAACTTTTGGGATAATCCGGCCCTGAATACAAACCCAGTCCGAAACAAAAGGGTGCATTATCACAATACACCCGGGTCAACTACCAAAAAGCAAAACCCCTCTACAGGGTATGGAACCGTACTGGAGGGATGGCTCAACGGACCCTGCAAAATTCATAGTACAGCGGACAATACCAACGCACATCCTTAGAGCATGTTGGATACTCCGGCAGGTGGCCAAAAGCGGTGAGGATCTACTTCTCCCAAATACCACAGAGCACCATCCCGTGGATAACAATACGGTGTTAACGGTCTTTGAGACCTTCGCATCAAATAATAGACGCAAGCGAACACTCCGCAACATGGCCGAAAATTGCCACGTAGCAGCAATAAATCCATGGAGTGACATGGCTATTACCTTCAATGCCAGTGACGAACATAAATTCCGAACAGCCCGAGCACCAGCCGCACTGGTCCTCAGACCAATCATGGACGGCTTTCGACTCACCAAAGTAATCATGGACGGCGGCAGCGGATTAAACCTCATCTATGAGAAAACTCTTCAAAAGATGGAAGTAGACCGGAACCGCATTGAGCAAAGTAGCACAACCTTTAGAGGAATCATCCCCAGTCGGGAAGCACGTTGTGCTGGGAAAATCACACTAGATGTGGTATTCGGCACGCTGGATAATTACAGGTCCGAATAAATTACATTCCAAGTGGCCCCGTTCAGCAGTGGTTATCACGCTCTTTTAGGACGGGAGGCATTCAGAATCTTCCAAGCCGTACCCCATTGCGGGTACATGAAGCTCAAAATGCCCGGGCCCAATGGAATCATCACTCTCGCCAGCGATCCGGACACAACACTCCGTGCCGAAAACAAAACAGCCGCATTGGCCCTCGAGGCATTATCCGAAGCCCTCCCGGCCGAGGAATTAACCACGCTACGCTCCACAGTGGACAGGGACGACGTGATACTCGGCAAGAGATCCAGGTCCACCTCTTTTAAACCAGCGGATGAAATAGTCAAATTCCAAGTCCACCCAACGGACCCTACAAAAACAGCCTCCATCGGGGCACAGCTAAGCCCCACTGTGGACGCCGCACTACGAGAGTTCCTGCGCGAGAATTGGGACATATTCGCCTGGCATCCCTCAGACATGCCAGCAATCCCACGCAGGCTGGCCGAGCATATCCTTAATATCCTAAAGGGATTCAAGCCGGCCAGGCAAGCTCTTCGGCGTTTCTCTGAACCTAAGAGACAGGCCATGTGAGAGGAACTAGCCAAGTTATTGGAGGCCGGATTCATCAAAGAAATAAAACACCCGGACTGGCTAGCAAACCTGGTGATGATACCAAAGAAGGACAAATCTTGGCGCCTTTGTGTCGATTTCAAATACCTCAATAAAGCTTGCCCAAAGGATCCCTTCCCCCTTCCACGCATCGATCAAATCATTGATGCTACCGCAGGACATGAGTCATTGTGTTTCCTCGACGCATACTCCGGTTACCACCAAATCAAGATGGCGGAGTCCGACCAAGCCGCAACGGCATTCATCACACCATACAATCCCTTCTGTTTTAACACAATGCCTTTTGGGCTCAAGAACGCCAGCGCAACATATCAGCGCAAGATTCAGACATGTCTGGAGAAACAAATCGGCAAAACAGTAGAGGCATACGTAGACGATGTGGTTGTTAAAACCAAACACGTCGACTCTTTGATAGACGACTTGAGGCTCACATTCGACAACCTCCGAACATACAACATCAAGCTCAGTCCGGAAAAATGCATTTTCGGCGTACCAGCCGGAAAACTCTTGTGTTTCATTGTATCCAGTAGAGGTATCGAAGCTAATCCGGCCAAAATCCGAGCTTTGTCACAGTTGGCTATACCAACCGACCTCAAACAAATCCAGAAGTTAACTGGATGCGTGGCGGCCCTAAGCCGCTTTATCTCCCGCTTAGGAGAAAAAGCTTGACCCCTTTATCGCCTTCTTCGGCGCACCGAACACTTTGAGTGGACGGACGCTGCCACAGCCGGATTGGAAGAAATAAAGGCCATTTTGGCAACCAACCCAATCCTGGCCGCGCCAAACATTGGCGAACCAATGCTATTGTAGATTGTAGCAACTCATCAAGTTGTAAGCGCAGTGCTCGTCGTCGAACGAGAAGCTGCCGGACATAAATTCCCTCTTCAAAAGCCGGTATACTATGTATCCACTGTCCTCACTCCATGCAAATCACGGTACCCACATTATCAAAAGATAGCCTATGCGGTATTCATGGCGTCCCGGAAGCTACGGCACTACTTTCAAGAGTGTTCGATTACGGTAGCCTGGGAAGTGCCACTTATTGATATTATAAACAACTGCGACGCTACGGGCCAGATTGCCAAATGGGCCATTGAGCTCCTCCCGTTCGACATAACATACAAACCCCGACGAGCCATTAAATCGCAAGTATTGGCCGACTTCGTCGCCGAATGGATGGAGGCCAAAATCCCTAAAGAGTACGGTGCATACTCCAACTAGATCATGCACTTCAACGGTTCTAAAATGCTGGCCGGTCTAGGGGCTGGCGTCGTCCTGACATCCCCAACCGAGGATACCGTTCAGTACGTACTGCAAATATTGTATACAGACTCCAACAATGCAGCCGAATACGAAGCTCTATTGCATGGTCTTCGGATGGAAGTCTCCATGGGCATTCAATGCCTCGAGGTGCATGGGGATTCAAACCTCGCAATATCCCAAATAAATGGAGACTTTGACGCCAAGGATCCGAAAATGGCGGCCTATCGAAACGCCATCCTAAAAATGTCAGCTCGGTTCGAGGGGCTCGAATTTCACCATGTGGCTCGGGAAAACAATCAGGCGGCGGACATCCTCGCCCGCATCGGCGCAAAACGCGATACAATCCCCCCAACATATTTCTGGAAAGGCTGTCCAAGACATCCGTAATATGGGAAGGAGACACCGGTAACAATAGTCCGAACCTGGCCAAAATGCCCGATACCGAACACTCTGACACAATCGGAGGCTCTGCCACCGAAATAACACCTTCAGCCCACGTAATAATGGCCATTATTTCCCCGTGGACAGAACCATTCCTGGCCTACCTAACTAGACAGGAACTTCCGAAGGACCAAAATGAGGCATGCTGCATAGTGCGGCGATCCAAGGCCTACAGGGTCCATGAGGGAGAATTGTACAAAAAAAGCACCACCGGAGTCCTTCAAAGGTGCATCTCCGAGGAGGAAGGGTGGAATCTTTTGGCAGAAATTCACGCCGGACTCGATGGTCATCACGCCGCAGCCCAGGCCCTTGTAAGCAGGGCCTTCTGCACAGGATTCTATTGGGCAACAGCTCGGGCAGACACACAGGACTTGGTCCGACGTTGCGCCGGTTGCCAGCTCTTTGCAAATCAAAGCCACATGCCACCCACCGCCCTCCAAACCTCCAAAAAATCCCCATTACATGGCCCTTTGCGGTCTGGGGCCTTGACATGGTTGGACCCCTTAAAGGGGGAACCCACAAGCAAAAATACTTACTGGTCATGGTGGATAAATACACCAAATGGATAGAGGCCAAACCTGTTAAAACTGCCGAATCTGGACCGGTGATAGACTTCATATCGGGGGTTGTACACTGTTATGGCGTCCCCCACAGCATCATCACTGACAATGGCACGAACTTCACGGCCGACGAGGTAAAACTCTGGTGCAGCAAAATGGGCATCAAGCTCGATTATGCGTCAGTCTATCACCCACAAACCAACGGTCAAGTCGAGCGAGCAAATGGTCTTATAATGAGTGGCATTAAACCCAGATTAGTGCATTCCTTAACGGAGTCTAACACACACTGGGTAGAGGAGATCGACTCCGTACTCTGGGGGCTGCGGACCATGCCGAATCGTAGTACCGGATATACACCGTTCTTTATGGTGTACGACGCAGAGGCAGTGTTGCCCTGTGACATAATTCATGACTCACCTCGAGTGCGCATGTACGAAGAAAGAGAAGCCGTGCTCGATCGGCAAGACAGTCTGGACACCTTGGAGGAGGAGCGCGATGTAGCCAAAGCCCGTTCCGCATTTTATCAGCAACAGGCTCGCAGATACCAAAGCAGAGAAGTACGGGCCAAAACTTATAACGTTGGCGAACTAGTTCTACGCCTGCCGGATAAGAAAAAGAACAAGCTCGAGCCCAGGTGGGAAGGTCCCTTCATTATTGACCAAGTTCTGACCAGTGGAGCGTGATACGTCTCCGTCGTATCTACTTTTCCAAACACTTTTGCCCTTGTTTTGGACTCTAATTTGTATGATTTGAATGGAACTAACCCGGACTAACGCTGTTTTTAGCAGAATTGCCATGGTGTTGTTTTATGTGCAGAAAACAAATATTCTCGGAATGACCTAAAACTCCACGGAACATCTTAGAAAAAATAATAAAAAATCCTCGCCAAAGATGAAGACCAGGGGGCCCACACCCTTCTCACGAGGGTGGGCCCCCCCTAGGGCGCGCCCCCTACCTCGTGGGCCCCATGGATGCCCTCCGACGCCAACCCCAACTCTATATATTTGCTTTCGGAGAGAAAAAAATCAGAGAGAAGAAATCATTGCGTTTTACGATACGGAGCCGCCGCCAAGCCCTAAAACCTCTCGGGAGGGCTGATCTGGAGTCCGTTCGGGGCTCCGAAGAGGGGGATTCGTCGCCGTCGTCATCATCAACCATCCTCCATCACCAATTTCATGATGCTCACCGCCGTGTGTGAGTAATTGCATCGTAGGCTTGCTGGACGGTGATGGGTTAGATGAGATTTATCATGTAATCGAGTTAGTTTTGTTAGGGTTTGATCCCCAGTATCCATTATGGTCTGAGATTGATGTTGCTATGACTTTGCTATGCTTAATGCTTGTCACTAGGGCCCGAGTGCCATGATTTCAGATCTGAACCTATTATGTTTTCACGAATATATGTGAGTTCTTGATCCTATCTTGCAAGTCTATAGTCACCTACTATGTGTTATGATCTGGCAACCCCGAAGTGACAATAATCAGGACCACTCCCGGTGATGACCATAGTTTGAGGAGTTCATGTATTCACTATGTGCTAATGCTTTGTTCCAGTTCTCTATTAAAAGGAGGCCTTAATATCCCTTAGTTTCCAATAGGACCCCGCTGCCACGGGAGGGTAGGACAAAAGATGTCATGCAAGTTCTTTTCCATAAGCACGTATGACTATATACGGAATACATGCCTACATTACAATAATGAATTGGAGCTAGTTCTGTGTCACCCTACGTTATGACTGTTACATGATGAACCGCATCCGGCATAATTATCCATCACTGATCCGGTGCCTACGAGTTTCCCATATACTGGTTTATGCTTATTTACTTTTCCGCTGCTACTGTTACAATCACTACAAAATACCAAAAACATTACTTTTCTGTCTTTACTTTTGTTGCCGCTACCACCACTATCATATTACTTTGCTACTAAAAATTTTGCTGCAGATACTAAGTTTCCAGGTGTGGTTGAATTGACAACTCAACTACTAATACTTGAGAATATTCTTTGGCTCCCCTGTGTCGAATCAATAAATTTGGGTTGAATACTCTACCCTCGAAAGCTGTTGCGATCCCCTATACTTGTGGGTTATCAGAGCGTACCGACTGCGGGATGCATCGACTAGTCGACTCGAGCCGAACCCATGGAACGCGGCCAGGCTTCGAAGATTCTACGCCTAGCACCGGACTCTATGTTAGTCCCCTCCCTTTGTCCATTTTCTGCATCTACATCATCTATCTTGTTTCCCTTTCTTTCTTTCTCTTATTATTTCTCTAGGCCTTCAAGGGTCACCTTGTGCCTCACTTGTACATTACAGATGCGCTAGCCGCACTCTTCATACCTGGGGGCTTGTTTCACAGAAGCTTAAATTATTTATCTTGGCCTCATGCCTAACACATGTGTTATACTTCCGCATGTACCTTTTTTCACCATTATATGCATCGATATGACTTTAGTTTTGGCCAATCTGGGTTGCCTGGCTCTGGTATTTATGCCCTATGTTCCCGTTAATTCGGCTAGGGCATAAGGGGAGCATCTCTGCGATTGTTACTGCCGGGTCAGCCGGATGTGTACCTCAGACTGGGTGAAGCCGAAAGCTAGCATTCTTAAGGGAATATTCGGTCGGTGAACAAAAGATGATTCTTATTTATTGTCCATATCTGCCCCCAGATGTTTTTTTCTGTGTTTCCTATCGCAGTCTGGACATGCACTTTAGGGCATGCTTAGCAAGGGAAAGGAACCCTTAACGGAACTATTCTCCCTGGAAGATGTTTCTTACTACCCATGTAATATAACATAACTAGTTGGGCACTTGTCTGATAAAGCACTAATGACCCCTACGCCTGGTCTCCACGCATACCCCGGTTTTATATAACTCAGCGGGTATTCGGATTCACTCCGGACAATCGGGCCCGGAGGTTGAAGCGAAAAGGTCCGCAACGACAAATGATCTACAATCTGGCTAGAAGGCATTATACATGTCACTTTAATTACATAGTCATGCTGACTGACTAAACTCCTCCTCTATACCATCCAACAGGCGGTCTAGCTTACAATCCTGTTGGGAATACTTTGCGGCTAATTCTACTTGCCCATAAACTAAGCTAACGGGGATCTCTTTTCCGTCAAGCCCCACAGGTCCGACCTCGGTCATGTGATTTGGGTCTGCCTTGGTATACCGCGTCTTCACCATGGCCCAGGCTTCTCTGGCACCCTGTCGGCAGGCTGATATCTTCCATAATCGGAAGCGCCTCCGTGCTCCCTTCAACTTCTCCGCAAGCTCTGCAACGCCTTCTGGCAGGGAGACGGACGGCCACAAAGCCTGGGTAACACCCTGCATCACCAGCCGAACTTGTTCGTGTAGATGTGACAGCTCGGACAGAAGATCACCCACAGACCTGGGCATTTCCTCCGCGGGACGACCCGTCAGCATACCTACAGACATAACGCTGTTAGTCGACTTCTTCGTTGAACTCCTTTAACAGGATTCGTTCAAGCACTTACTGAAAATGCCGCGTCGAAGCCGCTTATTCTCCTTCTCAGAGTCCGCAAGCTGGCCCCGAACGTCTTTTAGTTCAACGCTCAGCTTAACATTGGCATCTTGGAGATTGATTTTCTCCCGCCTAACCTCAGTCAGCACGCGTTTGCCAGCTTCTAGCTGTCGTATAACATGCTGGTCCTCCGGATTCTCCCCGGACTCATCTGCAACATCTGTTGTTAGAACCGCAGCTATGCCGCACACTATATGGTAACCATCACTCTTTAAAGTAAATGTTACCAGCGGGAGCCTTTTTCTGTTCCTGCAATGCGGCAAGAGCGGCCCACAGTTGGGCCTTGCATTCCTCTAGCTCCTAGGACAACCTAGTATTCTTCTCTGAAAGAACCTGCACATTAAAGATGATCCTTAAATCAGTTCTGCTAACTGTTTCAAGTCTCAGGGGCTACTGATACATATAAATCGCCAGATTTACTCACCCATACATCCTTTACATACTGTGGCTCTGGCTAGACCATCTTGAGCAGCACGGAGGTACGCCTCTTCAGAATTAAAGGCATCGAACGCCTCTGGTGAGAAACAAGCGTCGCGGAGTACGGCCCGACGGCGCCTATGACTCATGGCGCTTTCCACTTCCGAGTTTGTAGCGGATAATCTATCTGCATCCTCTGTAGGGGGATTATCCGGCGCCTGCGCCATGTCGGCTTCTGCCTCCATGTCCGGTCCAGGCGCCCGACTGGTGGAAGCTTGATTGGCAGCATCGCCGGACATATTCCGACGAGCATTTTTTCTGTTAAAGAAACACGGGCATCGTTACATTTTGAGAAAGACGGCAACCACGGAGCGGGGTTTTTCCTATACCTTTGCGCTGACGTCTCCGTCCTGGCCGCCTTCCTTTTTGGCCTACCCGGCCTCGGTGCCTCTTGTTGGCGAGTGGCTGCGGGTTCGGCAGGGCATCCCGAATGCCTTCCCTGCAAAAGATGCCATGTGTATATGGTGGGTGAAGTGCCTAGAAGGGGATCATAGTTTTGGAGTTGGGACTTTTTGATTGTTCTTACCTGTGATGCAGGGAGCAGTCCGGGATAGTCGGTCGTAATGGCCACCAGGACATCGTCGCAGCTTAACTGATAGAATTGTCGGTCTACCAGTTCCACGGAGATAACCGGATCTTCTTCAAGTCCGGAGTCGAGGGCCCGGTCAGGGTCCTCTGGTTGTGGAGAAGGGCTGCTGACCTCCTTTATGGCTTTTCGCAGTTCCTGCCGCAAAGTGGCAAGGTGAATACTTACGACTAAGAATGTGGGGAAAATGGGAGCAGGGAGATATAACTTACCCAGCTTGGAGGATTGTACATGGAGAATGCATCACGTGGCTTGATGCGGGTGAACTCCTCTTCCTTACCCTTGAACAGTTCGGACAGAATCTTCGCTAGAGCGGCAGCATTGTCCGGACCCTTACGCCCGCAGCGGGTGGCGTCATCCGCCCCGTTATAACACCACAAGGGGTGCCCGCGATATTGAAGTGGTTGCACTCCCCGCATTATGCAAATCGACATAACTTCGATTATTGTCAATCATAATCGAGCCAGTGCTTTGATCCGGTTCATCAGATAGAGGACTTCTCCGTTGTCTTCCGCCTGGGGGCTCCATGGGCGCCAACTTCGGCGCTTCTTCAGAGGACCATTGTTGAACTCAGGTAGACCCCGCCGAACAGGGTCCGGAAGGGGGATGTCCACCATATAAAACCATTCTGAAGGCCAGTCTTCGGACGGCATCTTTGGGGTACCGGACAGGTATCCGGTATTGGCAATGCGCCATATTTCGGCTCTGCCCATTTGATAAAGTGATTCCCTCTATGTGCGAGGGACAAGGCAGAATAGCCTTTTCCACAGCTCGAAGTGAGCCTCGCAGCCCAGGAACAACTCACAGAGAGCAACATAGCCGGCGATATGTAGAATGGAGGCAGGGGTGAGATTGTGTAATTGGAGGCCGTAGAACTCCAGGAGCTCGTGGAGGAACAGATGAATTGGAAATCCGAATCCCCTTAGTAAATAAGGAACAAGGCAGACCCGTTCCCCCATGGAGGGACAAGGAAGGCTATCCGCTTGCGCCCCGCCATTATAGGTGGCGAGCCCGGCTCGAACGGGCACCATATACGCCGGAGGGAGAAATCCCTTAGTCTGCAGCTTGACTAATCGACTGTGCAGGACTGAACACCTCTCCCAATCACCGAGCTTAGGGCTACGGGGGCGGGAGGAGGAGCTGCGAAGGTTGGCAATGCTGGAATGGATCTTTCCGAAGCACGCTCTGATGAATTCTCGCTCGGGGAGGATGATATGGATCGAATCTAAGAATCCCCGTCCCTTTAATATACAATTTATTTATCTGGCTAGGGGGGCGAATGTAAAAACACCCTGGCACCTCGTATTCATTCGACGCGTGGGAGATAGCCCTTATTGGGCACAGAAGCCAAGAGGTTCAACATTTATGGAGCCGGACACTGCTTACGAACACTTGAAAGTTGGAGAAGAACCCGCCTTGCAATGCCGAAGACAACACTGCGCGCCGGACTCATCGTCATTGAAGCCTGGTTCGGGGGCTACTGAGGGAGTCCTGGATTAGGGGGTCTCCGGTCAGCCGGATTATATCCTTTGGCCGGACTGCTGGACTATGAAGATACAAGATTGAAGACTTCGTCTCGTGTCTGGATGGGACTCTACTTGGCGTGGAAGGCAAGCTACGTAATACGGATATGTATATTTCCTCCTTTGCAACCGACCTTGTGTAACCCTAGCACCCTCCGATGTCTATATAAACCGGAGGGTTTTAGTCCATAGGACACAACAATGACATACAATCATACCATATGCTAGCTTCTAGGGTTTAGCCTCTCTGATCTCGTGGTAGATCTACTCTTGTATTACCCATATCATCAATATTAATCAAGCAGGACGTAGGGTTTTACCTCCATCAAGAGGGCTCGAACCTGGGTAAAACTTCGTGTCCCCTGCCTCCTGTTACCATCCGCCTAGACGCACAGTTCGGGGCCCCCTACCCGAGATCTGCCGGTTTTGACACCGACAACGGCCGCCCGAACCTCCAGATACGGTCCGACGCGTCTTTCTCCTGACACATGGATAACAGGAAGGTCACGGTTGGACGTGACCGCTCAGGTGAAGGTTGGCGAATTCATACCTCTTCGATGAGGGCACGGCCGTATCTTCGTTTGCTTTCCTCTTGGAAGGCTCGCCTGGAGTGGGGGACGCTCTCTTTGGAGGTACCCTTGGAGTAGTACGGCGCGCCGGACCCTTCCCCGTTTGAGCACAAGACAGTGCAGTGGGTAAGAAGGAAGGAGAGACCTATTTGAATAAGGTGTGTTCGGATCACTTACGTGTGAAGCTGGAAGAAGACCTGGGTAGTCGGCGATGATGGCCACTTCTGTGCCATCGTAGCTCGCCTAGTAAAACACCCCCTCCGCAAGCACCACAAATATATCCGGATCCTCTTCGAACCCGAGATCTAGCTCCCGGTTGTGGTCCTCTGGCTGTGGGGCAGGACTATAAAATCCCTCGGTGACCTTTCGGCAATGTTGTCATAAGCAAACAAGCTAGAAGTTTATCAAAGGCAATTCGGAGATGGAAGAAGTAAAAACGGAGGGGTCGGGCCTTACCCAGCTGGGAGGGTTATACATAGAGTGCCCGTCTCTAAATTTGACGCGGAGAAATTCCTTTTCCTCCCCTTTGAATAATTCGGCTAATATCTTAGCCAAAGCGGCAGGGGTATCTAGACCTTTCCGGCCGCAGCGAGAGGCGTCATCCTCCCCATTGTAGTGCCACATGGGAAGCCCTCTGTATTGGAGCGGCTGAACCCCTCGCGCTATGGAAATCGCCATAACCTCGATTACTGTGAGTTCGGACTGAGTGAGCTCTCTTATCCTGCTCATCAGCTGATGAACCTCCGCACCATCTTCCTCTTCAAGACTCCGGGGACACCGACTGTGGCGTTTATTCAGCGGGATGCGAGCAAATTCAAAAAGACCCTTTTGAATCTGGTCGGGAAGCGCAACGTCCTCTGTATAAAACCATTCTGAGGGCCATTCATCAGGTGCCTTCCTTGGTGTGCCAGATGGATATCCGGTATCGGCGACGCGCCATACTTCAGCTCCGCCCACTTCAAATATTGACCCTTCATGATTGCGCGGGACGAGACAAAACAACTTCCTCCACAACTCAAGGTGAGCATCGACGCCCATGAAAAGTTCGCATAAAGCGACGTAACCCGCAATGTGCAGAAGAGGCTGGACTGAAGTTGTGCAGCTGGAGGCCGTAATATTCTAGAAGCCCTCGGAGGAATGGATGGATTGGAAATCCAACGCCTCTTAGCAGGTAGGGGACAAAACACACTCGCTCCCCAGGACGGATTGGGGAAGTCCTCTGCCTGAGTCCCCTCATTGAAGGAAGCTAGCCCCGTTCGAACATGGACTAGATAAGCATGGGGAAGGAATCCCTGCGTTTGCTACTTCGTCAATCGGCTATGAGACACGGAACACCTCTCCCGCTCGCATTTCTCTGGGTCGGGATGAGCAGAGGAGCTGGGAACACTAGCCATGCTGGAATAGTTTCTCCTGAGCAGTCTCTGGGGATTTCTTCTGCGTAGCGCTGAATGGACCTGGGATCCAATCTCTTTAAATAGGCGCTCTTCCTCGCATGGATGGGGTTTTATTCGCAAAAATACTCTGACTTTCCACATTCACTCGACACGTGGAGGACAAAGATTATTCAATGCGCAGAAGCCAAGGAGGCGACATTGGATCAATGGCCGAATACATTACTTGGAGATCGTCGAAGGGAGAACCCGCCTTGCAATGTCGAAGACAATATGTGTGCCGAGCACCTCGTAATTGAAGAATGGTTCGGGGGCTACTGAGGGAGTCCTGGACTAAGGGGTCCTTGGGCGTCCGGCCTGTTATCCATGGGTCAGACTGATAGGCTGTGAAGACATGAAGGCCGAAGACTATACCGTGTCCGGATTGGACTCTACTTGGCGTGGAAGGCAAGCTTGGCGACCAAAGATTCCTTCTTATGTAACCGACTCCATGTAAACCCTAGATCCTCTCGGTGTCTATATAAACCAAAGGGGTAGTCCGAAAAGGACACCACATATACTCATTACCATACCCATGTAGGCTAGACTTCTAGGGTTTAGCCATTACGATCTCGTGGTAGATCAACTCTTGTAATACTCATATTCATCAAGATCAATCAAGCAGGAAGTAGGGTATTACCTCCATAGAGAGGGCCCGAACCTGGGTAAACATCATGTCCCATGTCTCCTGTTACCATTGATCCTAGACGCACAGTTCAGGACCTCCTACTCGAGATCCGCCAGTTTTGACATCGACACCGAAGACTCTAAGGTAGCAGGTGCCTTCCTTTTCTTTGCTGCTGCTCGCTCCGCAGCTTTAGTTTTCTTCGCTTTTGTTGCAGAAGGAAGAACATGGCATAACGTTTGTGAAGGAGGACCAGAGGAAATTGGTTCATTTTCCTCAGGCGCAACTGATGCAGTTGCCCTGACTTGCTCAGTTTCTTCAGGCGCAGCGACAGATGCTTCAGCTGGCCTGGCTTGTTCTTCAGGCGCAACACTAGTGGTTGCCCTGGCAATCTCATCAGCGACTGGAATATCTTCATCAGCCCTGGTACTTGTTCATTAGCAGCCTAATTTTCATCAGCGGTGCTAGCATGTTCTTCAGTGGGCTGAGTAGATGCTTTAGCTTGAGGAGATTCATGTTGCGTTGGAGTAGCAATATTTGAGGTGAATCCTTCAGCCAGTCTCACAAATTTGACTTTGGTTCCAAGCCAATCTGCACGGTAGGTGCTGAATTCATCACCGAGTCGTTCGATCTCATACTATATAGCAACAAGTTCATCAGTTGTCATTTTGATAACATTCTTCTTCAGAAAACGCTTCTTCTTATACTGAGCTTTCTTCAGCTGCCCGGCCTTCTGAAATTTCCATTTTTCTTCACTGATGAAGGCGGTCAGCATGTGACTTTGGCCAGGAGTGAGCTCGAAGTCAGGCATAGGTGTGTTGGGGTCCTTGTGCCAGAGATCAATGTACTCAAGGATCACCTTGGGATCCAATAGAAGAGGCACATTGGTGCCTTTGGCTCTAGCGGCCTGTTGTTGTCTATCTTTGATGATTTCAGCGAGTTCTTCTTCATCAGCTTCGTCATCACTGGATGGTACATGAAAGACAACCTGCTTTTTGTGAGGAGTTGGTCTTGAGCCTCGTTCAGAAGTAGCCTTTGTCTTCAGCAAGGTTGGGCCTGTTGAGGATTGAAGGGGAGCTGAGGAACTTGCAGAGGCTCCTGAGGCAATTGAGATGCCAATGGTCTTTTGGCACAAGGCGAGGTGCACAGGTGCTGAGGACTTTGGAGGAGCAGCTGAAGATTTTGCAGCTTGAGGAACTAGAGCTACTCGAGGAATTTGCTGTGAGGGCTTTGAAGAGCTGGGCCATGAGGGCATTGCTAAGGAGCTTGGCCGTGAGGGAAATGAAGCAAAAGCACTTGGCTTGTGAGCAGGCTTCTTGGGCATAGCCTTCTTGGGCTTGCTAGCAGAGACCTCAGCATCAGTGTCTTTGTTGAATTTCCTCACTGCCTCTTTGACCACTTTGGCCAGTTTAGCTTGTCGCTTGGTGTCGGTGTCAAAACCGGCGGATCTCGGGTAGGGGGTCCCGAACTGTACGTCTAGGCCGGATGGTAACAGGAGGCGGGGAACACTTTGTTTTACCCAGGTTCGGGCCCTCTCGATGGAGGTAATACCCTACTCCTGCTTGATTAATATTGATGATATGGGTAGTACAAGAGTAGATCTACCACGAGATCAAGGAGGCTAAACCCTAGAAGCTAGCCTATGGTATGATTGTTGTGTATGGAGTTGATTGCCTACGGACTACAACCCTCCGGTTTATATAGACACCGGATAGGGTTAGGGTTACACAGAGTCGGTTACAACGGTAGGAGATCTTGAATCTCCGCATCGCCAAGCTTGCCTTCCACGCCAAGGAAAGTCCCTTCCGGACACGGGACGAAGTCTTCAATCTTGTATCTTCATAGTCCAGGAGTCCGGCTGAAGGTATAGTCCGGCTCCCCGAACACCCCCTTATCCAAGACTCCCTCAGTAGCCCCCGAACTAGGCTTCAATGACGATGAGTCCGGCGCGCAGATTGTTCGGCATTGCAAGGCAGGTTCTTCTCCAAATCTTGTGTACCTGTAGGAATAATGTCCGATTTTTGTAATGTAGTGCTCCTCGGCTTACACGCCCAATAATGGCCGTCTTCCACGTGTTCAAACAAATGCGAAAAGCCGGGGTGTTTTTACATCCACACCCCTAGCCGTATAAACGAGCCGCCTATTTAACGGAATGGGGATTTAGGTCCAAACCACATCTTCTCCTTTCCGTGAGTTATCATCAGAGCGCTTCCAGCAAAGGTCCATTCCAACATGACCAGCCGTCGCAGCTCCTCCCCTCGCCCCTCCGGTCCCAAACCCGGGGACTGGGAGAGTTGCACCATCCCGCATAGCAAGTTAGCGTCACTTCAGGCCAAGGGATTTCTCCCTCAGGCATACATGGTTCCGGTCCAAGCCAGTCTCGCCACCTATAATGGTGGAAAACAAGTGGAGAGCACCCCCAATCCTTCTAAAGGAGAGCGGGTGTGCCTCGTCCCCTATCTAATAAGGGGACTGGGATTTCCAATTCACCCATTTGTCCGCAGGCTTCTGGAGTTCTACGGCCTCCAACTGCACAACCTCAGGCCCGCCTCTGTATTGAATATTGCGGGTTTCGTCGCCCTTTGCGAGCTATTTTTAGGCGTTGAGGCTCATTTCGCGCTGTGGAAGAGGTTATTCTGCCTGGTGCCCCGCTCTAAAGAGGGGTCTATATACCAAGTGGGCGGAGCCGAAGTATGGCGCATCGCCGGGACCGGATACCTATCCGGAACCCCAAAGAAGGCGTCCGAGGACTGGCCTTCGAAATGGTTTTATATAGATGACGTCCCGCTACCGGACCCTATCCGGGTCGGTCTCCCTGAGTTCAACAGTGCTCCATTGAAGAAACGCTTGAGCTGGCGTCCGCGGAGCTCTCAGAGAGAAAGCGACAGAGACGTCCTCTACCTGATGGGCCGGATAAGACTGTCGGCTCATTCCGGACTAACCATGATTGGAGTCATGGCTGCATGCATTATGCGGGGGGTGCAGCCGCTTCAATATAGAGGCCACCCCATGTGGGATTTCAACTGGGAGGATGACGCCACACGTTACGGTCGTAAGGGGCCGGCCTCAGCCGCCGCCCTAGTAAAGATCTTATCCTCTTTGTACAAGGGAGAAAAGGAGGAATTCCTTCGAGTCAATCCGCAGGCCGGATTTACTATGTACGATCCTCCAAGTTGGGTAAGTGAATAATTGCGCTTGCCCGTTTGTTTTGTACTCCCTCGGTTAGATATGTAGTCTAACAACTTCAATGTCGGAACTGCGACAGGTGGTAAAGGATATGAACAGCCGCCCTCCACAGCCCGAGGACCCAGAACGGTCCCTCGATCCGGACTCCGAAGAGGATCCGGACATATCGGTGGAGCTTATCGACGGGGTGTTCCATCAGCTAAGCAAGGACAACACCTTGGTAGCCATCACGGCTGATTACCCAGGGTTAATCCCGGCCTCCCAGGTGACAGAAACCGGAGTATCATTCCCTTGAGAGAGATTCCACTCTCACGTATTCCGGTGTTTTTGAAGACAACCGTGTTTTGCAGGGGAGATTTCCGAGGCAGGAGGCCGAACCTGCGGCGGCTAGCCAACGAGGGGCCGCAGGGCCCCGTGGGGCAAAAAGGAATGTAGTCCGGACTGAGATGCCGGCGCAAAGGTATAGCGCACCCTCTGTTTCCCTGGTGTTATTCTATCAGGGCATATTAACGTTTGTGCTATCTTCAGAACGAAGAGACCTCGCTGGACTACATCCGGAGAGGTTGGCAATCGCGCCTCCACCAGCCAGGCTCCAACGTCTGGCCAGGAAGCGGAGGCGAGCACAAGGAGCGCACTGGACGCTCCTCCGACAGAGGATGCGGATAGGCTGTCTGCCACAAATTCTAAAGTGGAGAGTGCCATGAACCACAGGCGTCGCCGGACAGTTCTACGCGACGCTTGTTTCTCCCAAGAGGCTTTAGATGCCTTTAATTCGGGAGATGCGTACCTCCGTGCTGCTCAAAATGGTTTAGCCAGAGCCACGGAGCAGTATGTAAAAGACATACAGGTAAGAAAATTTTGGTCAAATATATATATATACTAGTAGCCCCCGAGACTTGAAATAGTTAGAGCAACTGATTTAAGGATCATTTAATATGCAGCTTCTTATAGAGAAGAATACCGTACTGTCCCAGGAGCTAGAAAAGTGCAAGGCCCAACTAGAGGCCGCACTAGCCGCAGCAGGGGAGCCCAAAGAGACCCCCTCAGGTAAGATACACTTCGAAACATTAGTGTTGTGCGGTGTGGGTGCAAATCTGATAGATCATATTGCAGATGGTGCCGGACTAGATCCGGACAAGCAACAACTCTTACGCCGGCTAAAGGCCGGTGAGAGTATGTTGACAAAGGTGAGGCGAGAGAAGAATGATCTTCAGGATGCCAACACCAAGCTGGATGTCGAACTTAAAGATGTTTGTGGCCAGCTGTCGGACTCGACGAAGGAGAATCAGCGGCTTTGACGCGGCATTTTTAGTAAGTGCTTGAACGAAGTTTGAAAAAAGAGTTCGGCGAGGAAGTCGACTAACAGAGTAATATCTGTAGGTATGCTCACAGGTCGTCCTGCAGAGGAGATGCCCGGTTCTACGGATGACCTTCTTCCCGAACTCATGCAACTACACGAGCGAATTCGGCAGGCGATGCGAGGCGTTGCCCAAGCCTTATGGCCTGCCCACTCCAAGCCCGAGGGCCTTGGAGAGCTTGCTGAGAAGCTGAAGGGAGCTCGGCGGTGCTTCCGGTTGTGGAAGATATCGGCCTGCCGACAAGGCGCTAGGGAGGCCTGGGCCATGGTGAAGACCCGTTTTACGAAGTCTGACCCAAACCACATGGCCGAGGTTGGACCAGTGGGGCCTGACGGGAAGGGGATCCCTGTAAGCTTAGTATACGGCCAAGTAGAGTTAGCCGCGAAGTATTCCCAGCAGGACTGTAAATTAGACAGCCTGTTAGATGGTGTAGAAGAGGAATACAACCAGTCAGAATGACCATGTAATTTTGAATTGACATGTGCAATGCCTTCTAGCCGGATTGTAGACGTTTGTCGTTGCTGACCTTTTCGCTTCAACCTCGGGACCTGACGGTCCGGAGTGTGTCCGAATACCATAGCGGTTATATAAGAACCGTGGTATGCGTGGAGACCAGGCGTAGGGGTCATTAGTGCTTTATCAGACAAGTGCCCAACTAGTTATGTTATATTACATGGTTAGTAAGAAACATCTTCCAGAGAGAATAGTTCCGTTAGGGGTTCCTTTCGCTGGGAGGCATGCCCTAAAGTGCATGTCCGGACTGCGTAAAAAGACGCAGAAAAAAGCATCTGGGGGCGCATAAAATGAGTAAAAAGATCATCTTTTATCTCACCGACCGAATATTCCCTTAAGAACGCTAGCTTTTGGCTTCACCCAGTCTGAGGTACACATCCGGCTGACCCGGCAGTAACAATCACAGAGGTGCTCCCTTTACCGCCTAGCCGAACAATCAGGAACGTAGGGGTAAGCACAGGAGCCAGGCAACCCAGCTTGGCCAAAACTTAAGTCATATCGATGCATATAATGGTGAAGAGAAAGGTACATGCGGAAGTTTGACGCATGTGTTGGGCATGAAGCCCGTATAAATAAGCTTCTGTTAAAGAAGCCCCCAGGTTTAATGAGCGCGAGCAGCGCGTCACTAGATGAGCCTTTAAGGGCTATAAGAGAAAAGAGGGGAAGGAGAGAAATGTAAGACAGAAAAATGCAAAAAATGTACAAAGGAAGGAGACGAACATAGAGTCCGGCGCTAGGCATAGAATCTTCGGAGACGGGTGGCGTTCCACGGGTTCGGCTCGAGTCGGTTATCCAACGCATCTCGCAGGCGGTACGCCCCGCCAGTCAGGACTTGGTCGATTATGAATGGACCTTCCCACTTGGGCTTGAGTTTGTCCTTTTTCTTATCCGGCAGGCGTAGAACTAGTTCGCCAACATTGTAATTTTTGGCCCGTACTTCTCTGCTTTGATATCTTCGGGCCTGCTGTTGATAAAATGCAGAACGGGCTTTTGCCACGTCACGCTCCTCCTCCAGGGCGTCCAAGTTGTCCTACCAATCGAGCTCGGCTTCTATTTCTTCGTACATGCGCACTCTAGGTGAGTCATGAATTATGTCGCAGGGCAGAACTGCCTCTGCGTCTTACACCATAAAAAATGGTGTGTGTCCGGTGGTGCGATTTGGCGTGGTCCGCAGCCCCCATAGCACGGAGTCGAGCTCCTCTACCCAGTGCGTGTTAGATTCCTTGAGGGACCGCACCAGTCTGGGTTTAATGCCGCTCATGATAAGACCATTTGCATGTTCGACCTGGCTGTTGGTTTGTGGGTGATAGACGGAAGCATAATCGAGCTTGATGCCATGTTTTTGCACCAGAGTTTTACCTCGTCGGCGGTAAAGTTTGTACCGTTATCGGTTATGATGTTGTGGGGGACGCCATAACGGTGTACAACCCCGGATATGAAGTCTATCACAGGTCCGGATTCAGCCGTTTTAACAGGTTTGGCATCTATCCATTTGGTGAATTTATCCACCATGACCAGTAAGTATTTTTTTCTATCGGTCCCACCTTTAAGGGGTCCGACCATGTCAAGCCCCCAGACCGCAAAAGTCCAAGTGATGGGTATAGTTTGGAGTGCGGTGGGTGGCATATGGCTTTGGTTGGCAAAAAGTTGGCAACCAGCGCATCGTTGGACTAGGTCCTGAGCGTCTGCCCGGGCCGTCGGCCAATAAAAGCCTGTACGGAAAGCCTTGCTAACAAGGGACCGAGCAGCGGCGTGGTGACCACCGAGTCCAGCATGAATTTCAGACAGAAGGTTCTGCCCTTCCTCTTCGGAGATGCACCTTTGAAGGACTCCAGTAGTGCTTTTCTTATAAAGCTCTCCCTCATGGACTCTATAGGCTTTAGATCGCCGCACTATGCAGCGGGCCTCGTTTTGGTCCTCCGGGAGTTCCTGCCTAGTAAGGTAGGCTAGGAATGGTTATGTCCACGAGGTGATGACCGCCATTATTACGTGGGCTAAAGGTGTAATTTCATTGGCAGAGCCTCCAATTGTGTCAGATTGTTCGGCGTCGAGTGGTGCGGCTGGGTCCGGGCTGTTATTTGCGGGTTCCCCCTCCCATGCTACGGATGGCTTGAACAATCTTTCCAAAAAGATGTTGGGGGGACTGCATCGTGTTTTGCGCCGATGCGTGCCAGGACGTCCGCTGCTTGATTGTTTTCTCGAGCTATATGGTGAAACTCCAGCCCTTCGAATCGAGCTGACATTTTTAGGACGGCGTTGCGGTAAGCTGCCATTTTTGGGTCCTTGGCGTCGAAGTCTCCATTTATTTGGGATATCGCGAGGTTTGAATCCCCGCGTACCTCTAGGCGCTGGATACCCATGGATACTGCTATCCGGAGACCATGTAGGAGGGCCTCATATTCGGCTGCATTGTTGGAATCCATGTACATGATCTGGAGCACATATTGGACTGTGTCTCCTGTGGGGGACGTCAGGACGACGCCATCCCCCAGTCCGGCCAGCATTTTGGAGCCATCGAAATGCATAATCCAGTTTGAATATGTGTCATACTCTTTAGGGAGCTCGGCCTCCGTCCATTCTGCGACGAAGTCGGCCAAAACTTGCGATTTAATAGCTTGCCGTGGCTTATAGGTTATGTCGAACGGGAGGAGCTCGATGGCCCATTTTGCAATCCGGCATGTTGCGTCGCGGTTGTTGATAATATCGTTGAGTGGTACTTCCGAGGCTACTGTTATGGAACACTCTTGAAAGTAGTGTCGTAGCTTCCGGGATGCCATGAATACTGCGTATGCAATCTTTTGATAATGCGGGTACCGTGATTTGCATGGAGTGAGGACAGTGGATACGTAGTAGACCATCCTTTGAAGGGGGAATTTGTGTCCATTCGTTTCCCGCTCGACAACGAGCACTGCACTGACAACTTGATGTGTTGCTGCAATGTACAATAACATTGGTTCGCCTGTGATTGGCGCGGCCAGGACTGGGTTTGTTGCCAATATGGCTTTTATTTCATCAAGTCCGGCCGTGGAGGCATCCGTCCACTCGAAGTGTTCGGTGCGCCGAAGGAGGCGATAGAGGGGTAGTGCCTTTTCTCCCAAGCGGGAGATGAACCGGCTTAAAGCCGCCACGCATCCGGTTAATTTTTGTATTTGTTTAAGGTCCTTTGGGACATCCAATTGTGACAAAGCTCGGATCTTGGCTGGGTTTGCTTCAATTCCTCTACCAGATACAATGAAGCCCAAGAGCTTTCCGGCTGGAACGCCGAAGACGCATTTTTCTGGGTTGAGCTTGATGTCATATTGTCGGAGGTTATCGAATGTAAGCCTCAAGTCGTTTACTAGGGATTCGACATGTCTTGATTTAACGACCACATCATCCACATACGCCTCCACTGTTTTGCCGATCTGGTTTGCCAGACATGTCTGGATCATGCGCTGATATGTTGTGCCGGCGTTTTTTGCCCGAAGGGCATTGTGTTGAAGCAGAATGGGCCGTATGGTGTGATGAATGTTGTTGCAGCTTGGTCTAATTCTGCCATCTTTATTTGATGGTAACCGGAGTATGCGTCGAGGAAACACAACAAGTCGTGTCCTGCGATGGCATCGATAATTTGATCGATACGGGGGAGGGGGAAGGGATCCTTTGGGCAAGCCTTGTTAAGGTCTTTAAAATCGACACACAGGCGCCAGGATTTGTCCTTCTTTGGTACCATCACCAAGTTTGCTAGCCAGTCCGGATGTTTTATGTCTCTAATGAATCCGGCTTCCAATAGCTTGGCTAGCTCCTCTCCCATGGCCTGTCTCTTGGGTTCGGAAAAACGCCGAAGGGCTTGTTTGACAGGGTTGAATCCTTTTAGGATATTTAAGCTGTGTTCGGCCAGCCTACGTGGGATCCCTGGCATGTCTGAAGGGTGCCAGGCGAAAATATCCCAGTTCTCTTGTAGGAACTCTCACAGTGCGGCGTCTACATCAGGGTTCAGTCGTGCCCCGATGGAAGCTGTTTTATCGGGGTCCGTTGGATGGACCTGGAATTGGACTATTTCGTCAACTGGCTTGAAGGATGTGGATTTGGATCTCTTATCGAGTATCACATCATCCCTGTTAACCGTGGAGCGCAGCGCAGTCAGTTCTTCGGTCGCTAAGGCTTCGGATAGTGCCTCAAGGGCTATGTCCGGATCACTAGCTAGAGTGATAATTCCATTCGGCCCGGGCATCTTAAGCTTCATGTACCCGTAATGGGGTATTGCTTGGAATATTGTGAATGCTTCCCGCCCTAGTAAAGCGTGATGTCCGCTCTTAAACGGGGCCACCTGAAACGTGACTTCTTCAGACCTGTAATTATCCGGCGTGCCGAACACCACATCTAGTGTGATTTTTCCTGTGCAGCGCGCTTCCTGACTGGGGATTATTCCTCTAAAGGTTGTGCTGCTTCGCTCGATGCGGTTCCAGTCTATTTCCATTTTTTGAAGGGTTTCCTCATAAATGAGGTTCAGTTCGCTGCCTCCATCCATGAGAACCTTGGTGAGGCGAAAGCCATCCACTATGGGACTGAGGACCGATGCGGCTGGTGCTCGGGCTGTTCGGAATCTAGGTTCATCACTTGCGTTGAAGGTAATAGCAGTGTCGCTCCACGGATTTATTGTTGCAACTTGAAAGACTTCGGCGAGGCTGCGGAGTGTTCTTTTTCACATATTATTTGATGCGAAAGTCTCGAAGACTGTGAGAACGGTACTGGTCTCCTCGGGCTGGCTTTCTGCAGCCTCCAAAATTAAGAGGTCCTCGCCAATTTTGGCCACCTGCCGGAGTATCCAACATGCTCTAAGGCTGTGAGTTGGTGTGGCGTCCTCTGTACTATGAATTCTACAGGGTCCATCAAGCCACCTTTCCAGTACGGTTCCATGCCCTGTAGAGGGTTTTGGCTTTTTGGTGTTTATCCCGGGTGTCCTATGATGATGCACCCTCTTAGTTCGGACGAGATTACTATTCAAGGCCTGATTATCCCAAAATTTTATTTTGGTTTTCCAGGCACCTTCCATCGCACAGTATTTTTGTACTATGGACGCCAAGTCAGCGAAGCGTGTGATATCACGACGACTTACGGCGTTAAGGATTCCCTCGTCCGTGCAATTACTGCAGAAAATAGAGATTGCGTCTCCCTCGCGGCAATCCTTTATCATGTTCATAACTAGGAGGAATCTGGCCCAGTAATGATGTACTGTTTCCTCGGGCCTCTGCCTGATTTGGGAGAGATCGCTTATGTTCGGGTGGGCGGGTGTCGTTGAATCTGAAACCTCACCCAACCCAAGATTCGGAGGTCGAAGAGTTTCTGAACTCTGAAGTTCGGATTCTTGGATGTTGTCCGATGAATCTAGCCCGTTGCCAGATCCTAAGCTCAGGTCTTGAGTTACATCCTCCTCTCCGCGGGTATCCGGCTTGGAGGAGTCGGGAATTCGGACGTAGCTAGTCTTTAAAATAGATGAAGGGTCGCCGCACTGCGCCTCTACCACGGCAACGTTGTGGGTGACTTGGGGAGAGTTAATTTCTCTTAGATCGGGTTTATGCCCAACCTGATCGTAATCCGTAGCGACCCTCAGGGCGGCGATGCGATCCAAGAGCTCGTTTACGGAAGAGAGCTCCATTGGATCTAGCTGCTCGACGAGCTCCGAGCTGACGTGTAGGTTGCTTTTGATGACCCGAGAGGTCACCGTCGGCGCAACAGCCGAACAAGTGGTCATGAGAAAACCACCTAGCTGGGGGGTTTGACCGACAGCCAAGGCTCCCTTAGCAATGGCGCCGTCTTTAAAGACGGGAGGAGGCATCCTTCCTGATTGTGACGGCACAGAGGAACCCTCAATGAAAGCACCAATGTCGGTGTCAAAACCGGCGGATCTCGGGTAGGGGGTCCCGAACTGTGTGTCTAGGCCGGATGGTAACAGGAGGCAAGGAACATGATGTTTTACCTAGGTTCAGGCCCTCTTGATGGAGGTAAAACCCTACGTCCTGCTTGATTAATATTGATGATATGGGTAGTACAAGAGTAGATCTACCACGAGATCAAGGAAGCTAAACCCTAAAAGCTAGCCTATGGTATGATTGTTGTATGATGAAGTTGTCCTACGGACTAAAACCCTTCGATTTATATAGACACTGGAGAGGGTTAGGGTTACACAAAGTCGGTTACAATGGTAGGAGATCTAAATATCCGCATCGCCAAGCTTGCCTTCCACGCTAAGGAAAGTCCCATCCGGACACGGGACGAAGTCTTCAATCTTGTATCTTCATAGTCCTGGAGTCCGGCTGAAGGTATAGTCTGGCTACCCGAACACCCCCTAATCCAGGACTCCCTCACTTGGCCCATTCAGCGGGAAATTCCTCACCTCTTCTGATGCTAGAGGGGTCAGCTTCTTGGCCAGGTGCCAGTGTAGGTCTTGGGCATGGAGGGTGTACATCGAATTTCTTCATGTACTTGGGTGTGACATAGCGATGTTCCCTCCATTCTCTGGCCTATCTCCTCTCAATCTTCTGAATGTGCACTTTGCGCTCATTCTTTGTTTCCTCAGGGGGTGTGTGGTGCCCTACATAGATGTCTTTAGAGATTTCAAAAGCGGTGTTGACCTCCAATTTCTTCCCTCCCTTCTGTGGTTTCTTGCCATCTGTCATATTCTTCAGCTAAGGATTTTGAATGAGTTCTCTGAAGAAGTATGCAAAAAAAATTCAAGGAACGCTGCAAATGAGTTAAGTTGATGAGAACCTAGTATTTCAGCAGCGGACATGAGTACCTATGAACAAAGTATAGGTGCGAAGAATTTGGAGAGGTCATATGCATTCTCAGAAGTTTTGCAAAAAGAACAGGTTTGAGGAATTTAACCAGAGGTGTATTGATGAATTTCACTAAGCGTTCTTTGACTTTGGTTCCAGAATTGTGTAGATTAAGAAATCCACACAATTGAGGATCTTGAAGAAAAAAATGTTGCTTAGAGAAACAAATCAAGAACAGATGCATGAGAGGTGTTTAAAGTGTGGAAGTTGAAGAATAAACACCTTTTGAAGATTTTGTAGAAATCATCAGAATCAACAAGGGCAGTAAAAGTAACTTTTAATTACCCTTGATGAAGAACACGATGAACTGGGAGTAGTATATTGGAAGTTCGTCAGTCCAGATCTTCCATGCCCTAACTTAGCAGAGGAAGATAGCTACGGCGGTGGTGGAGTGAAGAAATCCGCGGCCGGGGCAAGTACGACAGCGACGAGGTCGAGGCAGTGAAGCTCTTCCTCACCAGAGACAATGGAAGTAGCGGCGGTGCTAGGTTAGGAAGCTCGAGCCAGGGGAAGTGACGTCGAGTAGGGTAAATGCAGTCTGAGGAGGTGAGGGGTATATATAGCCAAGGTGAAAAACCGCTCGTCCGAGAAAAATGGAGAACGTGCCCCTGACTCTTCTCATCCTAGCGACATGTGTCACCCACGTACAGAGCGGTGGCGATCGTGGGAGATCGTGGGTGAATAGATAAATCCTATCGTGGCATGTGGAACGGTTTAGGCGGCAAAGACCGAAAATTTAGATAAGAAAATTTTAATGTTTCGTTCTCAAATTCTTCAGCTGACAAGGACATAGTGAAGACTTTGAACAGGTTTAAAATAGAACGCACATGAAGAATTTTTGAACAGACTGGGTTGAGTTTAGCATAGAGGGGGAAGGGTCAGATAACATTCACTTAACAGAAAAGGCAACTTGAAGATTTAGCAATAAGTGAATGTTGTAGAGGACTTAAACTATATATATATATATATATATATATATATATATATATATTCAATGAAGAACAATGATGAAAAGAGTGAAGACAATGCAAGGTTGTAGTATTTGAACAACCGAGGAAGTTCAAAACTGAAGAAATACTCAAATTGAAGATTTTCAACTTTTGTTGGTGGCGTGACCCACCGTATAAGAATGATGATTTCAGACGCTGCGTACAATTGTCGTAGGGCTCTGAGAATCAAATTCTTCATTATTTTCTTCACACTTAAAGGGTTAGTCTTCATTGATTGAAGAAAAACGGTACTTCGTGTGTTGCACATCTAAGTCATCAATTTTGCATAAGTGTTAGGATGTGTGTCCTTTTCAAAGGACATTCGAAGATTCTAAGATATTTAGCTCACATTGCAACTTGCTAAATCTCTTCTCATCCAAGGGCTTTGTGAAGATATCGGCAAGTTGTTCTTCAGTCTTCACATGCTCGATAGAGATGTCGCCCTTCAAGACATGATCATGAAGAAAATGATGACGAATCTGAATGTGATTTGTCTTCGAGTGCTGAACTGGGTTATGAGCAATCTTGATGCCACTCTCATTGTCACAGTAGAGAGGCACATTCTTCACATTGATGTCGTAGTCCTTGAGGGTTTGCTTCATCCATAGCAATTGAGCACAGCACGAACCAGCAGCAATGTACTTAGCTTCAGCAGTAGAGAGTGATACGTAGTTCTGTTTCTTTGAGGACCAACATACCAAAGATTGTCCAAGGAAATGGAATGTGCCATGTGTTGACTTGCGGTCCACACGATCATCAGCATAGTCAGAGTCTAAATATCCAATGTGATCAAAAGCCGAGCCCTTGGGATTCCATAATCCAAGTGTTGGAGTGTGAGCTAGATATCGAAGAATATGCTTCACAGCCTTATGGTGTGATTCCTTCGGTGTAGCTTGAAAACGGGCACACATGCAAACACTAAGCATAATATCTAGCCTAAATGCACATAAATACAATAAAGAGCCAATCATGGAGCGGTATACCTTTTGATCGAAGTCAATACCGTTTTCATCAGTGCATAGATGGCCATTTGTGGGCATAGGGATTTTGACGCCTTTGCAATCTTGCATGCCGAATTTCCTCAATACATCCTTGAGGTATTTCTCCTGAGATATGAAGATGTTGTGTTGTTGACGGATCCGAAGACCTAAGAAGAATTTCAATTCTCCCATCATAGACATTCGATATTCTTCACTCATCATATAGCCAAATTCATCACTTTAACGTTGGTCAGTACAGCCAAAGATGATATCATCAACATATATTTGGCACACGAATAATTCATCATCATAGGTTTTGGTGAAAATAGTTTGGTCAAGTGAACTGGGTTTGAAGCCTTTCTTCATGAGGAATTCCTTCAAAGTATCATACCACGCCCGAGTGGCCTGCTTGAGGCCATAGAGGGTTTTATTGAGTCTGAAGACTTTGTCAGGATGCTTTGGATCTTCAAAACCCAGGGGTTGAGCAACATATACTTCTTCCTCAAGCTTAACATTAAGGAATGCACTTTTCACATCCATTTGATATAAGATGATATTATGATGGTTAGCATAAGCAAGTAATATGCGAATAGCCTCAAGTATAGCAACAGGTGCAAAAGTTTCATCGAAATCAATTCCTTCAACCTGTGTGTAGCCTTGAGCTACAAGTCGTGCCTTATTCCTCACCACAAGGCCATTTTCATCTTGCTTGTTGCGGTAGATCCATTTGGTGCCGATGATATTGTGCTTGCGTGGGTCTGGTCGCTTGACAAGTTCCCACACATTTTTGAGCTCGAACTGATGTAATTCCTCTTGCATCGCTTGAATCTACTCAGGCTCCAGAAATGCTTCATCTACTTTAGTGGGCTCTGTGATAGAGACAAAAGCAAAGTCCCCACAGAGGTTAAACAAATGTGAAGCTTTTGAGCGTGTGAGAGGACCTGGTGCTTGATGTCTTTGATGATTCTCTCAATCTTCACTTCATTTGCAATGCAAGGATGAGCGGGTTGACGATGTTGATGGGGCTCAACATTTTCTTCAGAGCCATTTTCCTTAGGTGCAGCAGCATGATGTTCTGCATGATCGGGAAAGACTTCTTCAGCAGATTCTTCGGTAGGAATGACATCCTCAGTAGCCTTGAACTTGATGGATTCCTCAGGTGGTATTTCATCTAGCTATCATAGGAGGTAGGTGCTCTCTTTGCGAGCCGTTAGTTTCATCGAACCGCACATCTACAGTTTCAACAACCTTTTGGTGATAGGTGTTGAAGACTCTGTAGGTGTGTGATTCCTTTCCATAACCAAGCATAAAACCTTCATGTGCTTTCGGTGCAAATTTAGAATTGTGATGAGGATCCCTAATCCAATATTTAGCACCGAAGACTTTGAAATAACTCACATTGGGTTTCTTATCTGTGAGGAGTTCATATGAGGTCTTTCTATAGAATTTGTGAAGATATACCCTATTGATGATGTGGCACGCAGTATCAATTGCCTCGGGCTAGAAGTGAGGAGGCGTCTTGTATTCATCAAGCATAGTGCGAGCCATCTCGACAAGAGTTCTGTTCTTGCGCTCCACAACGCCATTCTGCTGAGGAGTATAAGGAGCAGATAACTCGTGAGTAATACCAAGTTCATCAAGATAGTCATCAAGACCAGTATTCTTGAACTCATTTCCATTGTCACTTCTGATGTGCTTGATCTTCACACCAAAGTTGGTTGAAACCCTCGAGGAAAATTGTTTGAAGACTTCTTGCACTTCAGTTTTGTAAGTGATGATATGCACCCATGTGTAATGAGAATAGTCATCAACTATGACAAAGCCATATGAAGATGCAACATTAGTAAATGTGGCATAGTGAGTAGGGCGAAAGATATCCATGTGAAGCAATTCAAATGGACGAGTGGTAGTCATGATGGTCTTTGAGGGATGCTTGGCCTTGGTCATCTTTCCAGCTTCACAAGCTCCACACAGATGGTCCTTGAGGAATTTGACACCCTCGATGCTAATGACATGCTTCTTCTTCGCTAGAGTGTGCAAGTTCCTCATGCATAAAGTCATGATTATATTCCGTACTTTCAAGCATATTCAGGTCTCCAGCAAATTCTTCAGACGTTTAAGTTCATCAGGAGACCTGACCCTGCATAAGAGATTAGTTCTTTTTCTTCACCACCCACATCTGGAGGGGTGGCAAAGAGTTCATCATTCTGCGAGCTCCATAAGAGAAAGGTGGCATTCAAACCAATCCACTTTGTTTCACATGAGAGGGGTTAGAGTAAGCATATGAATAAGTAGAGAAATTCTTCGAGGACTTATGAACATAATGATTTGAAGAATAATGCACATATTCATAAACCTTAGATCTTCCCTGCGAAACAGAAGTGTTAGCACGATGATGTTCATATGAGGACTTTGATCCATATGAGGAATTTGATCCACGAGAGGAATGTGGTCCATATGAGGACTTGGATCCATATGAAGACTTTGGTCCATATGAATAATTTGATTTGGGGTTCCTATTCTTCATAGGTGGTGTCATGATGACATTCACCTGAAGACTTTCAAGGCACCTTTTGGAACCCAGATTTTCTTCATAGGGGGGCCGTTCCTGTAGTTAGTGCCAACATATGTAGCAAATATTTCACCATTCTGATTTTTGAACAATTTATAATTGGAGTCAAATGACTCATCATAAGAATATGAAGATTCACATGTAAAGCTAGATAAGGTAGATGGATCCACTGAAGGTGAGGTTTTGGTATACTGCTCGGGTTTTCAGTAGGTCCCATCAGCATTGAGTTTCCTCTCAAAAGCAATACCCTCTTTCCTAGGGTTCCTGTTGAGGATCTGCTTTTCAAGCACATCACAAAAGTGCCTGATGCCCTTTGAGACTTTTGTACATGCCTGTCACATACAATTCCTTCAGCCCAGCGTGGTCAGTGATACTAGAAGCATTCTCAGATGAGGAATTAGTGATAGGCTGATAGCAGAGACAGTTGAAGAATTTGCAGCAATAGAAGCATTTGGACTTTCAGATGAAGAATCAGTAGATTCACGTTCAATGCATTTCAAACATGGTGGGATGAATTCAACCTGAGCGGAACTAATTTGTTGAGCAAGCAATGGATCGCGTTTCTTCTGAAGATCTTCATAACTCACTCTTAGCTGCTCAAGGTCTTGCTTTCTTTGAAGAAATTCATAAGAAAGCTTCTCATGATCAGATAAGAGAGTGTTATGATGACTCTGAAGATTATCAAACTTAGTCTGAAGTCTCTGAAGACTTTCAGACAAAGCTTTAGAACGATCCATTTCTTCACCCAACATATCATCACTCTCATCTAGCATGTTTTGAACTTTTTCCAAAGCTCTTTGTTGTTTAGTGGAAAGGGAAGCAAGTTTGGTATAGTTGGGTCCAAATTCATCACCAGATTCATCATCACTGGACTCATATAGGTAGCATTCAGTTACCTTGGCACCCTTTGCCATAAGGCATGGTGAAGAGGATGATGATTCCAGATCGAAAGGCATAGCCTTGCGCGATTCCATGAAATACTCAAACCAGGGATCATGATGAGTTAGATGACCTTCATGGACCTCAGAGAGTCGGTCCTAGATGAGCTTCGCATGGCTGAGATGCATAATGTTCCTGAACTGATTTTGAGACAAGCCGGAGCAGGTGATGTCCTTCGCCATGAGGTTAAGTAGAGTGTACTTGCAAATATCACCAGCGTCCGCCATCTTGCAGAGATCATTAGACCAATCTCAGTGATGGTCCATAGTTCACTGTTCATCGCCATGAGGTGCTTCTTCATCATGGCCTTCCACTTGGGATAATCATGAGTGTCAAAGATGGGGCATGTCACTGTCTTCTTTCCTATGGTCGACATAACTAAAACTCCAGGCGGTTAGACCAAAATCACACAGAACAAGGGAGTACCTTGCTCTGATACCAATTGAAAGTGTGTTATATCGACTAGAGGGGGTGAATAGGTGATTTTTACAAATTCGTCACTAAGGAATTTCAGGGTGAGGAAATTCCTAAGCAATGAACTACTTAGCAGCGGAATAAGTACTCAGATGCAAGCATAACAGAGAAGTAGCACAGTCATCATGAAGAAATGAAAACAAGCACAGAGTACAGAAAACATAAACACAAGATAAGCAGGTTGAGGACAAACTGACTCAAGAAATTGAACTGAAGAAATGGAGAAAATCTTCAGTCAAAGTCTTCAAACAGTAATGATCAAGAACAACAACACAGTAATGTGGAAATGAAAGGTTTGAGAAATAGAACCAGTTAGCTCGGTGAAGACAAAGATTTGGTAGACCAGTTCCAACTGCTATGACAGTCGTACATCTGGTTGGAGCGGCTAGGTATTTAAACCTGAGGACACGCACAGTCCCGGACACACAGTCCTCACCGTATTCTCCTTGAGCTAAGGTCACACGGACCTCGCCCAATCACTCGTGGTAAATCTTCAGGTGACTTCCAAACCTTCACAAACTCGGTCACTCGGCGATCCACAATTTCCTATTGGATGCTCTAGACCATGATGCCTGGAAGATGCACAGTCCTCAAAGGTAACAAGCGTCGGTTCCACACAGGAACAATCTCTTCAGTGATGCTCAATCACTTTTGGGTTTGTAGGTGTTTGGTTTGGGGTTTTGGGTTTTTCCTCACTTGATGATTTTCGCGCAAAGTTCTTGGAGGATGGGATGCTCTCAATGACAAGTGTCCGTTTCTCGCGGAGCAGCCAACCAGCTAGTGGTTGTAGGGGGCAGCTATTTATAGCCTAGGGAGCAGCCCGACATGATAAGACATAAATGCCCTTCAATGATATGACCGTTAGGTGGGTGGATATTTTGGGACAAGAACAACAACGGCCGGAAATTTCGCTATCAAATTCCTCAGGGCTATCATGTTCCTCACTTGTAGGCAATCCGCACTGGCGAATTCCTAACTCCTCAGTCAGAACAAATTCCTCAGAGACCAAAAGAACTTTGCCTCTATCACTGAAGAAATTGACTGAACTGTATGAGACTTCCAATGGCTTCACTCGAAGAGACTGGTAGGTGTAGGATTTTGAGATGAGCATCACTTGGAAACTTTTCCTTAGTTTTACCTTGACCCCCTTTAATAGTACGGTGTTTCCTATGACTCAAGAAAGAGAAAATGAAACTATGAAAACAAAAGTCTTCACACTTCATGTTCCTCGCATGAATATCAAGTCTTCATGGTCACACCAATTTCTTCACTTTCAAAGTCGTCAGAAAGCCAAAGTCTTCAGTTGAAGACATACATTTTTAGGGGTCGACTTTCTCTGTAAATATCAAACTCCTCATAGACTTATAGACCTGTGTACACTCACAAATGCATTAGTCCCTTAACCTATAAGTATTCAATACACCAAAATCACTAAGGGGCGCTAGATGCACTTACAGGAACTACTCGATCGTTTTCGTAGACAGGAAAAGCATGCCTTCCAAAATGTTTTTATCTCTTATCTTTTTTGCTTTGAGCTCTGGCACCTCTACAAATCCCTACTTCCCTCCGTGAAGGGCCTTTCTTTTACTTTATTGAAAGTGCGTTATATCGACTAGACGGGGGGTGAATAGGCTATTTTTATGAAATTCTTCACTGATGAATTTGCCGGTGAGGAAATTCCTTAACGAAGAACTACTAGCAGCGGGATAAGTACTCAAAAGTAAACATAACAGAATACAAGCATAGTCATCATGATGAAATCAAGACAGGCACAGAGTACAGGAAGTGTAAGCACATGATAATACAGGATGAAGACAAACAGACTGAAGAAATTGAACTGAGGAAATTGAGAAAGTCTTCAGTCAAAGTCTTCAAACACAGATAGGAACAAACACACAACAGTTATGAGGAAATGAACGAGTTGAGGGAATAGAACCAGTAAGCTTGGTGAAGACAATGATTTGGTAGACCAGTTCCAATTGCTGTCTCAGTTGTACATCTCGTTGGAGCGACTGAGTATTTAAACTCAAGGACACACAGTTCCGGACACCTAGTCCTGAACACGCAACTCAGGACACCCAGTCCTCACCGTATTCTCCTTGAACTAGGTGTAGGGTTTCATAGTAATTTCAAAAAATTTCCTACGCACACACAAGATCATGGTGATGCATAGCAACGAGAGGGAAGAGTGTGATCTACGTACCCTTGTAGACCGACAGCGGAAGCGTTGTGACAACGCGGTTGATGTAGTCGTACGTCTTCACGATCCGACCGATCCAAGCACCGTTACTCCGGCACCTCTGAGTTCTTGGCACATGTTATGCTCGATGACGATCCCCGGGCTCCGATCCAGCAAAGCGTCGGGGAGGAGTTCCGTTAGCACGACGGCATGGTGACGATCTTGATGTTCTACCGTCGCAGGGCTTCGCCTAAGCACCGCTACAATATGACCGAGGTGGAATATGGTGGAGGGGGCACCGCACACGGCTAAGGAACGATCACGAAGATCAACTTGTGTTCATGGGGTGCCCCTTGCCTCGGTATATAAAGGATGGAGGAGGAGGAGGCCGGCCAAGGCAATTGGTGCGGCCAGGATGTGGAGTCCTACTAGGACTCCAAGTCCTAGTAGGAGTCCACCAAGAGGGAAGGAAGGGAGAAGGAAGTGGAGGAGAAGGAAAGGTGGCCGGCCCCCTTTTCCCTAGTCCAATTCGGACTAGAGGGGAGGGGGGGCGCAGCAGCCCCTTGGCCCTTTCTCCTCTTCCCACTAAAGCCCATCAAGGCCCATTGCTTCTCCCGTAACTACCCGGTACTCCGAAAAATACCCGAATCACTCGGAACCTTTCCGATGTCCGAATATAGTCGTCCAATATATCGATCTTTACGTCTCGACCATTTCGAGACTCCTCGTCATGTCCCCGATCTCATCCGGGACTCCGAACTCCTTCGGTACATCAAGACTCATAAACTCATAATATAACTGTCATCGAAACCTTATGCGTGCGGACCCTACGGTTCGAGAACAATGTAGACATGACCGAGACATGTCTCCGGTCAATAACGAATAGCGGAACCTGGATGCTCATATTGGCTCCTACATATTCTACGAAGATCTTTATCGGTCAGACCGCATAACAACATACGTTGTTCCCTTTGTCATCGGTATGTTACTTGCCCGAGATTCGATCGTCGGTATCTCAATACCTAGTTCAATCTCGTTACCGGCAAGTCTCTTTACTCGTTCCGTAATACATCATCTCACAACTAACTCATTAGTTGCAATGCTTGCAAGGCTTATGTGATGTGCATTACCGAGAGGGCCCAGAGATACCTATCCGACAATCGGAGAGACAAATCCTAATCTCGAAATACGCCAGCGCAACATCTACCTTTGGAGACACCTGTAGAGCTCCTTTATAATCACCCAGTTACATTGTGACGTTTGGTAGCACACAAAGTGTTCCTCTGGCAAATGGGAGTTGCATAATCTCATAGTCATAGGAACATGTATAAGTCCTGAAGAAAGCAATAGCAACATACTAAACGATCGGGTGCTAAGCTAATGGAATGGGTCATGTCAATCAGATCATTCACCTAATGATGTGATCCCATTAATCAAATAACAACTCTTTGTCCATGGTTAGGAAACATAACCATCTTTGATTAACGAGCTAGTCTAGTAGAGGCATACTAGTGACACTCTGTTTGTCTATGTATTCACACATGTATTATGTTTCCGGTTAATACAATTCTAGCATGAATAATAAACATTTATCATGATATAAGGAAATAAATAATAACTTTATTATTGCCTCTAGGGCATATTTCCTTCACTAAGGTCACACAGACCTCGTCCAATCACTCGTGGTAAGTCTTCAGGTGACTTCCGAACCTTCACAAACTTGGTCACTCGGCGATCCACAATTCCTCTTGGATGCTCTAGACCTTGATGCCTAACCGTCTGGAAGAAGCATAGTCTTCAAAGGTAACCAGCGTCGGATCCACGCAGGATCAATCTCTTCAGTGATGCTCAATCACTTGGGGTTTGTAAGTGTTTGGGTTTTGGGTTTTTCCTCACTTGATGATTTTTGCTCAAATTCCTCGGAGGACGGGTTTCTCTCAAATGACAAGTGTCAGTTTCTCTCGGAGCAGTCAACCAGCTAGTGGTTGTAGGGGGCGGCTATTTATAGCCTAGGGAGCAGTCCGACATGATAAGACATAAATGCCCTTCAATGATATGACCGTTAGGTGGATAGATATTTTGGGACAGCTGGCGCATAGCACAGCAACGCTCGGAATTTTGAGTAGCAAAATCCTCAGGGCTATCATGTTCCTCACTGTGTAGCAATCTGCACTGGCGAATTCATAACTCCTCAGTCAGAACAAATTCCTCAGTAACCAGAAGAACTTCATCTCTGTCACTGAAGAATATGACTGAACTGTATGAGATTTCCAATGGCTTCACTCGAATGGATTGGTAGGTGTAGGATTTTGAGTTGAGCATCACATGGAAATTTTTCCTTAGTATTTCCTCGACCCCCTTTAACAGTACGGTGTTTCCTATGACTCAAGAAAGAGAAAATGATACTACGAAAACAAAAGTCTTCACGCTTCATGTTCCTCGAATGAATACCAAGTCTTCAAGATCACACCAATTTCTTCACTTTCAAAGTCTTCAGTAAGTCTTCAGAAATCCAAAGTCTTCAGTCGAAGAAATTCATTTTTAGGGGTCAACATTCTCTGTAAATATCAAACTCCTCATAGACTTATAGACCTGTGTATACTCACAAATGCATTAGTCCCTTAACCTATAAGTCTTCAATACACCAAAATCACTAAGGGGCACTAGATGCACTTAGAATCTCCCCCTTTTTGGTGATTGATGACAATATAGGTTAAGTTTTCAACGGGGATAAACATATGAAGTGTAAATACTGATATTGAGGAATTTGATTGCAAGATATAGAAGAACTCCCCCTGAAGATGTGCATAGTGAGGAATTTGCTTTTGAAGCAATGCACACTTGAAGAGTTGAATCATGGAGATCTCCCCCTATATCTTGTAATTCATACACACATTTTACATATAACAGTGAAGAATTTGAAATGCATGATGAAATATGGTGACTGATGTAATTCAGCATGCGTGCAATAATATTAGCGAGGAATAAGCATGCACAAAACGTCTCAAGAGTATCAGAACACCATCGGGTTTAAGTTTACAACTTGATCCAATAAAGTCTCAGAAGAACGAGAGTTGTAACTTGGAAAAAACGCCCATATAGAAAGACCCGCTTGAAGACTAACTCAAAATTCTCCCCCTTTGTCATCAAATGACCAAAAGGATCGAATATGAGGACTAACGCCCTTGAAAGAATATCAAGTTAATGAAGGAGCGCCAGCGTTGTTGGGGTCATTTGTCGTAATAGGGCCTGCTGCAGTGTCGTCCAAGTCTTCATTCTCATCAGTGTCGCGCGATGAAGAATATGAGCTAGCCACCAAGGAAGGAACCTTGACCTTCTTGAATTTCTTCGGTGGAGGTGAAGACCAGTCAAAATCTTCCTTGAGACCCATTTTCTTCAGATCTTCTTCACCATATAGATGTGACAGAATGGCCCAGGTGCGACCGAACACTTCATGGAGGTGGTAATGGTTTTTCTTCACTGCATTGTGTGTAGTAGTCATGTTGTGAAGAAATGAATCAAACTTACGCTTAACCCATTTATGATTTCGATCCACCTTCTGGTGAAGACTAAGCAGAAGCTCACGATCAGTCATCACACGAGGAGCAGTGGCTTGAGGAGTACACTTGGGTGCATTGGCAGAGTCATGTGTGGCAGAGTCATCGTTTGTGGAATAAGAGGCAGCTTTGCGAAACTGACCATACAATGGACGAATGCCTTCATCTATAATAGCTGGTGCTTGCCCTTTCCATCAACTGACGAATAGGTCTGCCTGAGGACTTCAATTGGGGGCAAGTAGCTGAGATGATTCTGAAAATCAGCTTTGTAGTTGAGTGAAGACCTTGTCCTAAGGAATCTCATAATCCAAGGTGCATAAGGCTTCAGCTCAAACGGAGACAGTGCAACATTTGCCAGAGTCCTCATGAAGAAATCGTGATAATTGACAGGAATGCCATGAACGATGTTGAATACCAGATCCTTCATGATGCCAACAATTTCCTCATCAGATGAGTCGTGGCCTTTGATAGGACTCATTGTCCTCAAAAGAATACGATAGATAGTTCTGGGCACATAAAGCAATTCCTTCACGAGGAATTTGGTTCTTGGTGCCTGACCTGGCTTCAAAGGTTTCATCAGCACCTGCATGTAGTGATTTGTAAGCTCAGGTTCACTATAGATGCAACGAGCTTCTTCAAGGGGAGGACTGAGTGGTAAGGCACGAAGCAATTCAGAGGCTGGTGCAGTGTAGTGAGTGTTTTCAGACATCCAGTCCAGCACCCATGAATTCACATCTTCAGAATCTCCTGTGATGTGCAGCATTGCATAAAATTGAAGAATCAGTTCTTCATTCCAATCGCAGATGTCAGAGCAAAAGTTTAACAGTCCAGCGTCGTGAAGAACACTGAGGACTGGTGCGAAGCACAGCAGAGATTCCATATCCACGTGAGGAATATGCTCATGGTAGAAGATTTTCTCTTTGTTGAACAACACCGAGGAATAGAATTTGCTTGACTAGCAGTCTAGAAACGCCTCTTCCTAATGCGAGCAGAGTTATAAGGGTTGTAGTCTTCAAAGGATACATGCTCGCCGAAGAAATCATCAGCCTTGAACTTTTGCTTGCGTGAGAATGGATCCTTTGGCTTTGGCAGAGGAGTGTCACTGAGTTGCATCACGACCTCAGGAATCGCAATCTCATGTTCTTCGGGCTGAGGAAGTGCTGGTTCCTCTTCAGTGGCAGTCTACGTCTTCAGATGTTCAACAGCAGTAGTTTCTTCAGCACTAGTGGCTGGAATTTCCTCATGTACAGATGACGTGGGGTGAGTTTCTTCAGAGCCCATTTGAACAGTTTGTGCGGGGGACTGAGGTATTTGCTGCAACGGTGTGAACATTGGAGAGTTTGGATGCCGACTTTCCCAGAATTCATCAGTTATTACAGGTGTGGAGCAGCCAACGTCTACATCTTCATCTTCCATTTCTTCAACGCCAGCCTCTTCAGCTATGAACTGAGGCATATGCGAGGAGATAACAGGTGTTGAAGGGATCGCATCCACTTCAATTTCTTCATCAATCTGCTCTGACGAAGCAGTAGAATGATTTTCTTCATCAGATCCGCTAGGGATCTCATATTCTTCACCAAAATGAACAAGGTCCTTTGATGGCATGGTTGAGATTGGAACACCATCAATGGGATTAGCAAATGAACTAGTCAAAGGCTTCATCTTCTTCAGAGCTGAAGAATCTGAAGTAGCTGATGCTTTCCTTTTCTTCACTGTTGCATGCTCTACAGCCTTGGTCTTCTTCACATCTGATGCAGATGGAAGGATAGGAGTTGGTGTTGGCGCAGGAGGAGCAGAGGAATTTGGTTGATTTTCTTCAGGCACAACTGATGCAGTTGCCCCGATTTCTTCAGTTTCTTCAGGCGCACCACTAGTGGATGCCCTGGCAATTTCTTCAGCGGCTGGAATGCAGTCATCAGCCTTGGAACTCCATTTTCTTCAGCAGCTTGATTTTCATCAGCGGTGCTGGCATGTTCTTCAGTCGGCTGAGCGGACGCTTCAGCCTGAGGAACTTCCTGTTGCGTTGGGGCAGCAACATTGGAAGTGAAGTTATCCCCAAGTTTCACAAAATGAACCTTGGCTCCAAGCCAATAAACATGGTATGCATGAAATTCATCACTGAGTTTCTTGATCTCAGATTGAGTAGTGACAAGTTCTTCGGTTGTCATAGAGACAATGTTTTTCTTCAGATAGCGCTCCTTTTTGTATTGTGCTTTCTTGATCTGTCTGGCCTTCTCATATTTCCATTTTTCTTCTTGGATAAAATGGGTCAGCATGTGACTTTGGCCAGGAGTCAACTTGAAATCAGGCATGGGAGTGTTGGGGTCCTTGTGCCAAACATCAATGTATTCGAGGATCAACTTGGGATCCAAAAGCAGTGGCACATCTGTTCCCTTGGCTCTAGCGGCCCTGACTTGCCTATCTCTGATGATTTCTACAAGTTCATCATCATCAGCTTCGTCTTCTTTAGACGGCACTTGGAAAGCAACTTGCTTCTTCTGAGGACTAGGGCGAGGACCTCGTCCAGCAGTGGCCTTTGTCTTCAGTAGAGAGGGTTCCGTTGAGGAATTAGGTGCAGCTGAGGAACTAGCTGAAGCTCCTGAGGCAATTGAGAAGCCTGCAGTCCTTTGGCACGAGGCAAGATGCACAGGTGCTGAGTACTTTGTTGGAACAGCCGAGGACTTTGGAGGAGCTGAGGATTTTGAAGGAGCAGGAGCAGCATGAGGAATTGGCCATGAGGGCATTGCTGAGGAGCATGGTCTTGAGGACACTGTTGGTGAAGCACTTGGCTTGCGTGCAGGCTTCTTTGACATAGCCTTCTTTGGCTTGACAGCAGAGGCCTCAGCAGAGGCAGCAGCAGCAGTAGAGTCTTCATTGAATTTCCTCACTGCGTCTCTGGCTTGCTTAGACAACTTGGCTTGGGGCTTGGCCCATTCGTCAGGATAGTCCTCGCCGCGCTTGAGGCTGGTGGGATCTGCTATTTGGCCAGGTGCCAATGGAGGTCTTGGGCATGGAGGATTGAGTGCGAATTTCTTCATGTACTTGGGAGTGACATATCTGTACTCCCTCCACTCTCTAGCCCATCTCCTCTCTATCTTCTGAATGCGCACCTTGCGCTCATTCTTGGTTTCCTCAGTAGGTGTGCAGTACCCAGCATATATTTCATCAGGGATCTCAAACGTTGTATTGACCTCAGGCCTCTTTCCTCCTTTCTGTGGCCTTTTACCATCAGCCATTTTCTTTAGTTGAGGAATTTGAACAAACGAATTCTCTGAAGAAGTATGCAACTTTTCTTCGAGGAACGCTGCAAATGAGTTAAGTTGATGAGAACCTAGTGATTCAGCAGCTGACATGAGTACCTGTGAACAGAGTACAGTTGCGAGGAATTTGGGAGAGGTCATATGCGTTCTCAAAAGGTTTTTAAAAAAGAACAAGTTTGAGGAATTTGACCAGATGAGTCTTGAAGAATTTCACTAAGCATTCTTTGTCTTAGGTTCCAGAGTTGTATAGATCGAAGATCCACACAACTGAGGAATCTTGAAGAAAATGATGCTTAGAGAAACGAATCAAGAACAGATGACTTGTGAGGTGTTTAGTGTGTGAAGATATGAAGAAAAACACCTTTGAAGATTTTGTAGATAATCATTCGAATCAACGAGGGCAGTAAAAGTAACTTTTAATTACCCTGGATGAAGAACACGACGAACAGTGAAGTGGAGAGGTGAAGTTCGTATGTGTAGATCTTCCATGCCCTAACTCGGCGGGGGAAGACGACTACGGTGGCGGCGGAGTGAAGATTTCCGCGGTCGGCGTGAGTACGTTGGCGACGAGGTCGAGGCAGTGGAGCTCTTCCTCACGGGCGGCGATGAAGTAGCGGAGGCGCTAGGGTTTGAGAAGCTCAAGCTAGAGAGAGGTCGAGCGGAGTAAAAGAAGTGAGGAAGGGAAGGAGGGGTATTTATAGCCACGGTGAAAAACTTTTCGCCCAAAGAAATTGGACGAACGTGCCCCTGACCCTTCTCATTCGCTTGACATGTGTCACCCACGTACTGAGAGGTGGAGATCGTGTGCGATCGTGGGTGAATGGATAAGTGTATTGTGGGATGCGGAACGGTTTGAGCAGCAAAGCCGAAAATTTAGATAAGATAGGTTTTAAAGTTCCGTTCGCAATTTCTTCAGCTGACAAGGACACAGTGAAGATTTTGAATGAGTTTCAAATAGAACGCACATGAAGAATTTGTGAACAGATTGGGTTGAGTATAGCATAGAGGGGAAGGGTCCGATCACATTCACTTAGCAGAAAAAATCAACTTGAAAAATTAGCAATAAGTGAATGTCGTAGAGGACGTAAACTCATATATATATATATATATATATATATATATATATATATATATATATATATATATATATATATATATAGCTAATGAAGAAAAATGATGGAAACAGTGAAGACAATGCAAAGTTGAAGAATATGAACAACTGAGGAATTTCAACTTTTGGAGGTGGCGTGACCCACCGTATAAGAATGATGATTTCAGACACCACGTACAATTATCATAGGGTTCTGAGAATCAAATTCTTCGTTAATTTCTTCACACTAAGAGTGTTTTTGTTCATTGATTGAAGAAAAACGTTTCATCATGTGTTGCACATCTAAGTCATCAATTTTGCATAAGTGTTAGGATGAGTGTCCTTTTCAAGGAACATTCAAAGATTTTAGGATATTTAGCTCACACCACAACTTGCTAAATCTCTTCTCATCCAAGGGCTTTGTGAAAATATCGACTAGTTGTTCTTCAGTCTTCACATGCTCAATAGAAATGTCGCCCTTCAACACATGATCACGAAGAAAATGATGACGAATCTGAATGTGCTTAGTCTTCGAGTGCTGAACTGGGTTGTGAGCAATCTTGATGGCACTCTCATTGTCACAAAAGAGAGGCACATTATTCATGTTGATGTCGTAGTCCTTGAGATTTTGCTTCATCCATAGCAATTGAGCACAGCAAGAACCAGCGGCAATATACTCAGCTTCAGCAGTAGATAGTGATACGCAGTTTTGTTTCTTCGAGGACCAACAGACCAAAGATCGTCCGAGGAAATGACATGTACCAGATGTTGACTTGCGGTCCACACAATCACCAGCATAGTTAGAGTTAGAATATCCAATGAGATCAAAAGCCGAGCCCTTGGGGTACCATAATCCAAGTGTTGGTGTGTGAGCTAGACATCAAAGAATATGTTTCACAGCCTTATGGTGTGATTCCTTCGGTGTAGCTTGAAATCGGGCACACATGCAAACACTAAGCATTATATCTGGCCTAGATGCACATAAGTACAATAAAGAACCAATCATGGAGCGGTATACCTTATGATCGAAGTTAATACCATTTTCATCAGTGCACAGATGGCCATTTGTGGGCATAGGAATTTTGACGCCTTTGCAATCTTGCATGCCGAATTTCCTCAGCACATCCTTGAGGTATTTCTCCTGAGATATGAATATGCCATTGCATTGTTGACGAATTTGAAGACCTAAGAAGAATTTTAATTCTCCCATCATAGACATTTGATATTCTTCACTCATCATGTAGGCAAATTCATCACTATAATGTTGGTCAGTACAGCCAAAGATAATATCATCAACATATACTTGACACACAAACAATTCACCATCATAAGATTTAGTGAAAAGAGTAGGGTCAAGTGAACCGGGTTTGAAGCCTTTCTTCATGGAGAATTCCTTCAAGGTATCATACCACGCCCATGGGGTCTACTTGAGGCCATAGAGGGCCTTGTTGAGTCTGAAGACTTTGTCAGGATTCTTTGGATCTTCAAAACCTGGGGGTTGAGCAACATATATTTCTTCCTCAAGCTTACCATTGAGGAATGCACTTTTCACATCCATTTGATATAAAGTGATATCATGATGGTTAGCATAAGCAAGTAATATGCGAATAGCCTCAAGTCTAGCAATAGGTGCAAAAGTTTCATCAAAATCAATTCCTTCAACCTGTGTGTAGCCTTGAGCTACGAGTCGTGCCTTATTCCTCACCACAAGGCCATTTTCATCTTGCTTGTTGCGGTAGATCCACTTTGTGCCAATGATATTGTGCTTGCGAGGATCTGGACGTTTGACCAGTTCCCAGACATTGTTGAGCTCAAACCGACGTAATTCTTCTTGCATGGCCTGAATCCACTCAGGCTCCAGAAATTCTTCATCTACCTTAGTGGGCTCTGTAATAGAGACAAAAGCATAGTGCCCACAAAAGTTAGATAAATGTGAAGCTTTTGAGCGTGTGAGAGAACCTGGCGCTTTGATGTCATTGATGATCTTTTCAACTTGCACTTCTTTTGCAATGCGAGGATGAGCTGGCTATCGTTGAAGAATTTGATCAGCATTTTCTTCAGCACCATTTTCTTCAGTATTTTCTTCAGGTGCATTAGCTCGACGTTCTTCATGTTCTGGAATGAATTCTTTGGCAGATTCTTCAGTAGGAATGACATCCTCAGTAGCCTTGAACTTGATAGTTTCCTCAGGTGTTGGTTCATCTATCACAGTAGGTAGGTGCTCTCTTTGCGAGCCATTAGTTTCATCGAACCGCACATCTACAGTTTTAACAACCTTGTGAAGAACGTTGTTGAAGACTCTGTAGGTGTGCGAGTCCTTTCCGTAACCAAGCATAAAACCTTTATGTGCTTTTGGTGCAAATTTTGAGTTGTGATGAGGATCTCTAATCCAACATTTAGCACCGAAGACTTTGAAATAACTTACATTGGGTTTCTTATCAGTGAGTAGTTCATAGGCAGTCTTCTTGAAGAATTTGTGAAGATATACTCTATTGATGATGTGGCACGCAGTACCAATTGCCTCAGTCCAGAAACAACGAGGCGTTTTGTATTCATCAAGCATAGTGCGAGCCATCTCAGCAAGAGTCATGTTCTTGCGCTCCACGACGCTGTTCTGCTGAGGATTATAAGGAGCAGATAACTCATGAGTAATACCAAGTTCATCAAGATAGTCATCGAGACCAGAATTCTTGAACTCAGTGCCATTGTCACTTCTGATGTGCTTGATCTTCACACCAAAGTTGGTTGAAGCCCTCGAGGAAAATCGTTTGAAGACTTCCTGCACTTCATGTTTGTAAGTAACAAGGTGTACCCATGTGTAACGAGAGTAATCATCAACAATAACAAAGACATATTGAGATGCTTCATTTGAAACAGCAGAATAATGATTAGGACCAAAGAGATCCATGTGAAGCAATTCAAATGGGCGAGTAGTGGTCATGATAGTCTTCGCTGGATGCTTGGCCTTTGTCATCTTCCCAGCTTCACAGGTTCCGCATAGGTGATCCTTAAGGAATTTGACATTCTCAATGCCAATGACATGCTTCTTCTTCGCAAGCATGTGCAAATTCCTCATGCCTGCATGACCAAGTCGTCGATGCCAGAGCCAGCCTTCTGAAGCTTTTGCAAGTAGACACATGGCTGGTTGTGGTCCTGTAGAGAAATCAACAATATACAGGTCTCTTCTCCTAAAGCCTTCGAAGACTTTGGAATTGTCAGCTTCCATAACCACAACACAACGGTATTTGCCAAAGACAACAACCATATCAAGATCACAAAGCATTGAGACAGACATAAGGTTGTATCCTAAGGACTCAACAAGCATGACTTTGTCCATGTGTCGATCCTTTGTGATCGCAACCTTACCTAGACCCAATACCTGACTTTTGCCTTTGTCGGCAAAGATGATATGCTTCAGATGCGACGGAGATAATGGAGCATCCATCAATAGATTCTTGTCACCAATCATGTGATTTGTACATCCACTATCGAGGACCCACTCAGTGGCTTTGGGTTGATCATCCTGCAGATGAATTAGTGCAGCTTACAAACTCATATACTTCATCAGTGAAGAATATGACATCAATTCATCACATCAATTTCATCAAGCAAAAGAACAAATAAAACAATATGAGGACGTGAGAAATGAAAGCTCATTTCTTCATGATTAGCCTGCATCCTATCAGGCATCCTCAGGTCTCCAGCAAATTCTTCAGACGATTACGTACGTCTGGAGACCTGACCCTGCAGAAGAGATTTGTTCTTTTTCTTCACCACCCACATCTGAAGGGGTGGCAAATAGTTCATCATTCTGCGAGCTCCATACAAGAAGGATGGCATAGAAGCCAGTCCATTTCGTTTCACATAAGAGGGGTTAGAGTAAGCATAAGAGTATGTAGAGAAATTCTTTGAGGACTTATGGACATAAGGATTTGAAGAATAATGCACATATCCATAATTCTTGGATCTTCCCTGTGAAACAGATGGGTTAGCACGATGATGTTCATATGAGGACTTTGATCCTTTTGAGGAATATGATCCATGTGAGGAGTTTGGTTCGTATGAGGACTTGGATCCATATGAAGAATTTGGTTCATATGAAGAATTTGATCTCGGGTTCCTATTCTTCACAGGTGGCGTCATGATGACATTCACCTGAAGATTTTCAAGGCATCTTTTGGGAACCCAGATTTTCTTCATAGGGGAACCGTTCCTGCAGTTAGTGCCAACATATCTAGCAAATACTTCACCATTATGATTTTTGAATAGTTTATAGTTGGAGTCAAATGACTCATCATCAGAACAAGGAGATTCACATGCAAATCCAGATAAGTTAGATGGATCAACTAGAGGTCCCTTTGCAGCAACCCATATAGTTTTGGGGTACGGCTCGGGCTTCCAATATGTACCATCAGCATTGAGTTTCCTCTCAAAGGCAATACCCTCTTTCCTAGGGTTCTTGTTGAGGATCTGCTTTTTAAGCACATCACAAAGAGTCTGATGCCCTTTGAGGCTTTTGTACATGCCTGTCATGTACAATTCCTTCAGCCCTGCATCATCAGTGATACTAGCAATGTCCTCAGATGAGGAATTAGTGATAGAAGAGGCATGTGAAGAATTTGAAACATTAGCAGCATTTGAACATTCAGGTGAAGAATTAGCAGATTCACGTTCAATGCACTTCAAGCATGGAGGAACAAATTCTTCCTGAGAAGCACTGATTTGTTGAGCAAGTAATGAATCATGCTCCTTCTGAAGATCTTCATAGCTCACTCTTAGCTTCTCAAGGTCTTGCTTTCTCTAAAGAAATTCATAAGAAAGCTTCTCATGATCCGATAAGAGAGTGTTATGATGACTTTGAAGATTGTCAAGCTTGGAGTGAAGTCTTGAAGATTTTCAGTCAAAGTTTCAGTGCGATCCATTTCTTCACCCAACATATCATCACTTTTGTCTAGCATGTTTTGAACCTTTTCAAGAGCCATTTGTTGTTTTACAGCAATCTTAGCAAGTTTAAAATAGTTGGGGTTAAGGTTTTCATCAGATTCATTCTCACTTGATTCAGAGGAGGTATATTTGAGTACCTTGGCACCCTTTGCCATGAAGCAATAAGTGGGAGCGTAGTCATCATCGCCTTCATCAGCCTAGTTGGTGAGGTCATTTTCTTTAGTGTTGAAGATAGACTTGCTGACGAATGCAGTAGCGAGAGCTAGGCTCGCCACTCCGGATTCGGACTCCTCAAATGTCTCCTCTTCCTCATTTTCTTCAGATTCAGCCTCAGAGTCCATTTCCTTGCCAATGAATGCCCTGGCCTTCTGGAGCTGCTCTTCTTGTGATATGAAGGCTTTGAGGATTTTCATGATGAAGATTTTGTGGATTTCTTCTTTTTCTTTGCATCATCAGAACTGTAATCCTTGTATTTCTTCTTTTTTGATTCCTTTTCCCACTGGGGACAATCTTGAATGTAATGTTTAGGTTTCTTGCATTTGTGACAGAGCCTCCTCTTGTAGTCACTGGATGAGGAAGCATTGCTCCTTGAGGGTCTTCCAAGGCGACCACTGCTTGAGAGCTTTTGGAACTTCTTCACGAGCAGAGCCAGATCATGGCTTAGTTCTTCAGGATCACCAAGGCTGCTGCCAGAGTCTTCATCTTTGGACTCAGATACCGCCTTGGCCTTCAGTGCGCGTGATCTGTCATATCTCGAACCATAGAGATCTCTTTTTTTAGCAAGTTAGAACTCATGAGTATTTAGCCTCTCGAGAATATCAGCGGGATCAAGTGACTTGTAATCAGCAGGTTCTTGTATCATCAATGCCAGAGTGTCAAATGAGGAATCAAGCGATCTCAGCAATTTCTTCACCACCTCATGGTCGGTGATGTCAGTGGCACCAAGTGCTTGAAGCTCATTTGAGATGTCAGTGAGGCGATCGAAGGTTTGTTGAACATTTTCATTGTCGAGTCTTTTGAAGCGATTGAAGAGATTCCAAAGAACATCAACTCGAGAGTCACGCTGTGTTGAGACTCCCTCATTCACTTTGGACAACCTCTCCCAGATAAGCTTCGCTGTCTCCAAAGCACTTACTCTGCCATACTGTCCTTTGCTCAAATGGCCACATATGATATTCTTCGCTTGAGAGTCGAGTTGCTTGAATCTCTTCACATCAGCAGCATTCAGAGAAGGTGTGACTGAGGGAACACCATTTTCCACAATATACCAGAGATCGTTATCAATTGCCTCAAGATGCATTCGCATCTTATTCTTCCAGTAGGGGTAGTCTGTCCCATTGAAGGTAGGACACCCAGCAGAGACCTTGATCATACATGCGGTCGACATAACTAAACTCCAGGTAGTTAAACCAAAATCACACAGAACAAGGGAGTACCTTGCTCTGATACCAATTGAAAGTGCGTTATATCGACTAGAGGGGGGTGAATAGGCGATTTTTATGAAATTCTTCACTGACGAATTTTCCGGTGAGGAAATTCCTTAACGAAGAACTACTAGCAGCGGAATAAGTACTCAAAAGTAAACATAACAGAATACAAGCATAGTCATCATGATGAAATGAAGACAGGCATAGAGTACAGAAAGTGTAAGCACAGGATAACACAGGATGAAGACAAACAGACTGAAGAAATTGAACTGAGGAAATTGAGAAAGTGTTCAGTCAAAGTCTTGAAACACAGATATGAACAAACACACAATAGTTATGAGGAAATGAACAAGTTGAGGGAATAGAACCAGTAAGCTTGGTGAAGACAATGATTTGGTAGACCAGTTCCAACTACTTTCTCAGTTGTACGTCTGGTTGGAGCGGCTGAGTATTTAAACTTAAGGACACACAGTCCCGGACACCCAGTCATGAACACACAGCTCAGGACACCCAGTCCTCACCGTATTCTCCTTGAACAAAGGTCACACAGACCTCGTCCAATCACTCGTGGTAAGTCTTCAGGTGACTTCCGAACCTTCACAAACTTGGTCACTTGGCGATCCACAATTCCTCTTGGATGCTCTAGACCTTGACGCCTAACCATTTGGAAGAAGCACAGTCTTCAAAGGTAACAAGCGTCGGATCCACGCTGGATCAATCTCTTTAGTGATGCTCAATCACTTGGGGTTTGTAGGTGTTTGGGTTTTGGGTTTTTCCTCACTTGATGATTTTCGCTCAAAGTCCTCGGAGGATGGGTTGCTTCCAAATGACAAGTGTCAGTTTCTCTCGGAGCAGCCAACCAGCTAGTGGTTGTAGGGGGCGGCTATTTATAGCCTAGGGAGCAGCCCGACATGATAAGACATAAATGCCCTTCAATGATATGACCGTTAGGTGGATAGATATTTTGGGACAGCTGGCGCATAGCACAGCAACGGCCAGAATTTTGAGTAGCAAAATCCTCAGGGCTATCATGTTCCTCACTGTGTAGGCAATCCGCACTGGCGAATTCCTAACTCCTCAGTCAGAACAAATTCCTCAGTGACCAGAAGAACTTCGTCTCTGTCACTGAAGAATATGACTGAACTGTATGAGATTTCCAATGGCTTCACTCGAAGGGATTGGTAGGTGTAGGATTTTGAGTTGAGCATCACATGGAAATTTTTCCTTAGTATTTCCTCGACCCCCTTTAACAGTATGGTGTTTCCTATGACTCAAGAAACAGAAAATGAAACTACGAAAACAAAAGTCTTCACGCTTCATGTTCCTCGAATGAATACCAAGTCTTCAAGGTCACACCAATTTCTTCACTTTCAAAGTCTTCAGAAAGTCTTCAGAAATCCAAAGTCTTCAGTCAAAGAACTTCATTTTTAGGGGTCGACTTTCTCTGTAAATATCAAACTCCTCATAGACTTGTAGACCTGTGTATACTCACAAACGCATTAGTCCCTTAACCTATAAGTCTTCAATACACCAAAATCACTAAGGGGCACTAGATGCACTTACATTTATACAATTTTTATTTTTTATCTGAGTCTCCATATTCTCTTATAAAGCACCAACTAAGGGGCACTATGATCGTACTTGAGCATTGAGTGTAGCTAATATGCGAGTGTGTTTCATGAATGGATCAATGATTGAGCATAATGGGCTAGGCATAACTCATTTTAGCGTTGATATTTTGGAAGACATGGTTGCTTGTTGATATGCTCGAGTATTGAAATTCTCATGTCAAAACTAGACTATTGCTTTGAACCATATAAAAGTCCAAATGTCCATGCTACAAAGAAAAGAATATGTGATGAGCATGTTCGGTAGCATTCCACATCAAAAATTCTATTTTTATCATTTACCTACTCGAGGACGAGCAGGAACTAAGCTTGGAGATGCTGATACGTCTTCAACACATAAAAATTCTGTTTTTTATCATTTACCCACCATTTTCCTATATAATGATCATTGCCTGGATATCGAGAGAAATAGAAAAGGGTGGGAAAACAAATTGTTGTTGGGCAATTGATAGAACTTCAAATAATCATGACGATATCCAGGCAATGATCATTATATAGGCATCACGTCCAAGATTAGTAGACCGACTCCTGCCTGCATCTACTACTATTACTCCACACATCGACCGCTATCCAGCATGCATCTAGTGTATTAAGAGCATCTCCAGTCGCCTCCCCGAGTGCCTCCCCAGGAGCCTTTTTTCTCTACCGGCGATGCAAAAAGGGCAAAAAATGGCCCAGCCATGCCCCCCAAGCCCCCCCACGACCTCAAAATGCCGTCGGCGAACCCAGGCCAAACCCAGCGCACTGGGGGGCTGTTGGGGGCGCCGGTGGAAGCAACAGCCAATCCTACTCCCCCACGCGTTTTTTCCTTACCACCTAATCACTTTTTGCCCCGCAATTCTTCTGAGAACACCAACGGCTGGGGAAATGAATTCTTGGGGGCAGCGGAGGAAGAGTTTTGCCCCCCAGGATGTGCCATTTTTGGTCTGGCGATTGTCTTGGGGGGGCTCCAACGGCTGGAGATGCCCTGAGTTCACGGAGAAATGGAGTAATGTAATAAGAACGATGAAATGATGTAGACAATATCTATTTATGTAGAAATAGACCCCATCTTGTTATCCTTAATAGCAACGATACATACGTGTCGGTTCCCCTTTTGTCACTGGGATCAAGCACTGTAAGATCGAACCCATCACAAAGCACCTCTTCCCATGGCAAGAAAAATCGATCTAGTTGGCCTAACTAAACCAAAGATTTGAAGAAGAAATACAATACTATAAGTAATCATGCATATAAGAGATCAAAGAAGACTCAAATAACTTTCATGGATAAAAACATAGATCTGATCATAAACTCAATGTTCATCGAATCCCAACAAATACACCACAAAAAGAGTTACATCAAGTAGATCTCCAAGAGGCCATTGTATTGAGAATCAAAAGAGAGAGAGGAAGCCATCTAGCTACTAACTATGGATCCGTAGGTCTACAATGAACTACTCATGCATCATCGAAGAGCACCAATGAGGATGATGAACCCCTCCATGATGATGTCTAGATTGGATCTGGTGGTTCTGGAACTTGCGGCAGCTGGAATTGATTTTCATCGACTCCCCTAGGGTTTGTAGAATATTGGCGTATTTATAGAGCAAAGAGGCGGTGTGGGAGGCCACCGAGGTGGGCACAACCCACCTGGGCGTGCCTGGGCCCCCAGGAGCACCTTGGTGGGTTGTGCTCCCCTCGGAGCACCCCTCAGGTACTTTCTTGGCCCATCTCGTGTCTTCTGGTCCAGAAAAAATCCATAAAAAGTTTCGCTGCATTTGGACTTCGTTTGGTATTGATTTCCTGCGATGTAAAAAACAAGCAGAAAACAACAACTGGCATTGGGCACTATGTCAATAGGTTAGTCCCAAAAAATGATATAAACTTGCTATAAAATAATTGTAAAACATCCAAGAATGATAATATAACAGCATGGAACAATTAAAAATATAGATACATTGGAGACGTATCAGGGACCTGGCTGGCGGCTGATGGGCGGAGGTGGGGTGGGGGTCGGAAGAGAGGCTTGATCCTGGGAGAGATGGACCAGGAGGGGCAGCCCCGCCGCAGCCGTCCACCGAGAGTTGGCCTCCTCTAGCGGCGGCGAGGGGATTGGATGGCTAGGTTGGGCTTGTTGGGTGGCGGCGGCGACGTCTCCAGAGTCGCTCGGGAGTGACCCATGAGGCTCTCTCATTTTTAATAGCAGGGCCAATCATACAGCCGGGCCAAAGAGGCCTTAGAGCATCTACAACCGGGCCTCTCATACCCGTCTCAAACGCCCAGGCAGGTCATCCGGTCAGAGACTGGTTACAAAAAATCGACCCCAACCGGACCTCTCAAAGCGCGGACAAATGCCTTGGCTGACCGGCACCCTCGTATCCAGCCCTAATTTAGAGTGGATATGGGGCGGCCCGGGCACGTCCACCAGACAGGCCCGGCCCACCACGGACCCCACGAAAAACCCCAATCCAAACGGCGAGCTCAAACCCTAGCTCACTCTCTCCCTCTCCGTCCACTCTCCCTCTTCGATTTCGATCCCATCCACCATGACGAGCAGCTCCGACAGCGACTCCGACTTGGAGCTCGACTATGAGGAGGAGATGGCCCTCTGCATTGCGCTGGAGCGATCCAAGGTGGAGACCGGCGATAGCTCCGGATGTGGAGTGTCGCCGCACCTACGGCGCCGGCGCAGCGCGGACGCCAGAGCTAGACCCTCCCCGCCCGCGCGTAGCAACGCCCAGTCAGCATAGTCCGCGCCGGCCCCGTGACATCTCCTTCCCCCACCGGCCACTCCTCCATGCGGCCAGCGCTGCGTGCTTGTGCACGCGCCTCCGACCCGCACACGCACTCCGAAGTCAGAGGAGCGCGCGCCGCGAGAGCCAGCGTGCACGGGAGAGGGACGCATCAGAGCAGTCCACGCGCCGTCACCGCGGGATGGAGGTGTAACACCCTCGATGCGACTATAGCTCCCACGTGTCGAGGCACGACTTAGAGACATAATCGCATTGAAGGCATATGTCGCAAGTTAGACAATCTTCACAACATCCCATGTAATATGAATAATAAAGGGGAGATAACAATATTTGGCTTACACTCGCCACGTCAATCAAGTACATAAATAACATTACATCATCCAAACACTCATGGCTCGACTACGGCGCCAAAATAAAAGATAACCCAACATGCGACACGGTCCCAATCACCCCCAACTGGGCACCACTACTGATCATCGGGGAAGGAAACATAGTAACGTTGAGAGTCCTCGTCGAACTCCCACTTGAGCTCGTACGCGTCTCTTGGAGCGGAATCATCAGGCCCTGCATCTGGTGTAATAGTAATTTGTGAGCCACAGGGACTCAACAATCTCGCACCCTCACGATCAAGACTATTTAAGCTTATAGGTAAGGCAAGGTAAAAATGAGTGGAGCTGCAGCAAGCGACTAGCAAAATATGGTGGCTAACTTATACGCAGAAGAGAGCGAGAAGAGGAGGCAAAGCGCGAGCGAGAAACTAGAGAGCAACCTGCGCAAACATTACTCCAACACCGTGTCCACTTCCCGGACTCCACCGAGAAGGGGCCATCACGGTAACACACTCAGTTGATTCATTTTAATTAATTAAGGTTCAAGTTATCTACAACCGGACATTAACAAATTCCCATCTGCCCATAACCGCGGGCACGGCTTTCTAAAGTTCAAATCCCTGCAGGGGAGTCCCAACTTAGCCCATGACAAGCTCTCACGGTCAACAAAGGAATAGACCTCCTCCCAAGACGTTCCGATCAGACTCGGTATCTCGGTTACTCAAGACACTTCGACAGGTTAAAACAAATCCAGCAACACCGCCCAAATGTGCCGACAAATCCCGATAGGAGCTGCACATATCTCTTTCTCAGGGCACACTCAGATGAACACTACGTACAACTAAAACCAACCCTCAAGTTTCCCCGAGGTGGCGCTGCAAGTGGCTCTATTTGGACCGACACTCAGAGGAGCACTGGCCCGAGGGGGTTTAAAATAAGATGACCCTCGGGCTCCGGAAACCCAAGGGAAAAAGAGGCTAGGTGGCAAATGGTAAGACCAATGTTGGGCATTGCTGGAAAAGCTTTAATCAAGGCGAAATATCAAGGGGTTCCCATTATAACCCAACCGCGTAAGGAACGCAAAATCCGGAAACATAACACCGATATGACGGAAACTAGGGCGGCAAGAGTGGAACAAAACACTAGGCAAGAGGCCGAGCCTTCCACCCTTTACCAAGTATATAGATGCATTAAGATAACAAGATAATATAATGATATCCCAACAAGTAAATAAATGTTCCAACAAGGAACGGCCTTCAATCTTCACCTGCAACTAGCAACGCTATAAGAGGGGCTGAGCAAAGCGGTAACATAGCCAAACAATGGTTTGCTAGGACAATGGTGGGTTAGAGGTTTGACATGGCAATTTGGGAGGCTTGCAAGCAAATGGTAGGCATCGTAGCATTGGCATAGCAAAAGAGCAAGCAAACTAGCATAGCAAAGATAGTAGTGATTTCGAGGGTATGATCATCTTGCCTGCACAGTTGTCAGAGTTGACTGGATCCTCGAAAGCAAACTCAACGGGCTTCATCTCCCGGCTCTACACAAACAAGATAAACAAGCAACAAGGATATAATCAACCACGTGCAAACTCAAACAACACGATGCAAAGGTGATATGCTATGCGGGATGCGATGCGGGATGTAAAATGCAAGATATGACAGGAAATGCATGAACCTGGTCTCAACTTGGAATTCCAAGTGTGCCACTGGAAACATGAGATGAAATCTCTTGAAAACGATATAAAGAACGCCGGAATTGGAGTTACGGTTTGGAAATGGCAAGCGATTCAAATATGACACCGGTCTGCGATTTACAGCAAGTAGGCATCTAAATGCAATGCGAGGAACATGCTAAAGCACCCAAACAAGATAAAAAAATACATGCCAGGGACACATACAAGATGCTTAACAAAAGTCTAGCACTGAGCTACGGCCAATTCATCCATTAACAGGTTCAAACAAGCATGGCAAAAATGCATATGACAAACAGTTCTCAGACTTAGTGAAATTAACACTTGTCTGGAATTTCAGACCAGGTAGCCCTCTTCGGAGCAACAAAACTACATGCTACGGGAACTGAACATGACAAAGTAAAGCATGGCATGGAGCTACTCAAATATCTTAACAAAAGTCCCTTAGTGACCTTGAGCCAAAAGGGATCAGAAAATACAATTGCAAGCAAGTGAACATAGCAAAAACATAATCAGTTTTCAGACTTTGTGAAAACTGACACATGCTGAAATATAACTCAAGTAGGCATGTTTACAAGCTCGATGCACCCACTACGGTGCAAGTCATGGCAAGACAAGCATACACCCATCAAGAAGTCACAAAATTCAAGCTAGACATGGCAAGAACAACAGCATAGCATGCACGGATCAACTACAACATCACCGGCAAAATTGCAAACAAGTTGACAATCTGCCCAGATTCACAAAGTAGCAAAAGTAGAGCTCGATTGACTCAAGCTAGGGTGCTCCATAATTGCAAACAAATACATTTATGGATAGAGCACTACAAGATTAACAAAACATCCTTATTGATCATGCTCAAAAGAGGCATGGATCACTAGGAAACGACATGAACATATGGCATCATGAGATAAACAGCTCCAGGACTTAGTGAAATCACTAAGTCCCTGAAAACAGAATTAGCAAGTGCACCACTTTGCACGCTTGCACAAGACACCACACACATCTTAAAAATACATGGGTTGCACCTCTGGAAAGATGACAAAACCCTTAACAAAAGTATGTAGAACTCACGGGCATATCAAGCACACATTAATCATGGCAAAAATGACAAAAGTGCTAAACGGAGTAGCAGATGTGACAATAATCTCAAGTAGCCCTCTACTAACAGCATTTCGGGCATCAAGTTGAACTCAAATGAAAATGATGCAATGGAATGAAATAATGTAATCTCTGAGATGAACATTTCTATATGCTATATGCATGAATCGGAGCTACGGATGCAAAGTTACGGAGCCGTGAACATGAGCACTTGAACTAAAAATTTCGGGACTTAGAGAAAAAAACGGAGGGATCTATTTATAGCCATAGAGGGAGCTAGGAGAGTCCAAATGAGGTGCGGTTTTCGGCCATGTGATCGTGATCGAACGCTCTAGATGATGTATAAGACTTAGGTGGGTTTTGGGCCAAATTGGAGGGGTGTTGGGCTGCAACACACACGAGGCCTTTTCGGTCCCTCGGTTAACCGTTGGAGTATCAAACGAAGTCCAAATGATACGAAACTTGACAAGCGGTCTACCGGTAGTAAATCAAGGCCGCTTGGCAAGTCTCGGTCCAATCCGGAAATGTTTAATCCCCACACACGAAAGAAAGCTAGAAATGACCACCGGAGGAGAACGAAGCGCCGGAATGCAAAACGGACAACGGGGAAAATGCTCGAACGCATGAGACGAACACGTATGCAAAAGCAATGCACATGATGACATGATATAAGATGCATGACAACAATAACAACACATGGATACAAAGACCCGAACCCGAGGAAATAAATATAACTTAACGCCGGAAACGGCAAGAGTTGGAGTACAAATTGGGAAAGTTACATCCGGGGTGTTACAACACTCCACCACTACGAAAGGATCTCGTCCCGAGATCCAGGACTGAAAGAACGCTGGGTACTCAGAACGGAGGTGATCCTCGCATTCCCAGGTAGCTTCAGGGTTGGAATGGTGTGACCACTTGACTTTGAGAAATTTGATTGACTTGTTGCGAGTCTTGCGTTCAGTCTCTTCAAGAATAGCAACTGGGTGCTCACGATAAGAGAGATCTTCTTGGAGCTCAATGTCCTCGAAGTTGACGGTGCGGTCAGGAGTCTTGAAGCACTTTCGAAGCTGATAGACATGGAACACGTCATGAACATTTGCAAAGTTTGAAGGAAGCTCAAGTTGATAAGCGAGGTCGCCTCTCTTGCTGACAATCTTGAAAGGTCCCGCGTATCTAGGGGAAAGCTTCCCTTTGATACCGAAGCGACGAGTACCTTTCATAGGAGAGACACGGAGGTAAACATGATCTCCAATCTCGAAAGCCAAATCATGGTGCTTACTATCATAGTAGCTCTTCTGGCGGGATTGGGCCGCTTTGAGGTTATCTCGAATGACTTTGCATATTTCCTCTGCTTCTGTGATTAAGTCATTACCCAAAAGCTGACATTCACCGGGTTTCAGACCAGTTGAGAGGGGTACGACACTTCCTGCCATACAGAATTTCAAATGGGGCCTTGCCCAAACTTGCTTGAAAACTGTTGTTGTAGGAGAATTCAGCATAAGGAAGACAATCCTTCCACTTCATGCCGAAGGAGATCACACAAGCCCTGAGCATATCTTCAAGAATCTGGTTGACACGCTCGACTTGACCGCTAGTTTGAGGATGGAAAGCTGTGCTGAAGCGGATGTTGGTGCCCATGTCCTTCTGAAAAGAATCCCAAAACTTCGAGGTAAAGATGCTGCCACGGTCTGAAGAGATCACTTGAGGAATACCGTGCAGAGAGACAATACGAGAGGTATAGAGTTCCGCCAATTGAGCTGCAGTGATCGACTCTTTGATAGGCAGAAAGTGAGCCACTTTGGTGAGTTTGTCGATGACAACGAATATAGCATCATTGCCACGCTTGGACTTTGGAAACCCAGTCACGAAGTCCATTTCAATGTGGTCAAACTTCCATTCTGGAATGGCAAGAGGTTGGAGGAGACCAGCTGGCCTTTGGTGTTCTGCCTTCACTCTTCTGCAGACATCACATTCATTCACAAATTGAGCAATCTCGCGCTTCATTCGAGTCCACCAATAAGCTTGCTTGAGGTCCTGATACATCTTCGTGCTCCCAGGGTGGATGGAGAGGAGAGAATTGTGAGCCTCGTTCATGATCACTTTACGAAGTTCACCTTTGGGTACCACAATACGATCCTCGAAGAAGAGAGTGTCCTTGTCATCAAGGCGGTAGCACTTGTACTTGGACTGACTCTTGGCAATCCCAATCTTCACCTTTTTCACCATAGCATCAAGAAGCTGGGCTTGGCGAATCTGGTCTTCTAAGGTAGGAGAGACTTGAAGGTTGGCGAGGAAACCTTGAGGAACAACTTGCAGATTAAGTTTGCGGAAAGCTTCACAAAGCTCGGGTTGACAAGGCTTGAGAATCAGACTGTTGCAGTAAGCCTTCCTGCTCAAAGCGTCAGCAATCACATTGGCCTTGCCTGGAGTATACTCGATACTCTGATTATACTCTTGAATCATTTTGACCCATCGAGTTTGTCTGAGGTTGAGATTAGGCTGAGTGAAGATGTACTTGAGACTTTTGTGATTAGTGAAAATGTCCACTTTTCTTCCCAATAGAAGATGTCTCCAAGTCAAAAGAGCATGCACAACTGCCGCCAACTCGAGATCATGAGTGGGGTAGTTCTTCTCATTAGGCTTCAAGTGGCGAGATGTATAAGCAACAACTTTCTTCTCTTGCATCAATACTGCGCCAAGACCTTGGAGAGAGGCATCACAAAAGACCTCGTACGGCTTGGATTCATCAGGCGGAGTCAGAACTGGAGCAGTGATCAATTTCTCTTTCAAAGTGTTGAAAGCAATATCACACTCCGGAGACCAAACGTACTTGACGTGCTTCTGGAGAAGATTTGAGAGAGGCTTCGTGATCTTAGAAAATTTTTCAACGAATCTTCGGCAATAGCTTGCGAGACCGAGAAAACTGCGGAGTTGCTTCACATTCTGAGGAGGTTCCCAATTCACAATTGCAGACACCTTCTCAGGATTCACGGCAATGCCCTTGGCAGAGATGATATGACCAAGATAAACAACCTCATCGAGCCAAAATTCACACTTGGAGAACTTGGCGTAGAACTGATGTTCTCTGAGCTTATCAAGAACCAAACGCAAGTGCTTGGCATGATCTTCCTTGTTCTTCGAGAAAACCAGAATGTCGTCGAGATAGACCAAAACGAAGTCATTGGTGTAGGCGTTGAAGATGAAATTCATCATGCGAGAGAACATCGGAGGAGCGTTGACGAGGCCAAAAGACATGACAGTGTATTCATATGAACCAAAGCTTATTCGGAATGCTGTCTTGGGAATATCTTCTTCACGAATGTGAATTTGGTGATAACCCATACGGAGATCAAGCTCGGAGAATACTTGGGCACCTTTGAGTTGTTCGAACAGCTCATTGATGTTGGGAAGTGGGTATTTGTTCTTGATGGTCTTCTTGTTCACTGGACGGTAATCAACACAAAGTTGGTCCGTTCCATCCTTCTTCATCACAAAAAGAACACCACAACCCCACGGAGAAGAACTAGGCCAGAATAGACCCATTTTCTCTTGAATGTCGAGTTGCTTCTTCAGCTCCTTCAACTCTTCAGGTCCGAGCTTGTAAGGACGTTTGCACACAGGTTCCGTGTCGGGCTCAAGATCAATAATGAATTCAACTGGCCAGTGCGGAGGCATTCCTGGGAGCTCTTCTGGAAAGACGTCTTGATATTCGCAAACGACTGGAATTGAGAGATGGCATCCAATTCACCCTTCTCATTGAGAGAAAATAGATGGATAGTATCATCACGAGCGGCAAAGACAATTACATCCTCAGACGAATGAGTCAATTGAATCTGCCTGGCTGCATAATCAAGATGTGCCTTGTGCTTAGAAAGCCAATCCATTCCGAGAATAAGATCAATATCCGAGTTGCCAAGAACCACCGGAGAAGAGAGAAACTTGTAATCACCCAACGTGATAGAGACATCCGGGACGCAATTGTTAGAAGTCATTTGCTTGCCCAGAGACACAATCTTCAATGGAACAGGAATCCTTTCGGTCACAAAATCATGCTTGGCCACAAATGGAGTTGAAATAAAAGAAAGCGATTCACCAGTGTCAAAAGGAACTTTTGCAGGAACATCGTTATCAGGAAGGTTACCCATGATCACATCTGGTGAGTCCTCTGCCTGAGCTGCATTCAGCAAATTGACCTTGGCGTGCTTGGGGTTATGTTTGACCACAGCTGTACTTGCCGATCTGACAGGAGGAGGAGGAGGAAGACACCTCTGGTTGAAACACTTGTTGGCATAGTGACCCTTCTGTTGGCACTTGTTGCACGTGACCTTTGAAAGCGGACGGTGATACGGAGCACTCGATCTTGGAGCTTGAGACGAAGTCTTGTTCTGAAAGCCATGGTTGGGTGGGTGGGAAGAACCACTGCCACCTTTGCTCTTCTGCTGAAACGGCTGACGGAACAGAGGAGGAGGAAGCCAATACTTCTTCTGCTTGGCCACTTGAGTAGAGGAAGAAGGAGTAATATCTCTAATTCGCTTCTTGGAAGCATCACACTTCAACTGAGCAGCCTCTTGCTTAAGTGTCATGTTGTAGAACGCATTGTATCTCAAGGGCTCAAAGAGAACAAGAGCTAGCTGAATTTCTTCTCTGAGACCACCCCTGAACTGATATATCATGCTCTTCTCATCAGGCACGTCCTGCTTGGCAAAGCGGGCGAGCTTCTGGAACAACTTGTTGTAGTCATAGACAGACAAAGAGCCTTGCTTCAGATTGCGGAATTCCTCACGCTTGCTTTCAACCACGCTTTGCGGAATATGATGAGCTCGGAAATCTCGACGAAAATCATCCCAAGTGATAACACGTCCACCTCTGGAGTCCTTGTACTGCTGGAACCATTCTGCAGCTTGATCTTTGAGTTGGAAGGAAGCGAACTTAACAAAGTCCTCAGGCCTGACGTTACTGCACTCGAAATGCTTGCACAGATCCACAAGCCAATCGTCAGCATCGGTTGCCTCAACACAATTGCTGAAAGTCTTTGGCCCGTTAGCAAGGAACTGGTTGAGTGTAGCAAAGTGATTCTGATTGCTGCCTTGATTCCCTTGGTTGCCTTGATTGCGCTCTTGAAGAATTTGCATGATCAACTGTGTGTTTGCATTGGTTGCGGCCATCACAGCTTGCCATGCCTCTGGAGGAGGTGGAGGTGGTGGCGGATCAGGATTCGGAGTCGTGCGCGTTGGAGGAGCCATCCTGAAGAGGTTGACCACCATTAGCACATTGACAGACAAATATTGAAGCTGAATCCAACGGAATGAAAATTGCAACATATAGTCTTCACATCCGAACAAAATGAACGAATGCATTCCTCTTGAAATGGTCACATATCCATAAATTGAGAGGCCACATAGAATTAAGGTAGAGAAATAAATTAACAAGGTACGGATCAAGAACGAATAATCGGTAAGAAATCCCAATCTCAAACCAATATCCGTAGAAGAAGAACTAGAGCTACAAGAATTCCCACCTATGAAACTCCCGAACCTTTCCGGTTATGCAATCAGGTGTTGGGGATACAGGGGACGCATAATATCTCACCCAAACTAGCAAATCCTACATCCAGCTGTATCCATCCTTCAACACATAACCAAGAAACCTTCGGAAACCATCTACCTCAACCTTCGAAAAGCATCCGTTATACAAGTTATGGCGATACTCCCGAACTCCCGCCCCAGTACTGGGTGGCGTCGAGGTTATCTCACCAACGAACTGCATAAAAGAGATTTTCGATGTCGGCGTACTAGACTCAGGTATTCCAGAATTGCAACAATAAAATTATGATGACAACACCTCAGAGCTTAACTCCCCGGGACACTTCCACTAAACCCCATACAGGAGGCACCAAGACAATGTTCTCATCATAAAACCATCGGAACGATTCCAAGATACCCGCGTGATCCTAAAAAAAATTTAGTGAAATTTGAGAAGAGAAGAGTCAAAACTCTACGTCAGGATGCCTTACCAGAGCGATGAGGAGACTGGGAAGTAAAAAGAATTCCTAATCTCTCCGATATATAATTCCTGAAGACTCAAAACATTTTTCTAGACACAACTCGGCCGCTAAAAATGATCAAGCAATGGGGCTCCTAAGGTCGGGGAAGGCTCTGATTACCAACTTGTAACACCCTCGATACGACTATAGCTCCCACGTGTCGAGGCACGAGTTAGAGACATAATCGCATTGAAGGCATATGTCGCAAGTTAGGCAATCTTCACAACATCCCATGTAATATGAATAATAAAGGGGAGTTAACAATAGTTGGCTTACACTCGCCACGTCAATCAAGTACATAAATAACATTACATCGTCCAAACACTCATGGCCCGACTACGGCGCCAAAATAAAAGATAACCCAACATGCGACACGGTCCCAATCACCCCCAACTGGGCTCGTACGCGTCTCCTGGAGCGGAATCATCAGGCCCTGCATCTGGTGTAATAGTAATCTGTGAGCCACAGGGACTCAGCAATCTCGCACCCTCGCGATCAAGACTATTTAAGCTTATAGGTAAGGCAAGGTAAAAATGAGTGGAGCTGCAGCAAGCGACTAGCAAAATATGGTGGCTAACTTATACGCAGAAGAGAGCGAGAAGAGGAGGCAAAGCGCGAGCGAGAAACTAGAGAGCAACCTGCGCAAACATTACTCCAACACCGTGTCCACTTCCCGGACTCCGCCGAGAAGGGGCCATCACGGTAACACACTCACTTGATTCATTTTAATTAATTAAGGTTCAAGTTATCTACAACCGGACATTAACAAATTCCCATCTGCCCATAACCGCGGGCACGGCTTTCGAAAGTTCAAATCCCTGCAGGGGAGTCCCAACTTAGCCCATGACAAGCTCTCACGGTCAACGAAGGAATAGACCTCCTCCCAAGACGTTCCGATCAGACTCGGTATCTCGGTTACTCAAGACACTTCGACAGGTTAAAACAAATCTAGCAACACCGCCTGAATGTGCCGACAAATCCCGATAGGAGCTGCACATATCTCTTTCTCAGGGCACACTCAGATGAACACTACGTACAACTAAAACCAACCCTCAAGTTTCCCCGAGGTGGCGCTGCAAGTGGCTCTATTTGGACCGACACTCAGAGGAGCACTGGCCCGAGGGGGTTTAAAATAAGATGACCCTCGGGCTCCGGAAACCCAAGGGAAAAAGAGGCCAGGTGGCAAATGGTAAGACCAATGTTGGGCATTGCTGGAAAAGCTTTAATCAAGGCGAAATATCAAGGGGTTCCCATTATAACCCAACCGCGTAAGGAACGCAAAATCCGGGAACATAACACTGATATGACGGAAACTAGGGCGGCAAGAGTGGAACAAAACACTAGGCGAGAGGCCGAGCCTTCCACCCTTTACCAAGTATATAGATGCATTAAGATAACAAGATAATATAATGATATCCCAACAAGTAAATAAATGTTCCAACAAGGAACGGCCTTCAATCTTCACCTGCAACTAGCAACGCTATCAGAGGGGCTGAGCAAAGCGGTAACATAGCCAAACAATGGTTTGCTAGGACAATGGTGGGTTAGAGGTTTGACATGGCAATTTGGGAGGCTTGCAAGCAAATGGTAGGCATCGTAGCATTGGCATATCAAAAGAGCGAGCAAACTAGCATAGCAAAGATAGTAGTGATTTCGAGGGTATGATCATCTTGCCTGCACAGTTGTCAGAGTTGACTGGATCCTCGAAAGCAAACTCAACGGGCTCCTCGTTAGCGAACTCGTCTCCCGGCTCTACACAAACAAGACAAACAAGCAACAAGGATACAATCAACCACGTGCAAACTCAAACAACACGATGCAAAGATGATATGCTATGCGGGATGCGATGCGGGATGTAAAATGCAAGATATGACAGCAAATGCATGAACCTGGCCTCAACTTGGAATTCCAAGTGTGCCACTGGAAACATGAGATGAAATCTCTTGAAAACGATATAAAGAACGCCGAAATCGGAGTTACGGTTTGGAAATGGCAAGCGATTCAAATATGACACCGGTCTACGATTTACAGCAAGTAGGCATCTAAATGCAATGCGAGGAACATGCTAAAGCACCCAAACAAGACAAAAAAATACATGCCAGGGACGCATACAAGATGCTTAACAAAAGTCTAGCACTGAGCTACGGCCAATTCATCCATTAACAGGTTCAAACAAGCATGGCAAAAATGCATATGACAAACAGTTCTCAGACTTAGTGAAATTAACACTTGTCTGGAATTTCAGACCAGGTAGCCCTCTTCGGAGCAACAAAACTACATGCTACGGGACCTGAACATGACAAAGTAAAGCATGGCATGGAGCTACTCAAAGATCTTAAAAAAAGTCCCTTAGTGACCTTGAGCCAAAAGGGATCAGAAAATACAATTGCAAGCAAGTGAACATAGCAAAAACATAATCAGTTTTCAGACTTGGTGAAAACTGACACATGCTGAAATATAACTCAAGTAGGCATGTTTACGAGCTTGATGCACCCACTACGGTGCAAGTCATGGCAAGACAAGCATACACCCATCAAGAAGTCACAAAATGAAAGCTAGACATGGCAAGAACAATAGCATAGCATGCACGGATCAACTACAACATCATCGGCAAAATTGCAAACAAGTTGACAATCTGCCCAGATTCACAAAGTAGCAAAAGTAGAGCTCGATTGACTCAAGCTAGGGTGCTCCATAATTGCAAACAAAGACATTTATGGATAGAGCACTACAAGATTAACAAAACATTCTTACTGATCATGCTCAAAAGAGGCATGGATCACTAGGAAACGACATGAACATATGGCATCATGAGATAAACAGCTTCAGGACTTAGTGAAATCACTAAGTCCCTGAAAACAGAATTAGCAAGTGCACCACTTTGCAAGCTTGCACAAGACACCACACACATCTTAAAAATACATGGGTTGCACCTCTGGAAAGATGACAAAACCCGTAACAAAACGTATGTAGAACTCACGGGCATATCAAGCACACATTAATCATGGCAAAAATGACAAAAGTGCTAAACGGAGTAGCAGATCTGACAATAATCTCAAGTAGCCCTCTTCTAACAGCATTTCGGGCATCAAGTTGAACTCAAATGAAAATGATGCAATGGAATGAAATAATGTAATCTCTGAGATGAACATTCTGATATGCTATATGCATGAACCGAAGCTACGGATGCAAAGTTACGGAGCCGTGAACATGAGCACTTGAACTAAAAATTTCGGGACTTAGAGAAAAAACGACCTAGGGTTTCACTGTTCACAGATCTGGGATCCGGGCACGGATTACGAAGTTCGCCGGAATCCTCGGAGCTCGCCGGAGAGGACCGGCCGGAGTTTAAGGAGGAGGGGCCCGAGGTCCTACCTGGCCCGATCTCGCCGGATCCAGTCATCGGCGAGTCGGGGGAGGCGCGGCGACGCCGGAGGAGGCGGCGGAGCCGGGTCGGGAGGCGCGGCGCGGCGGCCGGCGATGTGGTCCGCAGCGGCGCG
>NC_041388.1:350686844-350695528 GCF_002162155.2 Triticum dicoccoides | reverse complement strand
GAGCCGATGGGCTTCGGGGGCCCCGGCCGGGCCGAGCGGGCCGGCGGGACAGAGGCGGCGATGTGGGCGTGGTGCGGCCACGTGGCGGCACGCGATTCGCGGCGGCGGTGATGTCCGGCGCGTCCGGACACATCCGGCGCGCGGAGAGACGAGGGGGGCTAGATTTAGGGTAGAATGATCCGAAAACGGATGGATCTATTTATAGCCATAGAGGGAGCTAGGAGAGTCCAAATGAGGTGCGGTTTTCGGTCACGCGATCGTGATCGAACGCTCTAGATGATGGAGAAGACTTAGGTGGGTTTTGGGCCAAATTGGAGGGGTGTTGGTCTGTAACACACACGAGGCCTTTTCGGTCCCTCGGTTAACCGTTGGAGTATCAAACGAAGTCCAAATGATACGAAACCTGACAGGCGGTCTACCGGTAGTAAACCAAGGCCGCTTGGCAAGTCTCGGTCCAATCCGGAAATGTTTAATCCCCACACACGAAAGAAAGCTAGAAATGACCATTGGAGGAGAACGAAGCGCCGGAATGCAAAACGGACAACGGGGAAAATGCTCGAACGCATGAGACGAACACATATGCAAAAGCAATGCACATGATGACATGATATGAGATACATGACAATGATAACAACATACGGAGACAAAGACCCGAACCCGAGGAAATAAATATAACTTAACGCCGGAAACGGCAAGAGTTGGAGTACAAATTGGGAAAGTTACATCCGGGGTGTTACAGGAGGCGGACGCCGACGAGGACGCGTGTCTCCTCGCCTGGGTGTACCACCGCTCACTCACGTCGGCGGAGACGGACGCTCGTCACCTCTGATGGAAGAACACCAAGGCGCTCCGCCTAGCTATTGAGCAGTCAGAGCACGAGGCGAAGGATGCAGCGGTGGAAAAGGCTCGGGTGGGAAGGCTGAAGCGGGAGCAGGATAGGGCGGTTCGTCGAATGAAGGAGCTCATCGTCCTCTCCGTCTCCGACTTTGACGGCGGCGACAGTTGCACCTCGTCGTCCGACGACCAAGACGCTCCACCAGTCGCGGACGCCTACAGCTGGGCGGGCGACCGGAATGGCAAAGGCCCGGCGAGGAAGTGGTGATTCCGGCCCCCTCCTCCTCAATGTTTATATCATTTTTAGTTGTAGAAGTTTATGAACTTGTCCGTGGATGAACTATGATTTTTTAGATGTGGTGAAGTATGTTATATTCGTTTGCAGCCGATTTTGTATTACTTTGCAGCTTAATTTTGTTGTCCGCCGTTTGATCACGCAGAATAGATCAAGGTGTACACGGATAGTATGGATATAAGGTGTTGGATATGAGATACATGCATGCAAAATGGTAAATATGAAGGGTGCTCGGTCAATGCCCGTGGACACGCCCGGACGCATTGGCGGGCGTTTGTGGTGCCGAATTTGCCAACTGCTGTTGTAGATGCTTTTATAAAGTGCGAGTGACTAGATTAACCCGAAGAAAGGATTTGGATGGCAACAAGATAGTCAAACGATTCTGTTTCATAATTGACACTCAAGTGTGACCTTTGCCATGTACTCCATATAGGTGGTCACTGCAAGGCCATCATTTGCTGTGAATCCTTCACCAAATCATTGCTGGACGCCCCTGTATAATTCCAACTCCCAAGTCCATCTTTTGCCCATACCAGCAAAAAGGAAGACGAAAGGAAAAAAGTGCAGAAAAAGGTTATGGTGCACCACCACCTAATCAATCAGCAGTATCTGGATTGATTGACGAGGCCGATCGATACCATCTCCTCCCTATGAGAACAAGCTATCTTGCCAGGATCGATCAATCAGCTGCTGGCTGTTGTGCCCGGCCTTGCGAGCCAAGGCTCAAGGGGCGGTGCAATCATGCAGGTTTCCCATCATGAATGAGCCTTGTGGTGTGTACTAGCAGTTGATTGGCTCATCGGGCAAATCATTAATTCCAGTGACCGTGACGGCTTGACGGATGGTAACCTGGCCTCTCTTTTCTTACCTGCAGACGGAATACTGACTGACAGTGGCCGGTGATCCCATCCAGAATCCGACACGACCTTAGTTTTACCTAGAGTGTACGGAGTGCCTCGCCCAAAATCTCCGCTCAGTTTACTACGTGTCCCCGCCACCGGAATGTGACGACGCATTCCCGAAATTTATTTATCTCCAATCCACACACACCGACCGCCGAGACAGTGAGTGAGAAAAACCGTGGCGAAGTCCATCAACCTGAAAGGACTTGACGGACCTAATCGTTTTGTTTATTGATTGATTATTAAACCCTGTTTGGCTGTTTGGGGCATGAAAACCAACGGATGTGTATGAATTTGTCACTGTCTATGAGCATGCCTTGCTCATCTTCTTTCCAGTAAGTAACAAGTCGCGCGCGCGCGCATAGATTCGGTCCGGAGTGTGATGCACAAGATTGCCACTGACTGAGACTATGGAACAAGCAGCCGCGCGCGTCCGGTGTGGTGATCGGGTGAAGCCGCGCGTCGTTCTCGTGTCGTGTCGGCTTTCGCCGACGTACCTCACCTCACCAACAACCGCCCTAAAGCGGCCAAGCTTATCCTGCTCCACCACCCTTCTCGACTGATCGATTGATCGATCGCTTGCCCTGGAGCCGAGAAAACAACCAGCACGGCGTACGTACGTGGCGCCGTTCGCGCAAGGGTTTCGTGCAAGAGCGACACGTCGCGGTTTTGACTTGGTTGCGACGCGAGTCCGATCGCGATGGCACCGCTAGCTCGTTCTGGCGGTACACCAGAGCACGTCGCGCGCGGTGACGTCGATCGTCGGTGAAAGCCCACGCCCGGCTCGGCTGGTAGGGTTCACCTGCTCCTCCCGTGGATTCATCCATTCAGCTAACAGTCCGTTCGTCGTACATGGGAGTGTGAGCATAGCAACAGTTGCCGCGCTTTCGGGGCAGGGAACAGTGCAGCGGAGGAGAGGCACAAGTGGAGGATGGCGTCCCTTTTGAGGCGGGAACCCTGCCAGACTCCCACGTCAAAAGGCGCGAAAAAGATCTAGGATTGGATCGGTCTACCTGTCTCGGCCGGCGAGCCGCGCCAAGAATATCTGCGGCGGAGCTCCTGCAGCGCCTGCGCCGACGACTCGCTACTCCTCCGCCGGCCAAGGACGTAGGAGTACAATTTGCTAGCCCGTAGAGGCCCAGTTTTTTTACGATCCTTATAGAATCTTGAGAATTGGGCCTCCATAGTTTCTCACAAAATCTTGAATCCATAATTTTCTTTTACAATCCTACTAGTATGTACTCTTTCCGTTCCTACATGTAAGTCCTTTTACAGATTTCAATGCGGACTACATACAGATGTATATAGACGTACTTTAGAGTGTATCTTCATTCATTTTGCTTCGTACGTAGTCTTTAGTGAAATCTCTAGAAAGGCTTATATTTAGGAACAGAGGGAGTAAACATTAGGATTGTAAAAAAAAAGGTTCAAAATTCTAAGAGAACCTCGATGAAGGGTCAATTCTCAAGATTCTGGAAGAATCGGCCAAAAGACTCGGCCTAACCTTAACCAGACCGAGTTAGGCCAACAAAAACGTGTTTGGTTGTGTATGAGGTGGGCCAACTCGCACCGCATGAACCTTAAAGCAGTCCAGAGCATGCCTCGATGGAAACCCTCAAATCGACAGTTTCCAGCAAGTCGGGCTAAGTGCGGCGCAAAGGTGATGCAGCTCGCATGCGAGGAGCGAGGCGGAATCGAGTGGAGACGATGAAAGACGGAAATTGGGCGCGGCGGGATGGCGCCAAATATAGCTCACTCTTCATTTACTCGGTCGCCACTAGCTCTAGGACAAGCTCCTCCTCTATTCATAGCACCGGTGGCGACGGCGGCTCAGATCTACGCGAGCGGCGACGGCTGCGGCAGGGGGGTGCCAGCAGTCTCTGACAGCAGGAGCTGGTTCTCCCCTTCCTCGTGGACATCGTCTGGTCATCCTCGACTCAGCCATGCCCCCACCCCTTCGTCCTCGTCATCTCCAGTAAGCAACATGGTCTCCCTTCACCCCTATGTTAGGTTGGTTGTTATGCCGTTAGGCAAGGTGTACGATCGGTTTCCCCATTGCTTAATGCACCCTCGATGTCGACTATGTTATGGACGCACGGATGAATCTGGTAGTTCAGCCTGCATCAGTGATAGTTGTGATTCAGGCATGTCTCATGTTGATGCACAAGAGAGTTCTTCGTCGTGTTGAGAGGCCTCTCATCTGTTAGGGTCCAATGTTTATCCGAGATCACGAGAGGATGGCGAATCTGAACTATATCTACAGCTGCAATGACACGAAGGCTCTGTGGATGCTTCGAATGCAAAGAGCACCATTTGCGAGGCTTGTGTAGACCTTCAGGAGCAGGGGGGCTGATAGAGGATAGCATTCACACTAGTGTGGAAGAGCAAATAACCATGTTCCTTCATGTTGTTGGTCATAACCAGAGGTTTAGGGTTATGCACAACCCTTCAGGAGATCAATGAAGACCATCTCCAGGTACTTCAGGCAAGTGATGTATGTTGTTGGGAACTCGGAGGAGAGATGATCATGTCACCAACCTGCGAGAGTCCTACTAAGATTCGCACTAGTCCAAGATGGTGTCCATACTTCAAGGTGAGCACTGTCAAGATGTAGTTCATGACTTGATATGCTTGTATTGTTCGGGTATAGCCATAACGCAATCTTGTAATGCCATTTTAGGATTGCATTGGGGCATAGATGGTACTCATGTCACCGCCAGAGTGTTGAGCTCACAGTCAACAACATACATGGGTAGAGAGCACCACACAAGCCAGAATGTGCTTGCTGTTGTTGCCTTCGATCTAAAGTTAACATATGTGATGACTAGCTGGGAAGAATCAGCACATGATGCTAACATTCTCAGTGATAGTATGAGTCATCCTGATGGCATCAACAGTTCTACTTAGGAGATGTTGTCTATGCACGTCGGCTTGGTGTTCTTCCACGCTTCAGGAATATCAGGTACCATTTGAATGAGTTTGCTAGTAGGAACTATCCTAGGACTCCATAGTAGTTGTTTAATCTCAGATACTCCAGCCTTAGAGTTACTGTTGAGAGGGCATTTGAAGCTCTGAAGAGCATGTCTAAGATCCTAAATCAGAAGCCATTCCACACTTTCCCCACACAGGTTAAGATTGTGCTTGCTTGTTGCATTTTGCATAACTAGATCCTGCAATGTGGTTGTGATGAACGTGCGTGAGGAGGAAGATGTGACACCTGATGATGTTGTTAGCTCTGGCCATGGTGTGGAGGCAATTGACAACGGAGCCTGAAAGAACAAAAGGATGGAGTGGGCACATGCAATCTGGGATAACAGAGGTCGGACAAGGATATGAAGAACAAGAATAAGAGCAAGAGCAACAATAGAAAAGAAAAGGAAGTAGCAGATGAGGAAGTAGCATACAACAACAACAACAACAATGACAAGAGGAGGAGGATGGATAGCAACGATGAACTGTCCCTATTTAGCCATATGGTTCTTAATAATTTGTACTGCCATTTGATAGTAGTTAGGATGAACTGTCATTTGTTTCCTATGCAGGCTGCAACCAAATAGTGTGTCATATGTGCATCTATTGCAATACAGCCAACCAAACGATGGGTCTAGATTAGTTCCCTCATGCAGCCAGCCTCGATGCAGGCAAGCAAACTATGTGCAAATGCTGGTTTTGGGGCTGTTTTTCCTCAGCTAGGCCTATCAGAGAAACGCATGCAATGCATGCAAAATCGGTGCAACTAACCAAACACGTCCCAAATTTACTGTTTTGCCTTTTTCGAAAGTTGAGCAAGATATGACCTTGGTTTGCAAAAAAATTGAGATCTGATTCTTTTCCTACTGCGGGGGTCGATGGTGGTAGGGTATACACTACTGCAGGATGCTGCTAACACGACACTACGATCAGAGGCCCTTCGACTAATCTGTGTGCGCTGCAATAATTTCAAACGGTGGTGTAAAAGAACCGTCAAAAAATGTGCAAAATGTTTGCGATGGAGGATGCATCAAACACAGTTTAGATTTTAGTTGCATGTGCGATGCAGAGCATACGCTTCAGTTCAATGAACTATTTGCGACGAGGCGGAACAAAAGAAACGGGCAGCCAGATGAAAGCGTGTGTGAAATACATCATATGGTTCACTCGGATGGACTGTTTGTGATTAGGCAACACAAAAGAAATGGTCAGCCAGATCAAGGTGTGTGCGATATAGGCATGCGGTTCACTCGGATGAACTGTTTATGCTGAGACAAAAGAACAAAAACGGTTCAATATAATAAGATGTGTGTGATACGCGGCAAACACGTCTATAATTAGAAATGTGTGTGAAGACAGATAATAACACAGACGGTTGCTGGTAATAAGACGTGTGTGTTATGCAATGGGATTGCATACAGAACAACAACAACAACAACAACAACAACAACAACAACAACAACACAAACACACACACACACACACACACACACACACACACACACACTTGTAAGGACATGGTTGCATAACCAAATTAAACATCCACTTACATAGGTGGCTACTACAACCATGGCATTTGCACACACCAAAGTAAGCTATTACATGCATAATTACATAGGTGGCTACTACACACATGACATTTCCACATACCAATAAAGTAAACTATATATTACATGCATGATTAACTAGCATAAACGATCATCTGATCATCATTTACTTCTTGTGACGCTTGCTCTGCTTGTGGCTCGATCCGGGCTCGTCGATTTGGGAAAAGTTTGGTCGGTTCAGCTGTCAAGTTCAACTGTTTGTATAAATTAAGAACGATTGCTTAATGTATGAATGAAATCTATGCTTAATTATTGAATTTTAGTTGCAAAAATTAGATAGTGCTAGTGATTTTTAGCTGCATATTTTCACAAATCATAGTGTTACAAGGATTGACAAAATGACAATGTTACTAGATCAACAAATGTTATATTTCCAGTTTGACAAATGGCAACATACCCAATATGACAGATGCAAATCTTACCAAATTGTTTGTAGGTGGTTGCACATGGGTAATCCAAAACAACCGTTTGCGTTGAAGGGATGCACAAATCCCGCGCTGTGAATTTTCCCGCGACTTAAGGGGGAAGACCATAGCTCCCACTTTGCATATCGGTGTTGTCGGTGTCAAAACCGGCGGATCTCGGGTAGGGGATCCCGAACTGTGCGTTTAGGCCGGATGGTAACAGGAGGCAGGGGACATGATGTTTTACCCAGGTTCGGGCCCTCTTAATGGAGGTAAAATCCTACGTCCTGCTTGATTAATATTGATGATATGGGTAGTACAAGAGTAGATCTACCATGAGATCAGAGAGGCTAAACCCTAGAAGCTAACCTATGGTATGATTATATGATGTGATTGTTGTCCTACAGACTAAAACCCTTCGGTTTATATAGACACCGGAGAGGGTTAGGGTTACACAATGTCGGTTACAAAGGAGGAGATATCCATATCCGTATTGCCTATCTTGCCTTCCACGCCAAGTAGAGTCCCATCCGGACACGAGACGAAGTCTTCAATCTTGTATCTTCATAGTCTAAAAGTCCGGCCAAAGGATATAGTCCGGCTGTCCGGAGACCCCCTAATCCAGGACTCCCTCAGTAGCCCCCGAACCAGCCTTCAATAACGATGAGTCCGGCACGCAGTATTGTCTTCGGCATTGCAGGGCGGGTTCCTCTCCTAATTACGTGTACCTGTCGAAATAGTGTCCGGCCTCTTGTGAATGTTGCACTCCTTGGCTTCCACGCCCAATAATGGCCACTTTCCACGTGTCGAGCGAATGTGAAGAGCCAGGGTGTTTTTACATTTACCCCCCTAGCCATGTGAATGAGCTGCCTATTAAAAAGACGAGGATTCAGATCCAAATCACACCATCCTCCCTTGGCGAGCCTTCATCAGAGCGCATTCGACAAAGATCCATTCCATCATGGCCGGTCGACGTAGCTCCTCCTCTCGCTCCCCTAGCCCCAAGCCTGGAGATTGGGAGAGATGTTCTATCCCGCACAGCAAATTAGTGATGCTTCAGACCAAGGGATTTCTTCCCCCAGCATACATGGTCCCGGTTCGAGCCGGGCTTGCCACCTATAATGGCGGAGAGCAAGTGGAGAGCCTTCCCAATCCCTCCAAGGGAGAGCGGGTATGCCTTGTCCCTTATTTGGTAAGAGGGCTCGGATTTCCAATTCATCTGTTTCTCCGGGGGCTCCTGGAGTTCTACAGCCTCTAGTTGCATAACCTTACGCCTGCCTCCATGCTGCATATCGCGGGATTCGTAGCCCTTTGCGAGTTGTTTTTGGGCTGTGAGGCTCATTTCGCTCTGTGGAAGAAGCTGGTCTGCCTTGTGCCCCGTTCTCAGAAGGGGTCAATATATCAAGTGGGCGGAGCCGAAGTGTGGCGTATTGTCGAGACCGGATACCTGTCCGGAACCCCAAAGAAGACATCCGAAGACTGGCCCTCAGAATGGTTTTATATAGAAGACGCCCCCTCCCGGATCTTATTAGAATCGGCCTTCCTGAGTTCGACAACGCCCCTTTGAAGAAGCACCAGAGCTGGCGTCCATGGAGCTCCCTGGAGGAAGATGACAGGGACGTTCTTTACCTGATGAGCCGGATAAGTTTTTTAGCTCGATCCGGATTGACCA
>NC_041388.1:350630975-350686549 GCF_002162155.2 Triticum dicoccoides | reverse complement strand
CTTCAATATAGAGGCCACCCCATGTGGGATTTCAACAGGGAGGATGACGCCACCCGCCACGGCCGCAAAGGGCCGGGATCAGTTGCTGATCTAATGAAGATCTTATCCACTTTGTACAAGGGAGAAGAGGAGGAATTCCTTCGTGTCAACCCGCAGGGCGGATTTTCTATGTACAATCCTCCGAGCTGGGTAAGCGGAGACTTTTTCTCGCCCATCCGTTTCGTATTCCCGTAGTTAAGTATTCAGTCTAGCGAGTAAAGGAGATAAACAGCCCCCCTCCACAACCCGAGGACCCTGGACGGTCCCTTGACCCGGCCTCCCAGGAGGATCCGGACATATCTGTGGAGCTGATCGATGGGGTATTCTACCAATCGAGTAATGACAACACTTTGCTGGCCATTACGGCCGATAACCCTGGGCTACTTCCAGCCTCACAGGTGACTGAGACCAAAGTCCCAGCACTTCGAAAGGGGATCCGTCCTGGCGTGTTTTTGATTGCCGTATAACAGCCGTGTTTTGCAGGGGTGGTCCTTGAGGCGGAAGGCCGAGCCTGCAGCGACTAGCCAACAAGGGGCCGTGAGGCCTCGCAGGCTGAAAAGACCCGCAGTCCGGATTGAGACACCGACGCAGCGGTACGGCGCGCCGTTTTTATTGCAAGACATTATTCTCAGAGGCATACTAACGTCCGTGCCTTCTTTTTAGGAAAAGGAGCGCTCGCCGGACTATACCCGTAGAGGCTACTAATCGCGCCTCCACCAGCCAGGCTCCAAGGCCAGATTCGGAGGCAGGAACGAATATGAGGCGTGCGCCGGGCGCTCCTCCGACAGAGGATGTGGATAAACTGTCCGCCACCAATTCCGAGGTGGAAAGTGCCATGAACCACAGGCATCGCTGGACTGTTCTTCGTGACGCTTGTTTCTCCCAAGAGGCATTGGATGCCTTCAACTCGGGAGATGCCTACCTCCGTGCCGCTCAAAATGGTCTAGCCAGAGCCACGGAGCAGTATGTAAAAGACATACGGGTGAGAAAATTTGGTGATTATATATATCAGTAGCCCCTGAGACTTGAAACAGTTAGAATAACTGATTTAAGGATCATTTGTTATGCAGGTTCTTATCGAAAAGAATACTCAACTGTCCCAGGAGCTGGAAGAGTGCAGAGCCCAACTTCAGGCCGCACTGGCCGCGGCGGGGGAGCCCAAAGAGACCCCCTCTGGTAATATATCTTTCAAATGATAAGTGTCATATAGGATGCGGCGTATATGCAGATCTGACGATAAAATTGCAGATGACGCCGGAGTAAATCCGGATAAGCAACAGCTCCTACGCCAGCTGAAGGCTGGTGAGAGCGTGCTTACGAGGGTGAGGCAGGAGAAGAATGATCTCCTAGATGCCAACACCAAGCTGGGCGTGGAATTAAAAGATGTTTGTGCCCAACTGTCGAACTCTGTTAAGGAGAATCGGCGGCTTCGACGCGACATATTTGGTAAGTGCTTGAACAAACTTTGAAAAAGAGTTCGGCGAGGAAGCTGGCTGACAGAGTTATGTCTGTAGGTATGCTAACAGGTCGTCCTGCCGAGGAAATGCCCAGTTCAACGGGTGACCTTCTTCCCGAGCTCTCACAGCTGCATGAACGAGTTCGGCAGGTGATGCAAGGCATCACCCAGGCCTTGTGGCCATCCGTCTCCATACCCGAAGGCCTTGGAGAGCTTGCAGAAAAGCTGAAGGGAGCGCGGCGGTGCTTCCGATTATGGAAGATATCAGCCTGCCGTCAGGGCGCCAGGGAAGCTTGGGCAATGGTGAAGACATGGTACACGAACGCTGATCCCGAACCACAAGGCCGAAGTCGGACCTGTGGGGCCCGATAGGAAGGAGATCCTTGTGAGCTTAGTGTACGGCCAAGTAGAATTGGCCACAAAGTATTCCCAACAGGACTGTAGACTAGACAGCCTATTGGATGGTATTGAAGAGGAATTCAACCAGTCAAATTGACTATGTAATTTAAAGTGACATGTATAATGCCTTCTAGCCGGATTGTAGATCGTTTGTCGTGGCGGACCTTTTCGCTTCAACCTCGGGACCCAACGGTCCGGAGTGTATCCGAATACCCTCTCGGTTATGTAAGAACCGCGGCATGCGTGGAGACCAGACGTAGGGGTCATTAGTGCTTTATCACACAAGTGCCCAACTAGTTATGTTATATTACATGGGTAGTAAGAAACATCTTCCAGGGAGAATAGTTCCATTAAGGGTTCCTTTCCCTGGGTAAGCATGCCGTAACGTGCATGTCCGGACTGCGATAAGAAGCACATAAAAAGAATCTGGGGGCAGATATGGAAAATAAATAAAAGTCATCTTTTGTTCACCGACCGAATATTCCCTTAAGAACGCTAGCTTTCGGCTTCACCGAGTCTTAGGTACACATCCGGCTGACCCGGTGGTAACAATCGCAGAGGTGCTCCCCTTATGCCCTAGCCGAATTAACGGGAACGTAGGGCATAAATACAAGAGCCAGGCAACCCAGCTTGGCCAAAACTTAAGTCATATCGATGCATATAATGGTGAAAAAAGGTACATGCGGAAGTATAACACATGTGTTGGACGTGAGGCCCAGGTAAATAATTTAAGCTTCTTGTGAAAGAAGCCCCCAGGTATGAAGAGTGCGGCTGGCGCATCTGTAATGTACGAGTGAGGCACAAGGTAACCCTTGAAGGCCTAGAGAAATAATAAGAAAAAGAAAGAAAGGGAAACACGACAGATGATGCATATGCAGAAAATGGACAAAGGGAGGGGACTAACATAGAGTCCGGTGCTAGGCGTAGAATCTTCGAAGCCTAGCTGCGTTCCATGGGTTCGGCTCGAGTCGACTAGTCGATGCATCCCGCAGTCGGTATGCTCCACCGGCCAGAACTTGGTCGATAATGAAGGGACCTTCCCATTTGGGCTCCAGTTTGTTCTTTTTCTTATCCGGCAGTCGTAGAACTAGTTCGCCAACGTTATAAGTTTTGGCCCGTACTTTTCTGCTTTGGTATCTGCGAGCCTGTTGCTGGTAAAATGCGGAACGGGCTTTGGCTACGTCGCGCTCTTCCTCCAAGGTGTCCAGACTGTCCTGCCAATCGAGCTCGACTTCTCTTTCTTCGTACATGCGCACTCGAGGTGAGTCATGAATTATGTCACAGGGCAAGACTGTCTCTGCGCCGTACACCATTAAAAAGGGTGTATATCTGGTACTACGATTCGGCATGGTCCGCAGCCCCCAGAGTACGGAGTCGAGCTCCTCTACCCAGTGCGTGTCAGACTCCATTAAGGAACGCACTAATCTGGGTTTAATGCCGCTCATTATAAGACCGTTTGCTCGTTTGACTTGACCGTTGGTTTGTGGGTGATAGACCGAAGCATAATCGAGCTTGATGCCCATTTTGCTGCACCAGAGTTTTACCTCGTCGGCCGTGAAGTTCGTGCCGTTATCAGTGATGATGTTGTGGGGGATGCCGTAATGGTGTACAACCCTGGATATGAAATCTATCACCGGTCCGGATTCGGTTGTCTTAACCGGTTTAGCCTCTATCCATTAGGTGAATTTATCCACCATGACCAATAAGTATTTTTCCTTGTGGGTTCCCCCATTAAGGGGTCCAACCATGTCAAGCCCCCAGACCGCGAAGGGCCATGTAATGGGGATTTTTTGGAGGTTTGTGGGTGGCATGTGGCTTTGATTTGCAAAGAGCTGGCAACCGGCGCAACGTTGGACCAAGTCATGTGCATCTGCCCGGGCCGTTGGCCAATAGAATCCTATACGGAAGGCCTTGCTTACAAGAGCCTGGGCTGCGGCATGATGACCGCCGAGTCCGGTGTGAATTTCTGCCAAAAGGTTCCGCCCTTCTTCTTCGGAGATGCACCTTTGAAGGACTCCGGTAGTGCTTTTCTTGTACAATTCTCCCTCATGGACCCTGTAGGCCTTGGATCGCCGCACTATGCAGCGTGCCTCATTTTGGTCTTCCAGAAGTTCCTGTCTACTTAGGTAGGCCAGGAATGGTTCTGTCCACGGGGCAATAGTGGCCATTATTTCGTGGGCTGAATGTGTTATTTCGGTGGCGGAGCCTCCGATTGTGTCAGAGAGTTCGGTATCGGGTATTTTGGCCGGGTCCGGACTGTTGTTACCGGTGTCCCCTTCCCATGCTACGGATGGCTTGAAGAGCCTTTTCAGAAATATGTTGGGAGGGACCGTGTCGCGTTTTGCGCCGATGCGGGCGAGGATATCCGCCGCCTGATTGTTTTCTCGAGCCACATGGTGAACTTCGAGCCCCTCGAACCGAGCTGACATTTTTAGGACGGCATTGCGATAAGCTGCCATTTTCGGATCCTTGGAATCAAAGTCTCCATTTATTTGGGATATCACGAGGTTCAAATCCCCGCGCACCTGTAGGCTTTGAATGCCCATGGATACAGCCATTCGGAGACCATGTAGAAGGGCCTCATATTCGGTTGCATTGTTGGAGTCCGTATACATTATCTGTAGTACGTATTGAACGGTATCTCCCGTTGGGGACGTCAAAACGATGCCAGCCCCCAGACCAGCCAACATTTTGGAGCCATCGAAGTGCATGATCCAGTATGAATATGTGCCGTACTCCTTAGGGAGTTCGGCTTCCGTCCACTCGGCGACGAAGTCAGCCAAAACTTGCGACTTAATAGCTCGCCGTGGCTTGTAAGTTATGTCAAACGGGAGGAGCTCAATGGCCCATTTGGCAATCCGTCCCATCGCGTCGCGGTTGTTTATAATATCGTTAAGTGGTACTTCCGAGGCTACCGTTAGCGAACACTCTTGAAAGTAGTGTCGCAGCTTCCGGGATGCCATAAATACCGCGTACGCTATCTTTTGATAATACGGGTACCGTGATTTGCATGGAGTAAGGACAGTGGACACATAGTAAACCGGCTTTTGAAGGGGGAATTTGTGTCCGTCCACTTCTCGCTCGACGACGAGCATTGTGCTTACTACTTGATGAGTTGCCGCAATGTATAATAGCATTGGTTCGCCTATGTTTGGCGCGGCCAGGACTGGGTTTGTTGTCAATATGGCTTTTATTTCGTTGAGTCCGGCCATGGCGGCATCCGTCCACTCGAAGTGTTCGGTGCGCCGGAGGAGGCGATAAAGGGATAATGCCTTTTCTCCCAAGCGGGAGATAAAGCGGCTTAGAGCCGTTACGCATCCGGTAAATTTTTGTATATGTTTGAGGTCTGTTGGGGTAGCCAACTGTGACAACGCTCGGATTTTGGCCGGATTAGCTTCAATACCTCCACTGGAGACAATAAATCCCAGGAGCTTTCCGGCTGGTACGCCAAAAACGCATTTTTCTGGGTTGAGCTTGATGTCATATGTTTGGAGGTTATCGAATGTGAGCCTCAAGTCGTCTACTAGAGATACGACATGCTTGGTTTTGACGACCACGTCATCTATGTATGCCTCCACTGTTTTGCCGATCTGGTTTGCCAGACATGTCTGAATCATGCGCTGATATGTTGCGCCGGCGTTTTTGAGCCCGAAGGGCATTGTATTGAAGCAGAATGGGCCGTATGGTGTGATGAATGCCGTTGCAGCTTGGTCTGGCTCTACCATTTTAATGTGATGGTAGGCGGAGTATGCATCGAGGAAACACAATGAATCGTGTCCTGCGTAGCATCGATGATTTGATTGATGCGGGGGAGGGGGAAGGGATCCTTTGGGCAGGCCTTGTTAAGGTCCTTAAAATCGACGCACAAGCGCCAGGATTTGTCCTTCTTTGGTCACCAGGTTTGCTAGCCAGTCCGGATGTTTTATGTCTCTGATGAATCCGGCCTCCAATAGCTTGGCTAGTTCCTCTCCCATGGCTTGTCTCTTAGGTTCGGATAAACGCCGAAGAGCCTGCTTGACTGGCTTGAATCCTTTTAGGATATTTAGGTTGTGCTCGGCCAGCCTGCGTGGGATTCCTGGCATGTCTGAAGGGTGCCAGGAAAAAATGTCCCAGTTCTCGCGTAGGAACTCTTGCAGTGCGGCGTCGACATCAGGGTTTAATTGTGCCCCGATGGAAGCTGTTTTTGTAGGGTCCATTGGATGGACTTGGAATTTGACTATTTCGTCCGCCGGTTTAAAGGAGGTGGACTTGGATCTTTTATCGAGTATCACGTCGTCCCTGTTCACCATGGAGCGCAGCGCAGTTAGTTCCTCGGCCGCTAGGGCTTCGGATAGTGCCTCAAGGGCCAGTGCGACTGTCTTATTTTCGGCATGGAGTGCTATGTCCGGATCACTAGCAAGAGTGATGATTCCGTTGGGCCCGGGCATTTTTAGCTTCATGTACCCATAATGGGGTATGGCTTGGAAGATTGTAAACGCCTCCCGCCCTAATAGAGCGTGGTATCCGCTGCTGAACGGGGCCACTTGGAATGTAATTTCTTCGGACCTGTAATTATCCGGCGTGCCGAATACCACATCTAGTGTGATTTTCCCAGCACAGCATGCTTCCCGACTGGGGATGATTCCTCTAAAGGTTGTGCTACTTTGCTCAATGCGGCTCCAGTCTATTTCCATCTTTTGAAGAGTTTCCTCATAGATGAGGTTTAATCCGCTGCCGCCGTCCATGAGTACCTTGGTGAGTCGAAAGCCGTCCACGATTGGACTGAGGACCAGTGCGGCTGGTGCTCGGGCTGTTCGGAATTTAGGTTCGTCACTGGCATTGAAGGTAATAGCCGTGTCACTCCAAGGATTTATTTCTGCTATGTGGCAGATTTCGGCCATGCTGCGAAGTGTTCGCTTGCGTGTATTATTTGACGCGAAGGTCTCAAAGTCCGTTAACACCGTATTGTTGTCCACGGGATGGTGCTCTGTGGTATTTGGGAGGAGTAGATCCTCACCACTTCTGGCCACCTGCCGGAGTATCCAACATGCTCTAAGGTTGTGCGTTGGTATTGCATCCGCTGTACTATGAATTTTGCAGGGTCCGTTGAGCCATCCCTCCAGTACGGTTCCTTGCCCCGTAAAGGGCTTTTGCTTTTTGGTAGTTAACCCAGGTGTATTGTGATAATGCACCCTTTTATTTCGGACTGGGTTTGTCTTCAGGGCCAGATTATCCCAAAATTTTATTTCGGTTTTCCAGGCGCTTTCCATCGCACAGTACTTTCATACTATGGACACCAAGTCGGCAAAGCGTGTAATTTTGTAGTGACTTATGGCGTTGAGGATTCCCTTGTCCGTGCAATTATTGCAGAAGAATGAAATTGCGTCTTCCTCACGGCAGTCCTTTATCTTGTTCATGACGAGGAATCTGGCCCAGTAATGGTGTACTGTTTCTTCGGGCTCTTGCCTAATTTGAGATAGATCGCTTATGTTTGGTTGGGTGGGTGGAATTGAACCCAATCTGAGACTGAGGGGCCAAGGAGTTTCTGAACTCGGAATTTGGATTCTTGGATGTTTTCCAATAAATCTCGCCCGCTGCCTGACTCTAGATTCAGGTCTTGAGTGACGTCGTCCGCTCCGCGGGTATCCGGCTTGGAGGGATCGGGAATCCGGACATAGCTAGTCCTTAAGATAGATGAAGGGTTGCTGCATTGTTCCTCCACTACTGCAACGTGATGGGTGACCTGGGAGAGTTGATCTCTCTCAGATCGGGTTTAGGCCCAATCTGATCGTAGTCTGTAGCGACTCCCAGGGCGGTGATGCGATCCAAGAGCTCGTTCAGGGAAGAGAGCTCCATTGGATCTAACTGCTCGGCAAGTTCCGAGTTGACGTGAAGATTGCTTTCGATGACCCGAGAAGTCATCGTCGGCGCAGCGGCCGAACAGGCGGTTATAAGAAAACCACCTAGCCGGAGAGTTTGGCCGATAGCCAAAGCTCCCTTAGCAACAGTGCCGTCTTTAAAGACGGGATGAGACATCCTTCCTGGCGGCGATGGCACAGCGGAACTCTCAATGAAAGCACCAATGTCGGTGTCAAAACCAGCAGATCTTGGGTAGGGGGTCCCGAACTGTGCGTCTAGGCCGGATGGTAACAGGAGGCAGGGGACACGATGTTTTACCCAGGTTCGGGCCCTCTTGATGGAGGTAAAACCCTACGTCCTGCTTGATTAATATTGATGATATGGGTAGTACAAGAGTAGATCTACCACGAGATCAGAGAGGCTAAACCCTAGAAGCTAGCCTATGGTATGATTGTATGTTGTGATTGTTGTCCTACGGACTAAAACCCTTCAGTTTATATAGACACCGGAGAGGGTTAGGGTTACACAAGGTCGGTTACAAAGGAGGAGATATCCATATCCGTATTGCCTAGCTTGCCTTCCACGCCAAGTAGAGTCCCATTCGGACACGAGACGGAGTCTTCAATCTTGTATCTTCATAGTCTAACAGTCCGGCCAAAGGATACAGTCTGGCTGTCCGGAGACCCCCTAATCCAGGACTCCCTCAGGTGTTCTATCTAAAATGTTTGCGATCAAGAGCTGTAGAAATCCTACTCGGCACATTTTCTCTTGCCTTCCTGGGGAAGCTGTCGGTTTGCATACGGGTGTTCTAACTACAACGTTTGCGATCAAGAGCTGCACAAATCCCGCTAGCCACATTTTCCCCTGGCTTCCTGGCGAAGTAGTTGGTTTTGCATACGGGTGTTCTAACTAAAATGTTTGCAGTGAGTGTTTTATATTTAAAAATTGTATTAAACTACGGCTTGGGCGCCATTAATGGAGAGGATGCGAGCAAGGCGGGCGGCCATGGAAGTCAAAGGACACAGATTTGACTTTCCAACCAATTTATATGCACTGGAGCATGTGCATGTAGTTCAAATTTGAATTCAGCACATAAAATGCCTAGAAAACCCAGTTAATGTATAAAAAGGTCCAAACAAACCCCGAAAAATTCCAAAATTAAACACAACACTCCTGTTGTTCTATGTTGACACTAGAAATTTTTTGAAACCAATAAGAGGCAACGGATATCGTTTCGTCCCCAAAGGTGGCACGTTTCCTACCGTAACCATCACACTTTTTGTGAGAAGCTCTGGTTTGTGAGAAGCTTATACTCAAACCTGCCCCAAATGGGACAAAATTTTTACCATGGCATGTTGATGCCGCTCCATGATAACATGCCAAGTTTCATGAATTTCAGACGAGTTTTGGATTTACTAGAATTTTAAAACCAAGTATCTCAATGTTTGCGGTCGAGTGACGGTGCCAGGGTGTTTGAAATTCATTCTCGTTTCTTGCATGGGACCTAAGCATGCACCGAAGGACACAAATTTGATTTTTCAACCAATTTATATGCACTAGAGCATGTGCATGTAGTTCAAATTTGAATTATGCACCTGAAATGCTTGGAAAACCCAGTTAATATATAAAAATATCCAGACGAACCCCGAAAAATTCCAAAATTAAACACAACACTCCTGTTGTTCTATGTTGACACTAGAAATTTTTTGAAAGCAATAAGAGGCAATGAATATCGTTTCATCCCCAAAGGTGGCACGTTCCTTACCGAAACCATCACGTTTGTTGTGAGAAGCTCTGGTTTGGGAGAAGCTTATACCCAAACTTGCCCCAAATGGGACAAATTTTTTACCACGGCATGTTGATGCCGCTCCATGATAGCATGCCAAGTTTCATGAATTTCATGTGAGTTTTGGATTTACTAGAATTTTAAACCAAGTATCTCGATGTTTGCGGCCGAGTGCGGTAGCAGGGTGTTTGAAATTCATTCCCATTTCTTTCATGGGACCTAAGAATGCACCGAAGGACACAAATTTGATATTTCAACCAATTTATATGCACTGGAGCATGTGCATGTAGTTCAAACTTAAATTATGCACATAAAATGCCTGGAAACCCCAGTTAATGTATAAAAATGTCCAAACGAACCTCGAAAAACTCCAAAATTAAACAACACACTCCTGTTGTTCCATGTTGACACTAGAAATTTTTTGAAAGCAATAAGAGGCAACGGATATCGTTTCATCGCCAAAGGTGGCACATTCCCTACCGAAACCATCACGCTTGTTGTGAGAAGCTCTGGTTTGGGAGAAGCTTATACCCAAACCTGCCCTAAATGGGGCAAAAATTTTACCACTGGATATTGATGCCACTCCATGATAGCATGCCAAGTTTCATGAATTTCAGACGAGTTTTGGATTTACTAGAATTTAAAAACCAGGTATCTCAATGTTTGCGGCCGAGTGACGGTGGTAGTGTGTTTGACAGTCATTCCCATTTCTTGCATGGGACCTAAGCATGCAACCAAGGACACTAATTTGATTTTTCAACCAGTTTATATGGACTGGAGCATGTGCATGTAGTTCAAATTTGAATTATGCACCTGAAATGCCTACAAAACCAAGTTAATGTATAAAAACGTCCAAACGAACCCTGAATAATTCCAATTTTTTTGACGACACACCTATAGTTGCATGTTCACTACAGATAAAAGTTCTAGCAATTCAAACACCATCCTTTGCAGCTGTGACCCCCATTACGTAATTCAATTCAAGGCGAAAAATCAAGTAGATCGCACATAGTTTATTATCACCAACCGTGAGATGCAGGACAAAATATCTTGGAGCACCGTCAGAGTGTCAAGCACACTAGCCCGCTCCTCAAATATCATTTCACTTTTCAATCGCCGCCGATGAAAGATGGGGACATGGACCCGCGTCATGAGGGCAACTTTGGTGGCCCACTCCGGCGAGAGCGCGGTCGCAGCCGCCAGACACGTGCTAACAAGCTTCGTGAGGGCGACCGCAATCTGTTTCTGGGCCGCCAAGGCAGCCCAAATGGCCGCTGTTGCTTCTCACGTGTCGGCAGCAACATCTGTCTTAGGGATAGCCACTAGCGAGAGTGGCACAAGAGCTATATGTTCCTGAAAGTGCTAGTGATCGACTAGAGGGGGTTGAATAGGCGATTTTTATGAAAGTCTTCAAAACATGGAAGTTTCGAAGACAATCGATAGAAATGAACCTATTAACATGCAGCGGAAGGTAGACTACACTAGGCAAGCCATAGTCAAGTATTCAATGAAGTGAAAGCACAAAGACTAATAGCAGCTAGGCAGTATGGATCAGGATGGAAGACAGTATGAAGCCAATCAGAACAAGCAGTCACACAGTGAAGACAAATAGATAATGCAAATAGGCAATGACTTCACAAGGACCAACTGTGAATAAAGAGATGGGAAGGATAGAACCAGTTGCTCGTTGAAGACAAGGATTTGTTGGACCAATTCCAGTTGCTGTGATAACTGTACGTCTGGTTAGGGAGGCTGAGATTTAACTCAGAAGACCGTGTCTTCACCTTATTCCCCTTGAGCTAAGGACACCCAGTCCTCGCCCAATCACTCTGGTAAGTCTTCAAGGGAGACTTCCAAACCTTCACAGAATTCATTCACCGGCGATCCACAATGACTCTTGGATGCTCAGAACGCGACGCCTAACCGACTGGAGGATTCACAGTCCTCAAGTGTAACAAGTCTTCAGATCACACAGACAGGAAGACTTCAGTGATGCCTAACACTCTTTCGCTCTGGGTGTTTAGGACTTTGTCCTCGCAAGGATTTCTATCTCAAAGGCTTCGAGGTGGGTTGCTCTCAAACGACAAAAGCCGTGCACTAACTCTGAGAAGCCAACCAATTTATGGTGTAGGGGGTGGGATATTTATAGCCAGTAGGCAGCCCGATCTGATTTGTCCGAAATGACCCTGGGTCACTAAGGAACTGACACGTGTTCCAATGGTCAGATTTCAAACACACGCGGCAACTTTACTTGGGCTACAAGTAAAGCTGACTCATCCAGCTCTGGATAAGATTTCCTCTCATTGTCTTCGCTCAAAGACATAGGATTTTGGTTAAGCATCACTTCAGTCACTCTGACTTTGTTCACTGGGACCCCACTTAACAGTACGGTGGTTCCCATGACTCAACAAAGAAGAAAAGGAAATGACGAAACAGCTAAGTCTTCGCGCTCCAGTCTTCACGCGATGTCTTCTCATGTCATAGTCTTCAATGTGAATATCTTCACATACCACCTTTGTCTTCAATGTCTTCATACATTTTTAGGGGTCATCTCCGGTAGGAAAACCGAATCAATGAGGGACTACTACCTGTGTTATCCTGCAATTCTCACAAATACATTAGTCCCTCAACCAGGTTTGTCGTGAGTACTCCAAAACCAACTAGGGGTGGCACTAGATGAACTTACAATCTCCCCCTTTTTGGTGATTGATGACAAATTGGTTGAAGTTTTCAACGGGGATAAAAGTATGTGAAATTGTAAAGGATTTAGACATTGTCTTCGTAAGTAGCAGAAAGGATCCTCCTGAAGATGTGCATATAAATATTTTGCTTTTGAATGCAAATGCACATGGCAAGTTTTACTTGCGGAGCTCCTCTTCTACTTATGAAGACAATCTATCATGCATGAAAGGATATAACGAAGATAATGACATGCATAATGAAAAATGGACGTGTGCAAAATGACTTCGTGCGGAATTTATCGTCGCACATGCGGAATTTATCATCGCATCACATAGTGTCGAAAAAGGTAGCAGACAACCATAAAGTTTAAGTGTTACAACTCAAAACAAACCAAATGTTTCAAAAGCGAGAGTTGTAAGCACTTGGCAAATGTAGCAAAAGTAAATCAACCACCCATATGGACCCGCTTGAAGACTATCAACTCATACGCTTCTCCCCCTTTTGTCAGTAATGACCAAAAAGGTTTGAAGACATAGAGCTTCTACTCGTTTCCATGAGGAGTAGGTGAAGCAGCAGGGTCATCATTGAGGTTCGGTGGTGCGGAAGAACTTGGTGCAATGTCGACACGTGCTAAAGTTGGAGGTGGTGAAGTAGCATCATCTTGATCATCTATGACTCTGGTATTCACCGTTGCAGCTGAGGAGGAATAGTCAAAGTCTTCAAGTGAGGGTGTCCTACGCAAGTGAGCATTCCTTGGAGGAGTTGAGTCAAACTTGAATCTTTCTGTGAAGCCATCGTCTTGCAGACCAGCTTTAGCACTGAGTAATGTCAAGCTCTTCCAAGACCTCCGACAGGTTTCATGTGTAACAAAGGCATTCTTGGTGGCAAGATTGCGAATGCGATTGACATCCACCAAGAGGCTTTGCATCTGACGCTTGAGCTAGTCATGATGCTTATCCCGTTTCTGATGTAGAGCGATGAGAAGCTCTCGGTCATTGAGAACACGAGATCGCTTCTGAGGCCTTTGGGTAATGGTGCTCGCAATGGCTTCAGTTTGGGTGCGAGGGGCATGTGTGTTGCCAGCCAAGGGATAAACATGAGAGATGGCCTGAACTCCTTCAATGGGCTGGGTGAAGCTTTGATGATCAACATTGTGAAGATAAACTGGCTCCTTTGCAGGCTCTGGGTAAATAGCTTCAACAGACATATCAACCTCTCGCAAGAACACGAGATGATTGTGCGCAGATGGCCGATAGTTGAAAGCAGAGTGAAGCTTGATAAGGCGCATTACCCATGGAGCATAGAACTTCAGACCAAAGATGTCGGAGCCAGATGCAGCCAACTGCCTGATGAAGAAGTCTTGAGCATTGAAGCTGATGCCATTGAAGATATAGAAAACCAAAGTCTTCATTGCTCCTTCAAGCTTCACTGCAGATGAATGTCCTTTGACAGGCCATAGAGTTTTCCTGATGATATGGTAAATGGTGCGGGGCAGATACTCTAGGTGTTCGACAAAGAATTCCGTTGGGTATTCAGCGTCGTGTGGCAGAGGCTTCATCATGCTCAGCATTTGGCTCATGTTAGGCTCTGGCTTCTGGAAAATGCTCTCCAAAGCATTCTGGTGTTGCTGACAACCTGGTTCATAATATTCGCCAGGAGTGGGCAGGGCTGTAAGCTCAATGATGTCTTGGGCTTTAGCTTCATGATGGACATCGCCCGTCATCCACTCAAGGATCCAAGTCTTCGGATCCCTGTTGTATCCACGAATGTGGAGGGTAGCATAGAATTGAAGCAGAAGTTCTCCATTCCAGTGTTCCTTGGCAGTCAAAAAGTTGAGCAGACCCGCATCACGGAAGCAGTCAAGAGCCTCTTCAAGGTAAGGCAATCCAGCAATGGCTTCGCAGTCTAGACGCATATGAGGGAAAATGCGCCCCTGATTGTATAAGATGCAAGAATAGTAGATGCGTTGCTGATAACTCCAGAATAGATCCGAGGAGATTCTTGGCCTTGTGTAGGGGTTCTTGTCACTGTCAAAGAATGTGTTGTGTGCCTTGAATCCATTCAGATTAAACGATCATGGTGACATTGCAGTACCTGGAAACCGTGGTAGCCTTGGCTTTGGCTTCTGGAGCTGAGGCCCGTGCTCCACATGATAGTAAAATTGAGGTCCGGGAGCAGGCGGAGGAACCAGAATTGGCCAGTGGACGGTAACAAGCTGTGCATGATCATATGCTTGCTCGATGGTGTGTGGCCTGGGAGGTGGTACAGGAGCAGAGGCATTGACTTCAAGCTACAGATTTGCATCAGGTGCAACATTTGCTTTAGGTGCAGTGACATCTGGCACCACATTAGCTTCAGGCGCCACATTGGCTTCAGCCATGACAACATCATTGGCTTCAGTGTTGATGTTGGTGGCCCCCTCAGTATTGGTAACCTCCACTTCAGGAGCTGGAGGGTCAGGCACGTTCTCCTCGAGAACAACTTCAGGGTTGGGCAGGGTGTAGCAATTCTTTCTTCATCTCTTGGTTCTTCTTCTTCGTCATCGGCTGATGCAACCGGAATATATTCAGCCGTTTTGGCTTCAGATTCAGGGATGTTCGCAGTAGGAGAGGCTTCAGAAAGACTTCGCGTGAAACGGATTGGCGCTCTTCTCCTTCTGGAACACTTGACAAAGTGACCTGTGGCCTTGGTCCTTTGCGAAGCCTGCGAAACGCTGGCGACGCCTATGGAGATGGAGTTGGTTGGGCCTCAAGGTCTTCATTGTCAATCACTGGAGTGGTGACCTGGGTTGGGGGAGTAACTGGTGTTTCTTCATCATGAGGGGATTCTTGAGGGTGATCAGCCCATGAGTCATCCTGAGCAATTGGCGTCAATGGACGACCAATGCTGATGAGTTCGCTGTTCGTGAGAACAGGCGGTGATACCAAATTGTGCTCAATCTGAGGAAGGACTTCATCATCTTCAACATTGTCTTGATGACCAATGTGTTCAGCTGCGGTGGGGTCAACAGCTGGAATCTTTTCAGCTTCAGGAGCCTCTGTGGAAGCAGGCTCATGAACTACCAAACGTCGTTCTTGGTGTGCAGAGGGAGGACGAGCAATAGAAATTGGTTCGACGACAAGGGGCTCTATGGAAGCAGCCCGGTCTCTCTTCTTTGTCTTTCTTTTCTTGGTTGGCGGAGCGTCGTCAGTGGTGTGCTTGGTCTTGCGCTTGCGAGCTTCGGCTTTAGCTGCCCTCGTTTTCTTGAGTTCCGAAGCCACTGTGGGGACCTTAGGCTTCGAGCCTGTCATACTGGCCGGGAAGACAATGCGAGGTTCTTCCTGCCTTGATGCTTCTGGTTGGGCCACAACTGGCTTCTTCTTCTTCTTGGCAGCCATTCTGGGGTCGATGCCTGGTCGCCCCAAAGCCTTGCGCTTTTCGGCTTCATTGTAGCCTTGAACACATTTGGCAGTAAGATTCTTCATGTGGTCACGAGAACCTTTTGCTTCTTCTCGTTTCTTGTGGAATGCCTCCTTGAGCTCATGCATCATGACCTTGAAGTTTTGAATGTCTTCAACATTGAGCTTGGCCATGTGCTTCTTGAACTGAGCCTTTTCATAATCAATCTTGTGCTTCAGCTCAACAATCTTTTGTGCAATAGCCAGCTCAGGAGCAATGGCTCTCTGGAAGGAGACGCTGAGGCCAATTGGGAGCTGAAGATCATCAAAACTGAGTTCTGGGCTGTCAAACCACTCATCAATAAACTTGTACAGAATCTCCACATCAAAGAGGGGAAGATCATTGAAGATTTCCGCCTCTTTCTTGCTCTTTATCAATTGCTCAAGAGCATCATCACCAAGATCGTCATCGCTAGACAGATCAATGGCGTCATTCTCGTTTCTCAAAACAGCAGTAGGGGTCAATGCTTGACCAGTGGGTTGCATGGGCTTTTTCAACTTGTCAGACTTGGAGATGCGAGGGAGATCTTCAGACTGCACACTAGCTTCAGGAGGTGCAATGGCCAGAGGCTTCGCCCGTGAGACCTGTGGTGCAGAGGAGGGCTTTGAAGCCTTTGGTTACTTTTTCTTCACAGGCTTCGATGGTGCAGGCGCTTCGTCAGAATCAGCGTCATATGTAGAGTGATCCACGGCTGCCCCTTGAACCTGAATGTGTGTGATGAGACCTTCTAAGTTGTAGAAGGTGTTGGGGAACGTAGCAGAAATTCAAAATTTTCCTACGTGTCACCAAGATCTATCTATGGAGAAACCAGCAACGAGGGGAAGGAGAGTGCATCTACATACCCTTGTAGATCGCTAAGCGGAAGCATTCAAGAGAACGGGGTTGAAGGAGTCGTACTCGTCATGATCCAAATCACCGGAGATCCTAGTGCCGAACGGACGGCACCTCCGCGTTCAACACACGTACAGCCCGGTGACGTCTCCCATGCCTTGATCCAGCAAGGAGAGAGGGAGAGGTTGAGGAAGACGCCATCCAATAGCAGCACAACGGCGTGGTGGTGATGGAGGAGCGTGGTAGTCCAGCAGGGCTTGCCAAGCACCGCGGAAGAGGAGGAGTACGAGAGGTAGGGCTGCACCAAGAGGGAGAAGTTCTCATGTGTTATGGGCAGCCCCAGGCCTCTATTTATATAGGGGAGAAGGGGGCTGCGCCCCCTTTAGGGTTTCCCACCCCAAGGGGTGCGGCCAGCCCTAGATGGGACTTGGGGAGGCGGCCAAGAGGGGGAGAGAGGGGAGGCGCCCACTAGGTGGGCCTTAAGGCCCATCTGGACTAGGGTTTGCCCCCTCCCACTCTCCCTTGCGCCTTGGACCCCTTGTGGGGGGCGCACCAGCCCACCTAGGGGCTGGTCCCCTCCCACACTTGGCCCACGCAGCCTTCTGGGGCAGGTGGCCCCACTTGGTGGACCCCCGGGACCCTCCTGGTGGTCCCGGCACATTACCGATATCGCCCGAAACTTTTCCGGTGACCAAAACAGGACTTCCCATATATAAATCTTTACCTCCGGACCATTCCAGAACTCCTCGTGATGTCCGGGATCTCATCCGGGACTCCGAACAACATTCGGTAACCACATACAAGCTTCCTTTATAACCCTAGCGTCATCGAACCTTAAGTGTGTAGACCCTACGGGTTCGGGAGACATGCAGACATGACTGAGACGTTCTCCGGTCAATAACCAACAGCGGGATCTGGATACCCATGTTGGCTCCCACATGTTCCACGATGATCTCATCGGATGAACCACGATGTCAAGGACTCAATCGATCACGTATACAATTCCCTTTGTCTAGCGGTATTGTACTTGCCCGAGATTCGATCGTCGGTATACCGATACCTTGTTCAATCTCGTTACCGGCAAGTCTCTTTACTCGTTCCGTAACACATCATCCCGTGATCAACTCCTTGATCACATTGTGCAGATTATGATGATGTCCTACCGAGTGGGCCCAGAGATACCTCTCCGTTTACACGAAGTGACAAATCCCAGTCTCGATCCGCATAAAACAATAGATACTTTCGGAGATACCTGTAGTGCACCTTTATAGTCACCCAGTTACGTTGTGACGTTTGATACACCCAAAGCACTCCTACGGTATCCAGGAGTTACACGCTCTCATGGTCAAAGGAAGAGATACTTGACATTGGCAAAGCTCTAGCAAACGAACTACACGATCTTTGTGCTATGCTTAGGATTGGGTCTTGTCCATCACATCATTCTCCTAATGATGTGATCCCGTTATCAACGACATCCAATGTCCATAGCCAGGAAACCATGACTATCTGTTGATCACAACGAGCTAGTCAACTAGAGGCTCACTAGGGACATATTGTGGTCTATGTATTCACACGTGTATTACGATTTCCGGATAATACAGTTATAACATGAATAAAAGACTATTATCATGAACAAAGAAATATAATAATAACTTATTTATTATTGCCTCTAGGGCATATTTCCAACAGTCTCCCACTTGCACTAGAGTCAATAATCTAGTTCACATCACCATGTGATTAACACTGACAGGTCACATCACCATGTGACCAACATCCAAAGAGTCTTGGGTTTGATCATGTTGCTTGTGAGAGAGGTTTTTAGTCAACGGGTATGAACCTTTCAGATCCGTGTGTGCTTTACAAATCTCTATGTCATCTCCTAGATGTAGCTACCACATTCTATTTGGAGCCATTCCAAATAACTGTTCCACTTGGAGCTATTCTAAATTGTTGCCCCATTATACGTATCCGGTATCTCTACTTAGAGCTATCCGGATAGGTGTTAATCTTGCATCGACGTAACCTTTACGACGAACTCTTTTACCACCTCCATAATCGAGAAAATTCCTTAGTCCACTAGTTACTAAGGATAACTTTGACCGCTGTCTGTGATCCATTCTTGGATCACTCTTGTACCCCTTGACTAACTCATGGCAAGGCACACTTCAGGTGCGGTACACAGCATAGCATACTGAAGAGCCTACGTCTTAAGCATAGGGGACGACCTTCGTCTTTTCTCTCTATTCTGCCGTGGTCGAGCTTTAAGTCTTAACTTCGTACCTTACAATTCAGGCAAGAACTCCTTCTTTGACTGGCCCATCTTGAACACCTTCAAGATCATGTCAAGGTATATGCTCATTTTGAAAGTATTATTAAGCATTTTGATCTATCCTTATAGATCTCGATGCTCAATGTTCAAGTAGCTTAATCCAGGTTTTCTATTGAAAAACACCTTTCAAATAACCCTATATGCTTTCTAGAAATTCTACATCATTTCTGATCAACATATACTCATCAGAAATTCTATAGTGCTCCCACTCACTTCTTTGGAAATACAAGTTTCTCATAAAACTTTGTACAAACCCAAAATCTTTGATCATCTCATCAAAGTGTACATTCCAACTCCGAGATGCTTACTCCAGTCCTTAGAAGGATCGCTGGAGCTAGCATACCTTTTAGCATCCTTAGGATCGACAAAACCTTTCTGATTGTATCACATACAACCTTTCCTTACGAAAACTGGTAAGGAAATTCGTTTTGACATCCAATTGGCTGATTTCATAAATGCAGCTAATGCTAACATGATTCCGACGGACTTAAGCATCACTACGGATGAGAAAATCTCATCATAGTCAACTCCTTGAACTTGTGAAAAACTCTTCGCCACAAGTCGAGCTTCACAGACGGTGACATTACCGTCCACGTCCGTCTTCTTCTTAAAGATCCATTTATCTCAATGGCTTGCCGATCATCGGGCAAGTCCACCAAAGTCCATGCTTTGTTCTGATACATGGATCCTATCTCGGATTTCATGGCTTCTAACCATTTGTCGGAATTTGGGCCCACTATCGCTTCTCCATAGCTCGTAGGTTCATTGTTGTCTAGCAACATGACCTTCAAGACAGGATTACCATACCACTCTGAAGTAGTACGTATCCTTGTCACCCTACGAGGTACGGTAGTGACTTGATCCGAAACTTCATGATCACTATCATAAGCTTCTACTTCAATTGGTGTAGGTGCCACAGGAACAACTTCCTGTGCCCTGCTACACACTTGTTGAAGTGACGGTTCAATAACCTCATCAAGTCTCCACCATCCTCCCACTCAACTCTTTTGAGAGAAACCTTTCCTCGAGAAAGGACCCGATTCAAGAAACAATCCATATTGCTTTCGGATCTGAATTAGGAGGTATACCCAACTGTTTTGGGTGTCCTATGAAGATGCATTTTATCCGCTTTGGGTTCGAGCTTATCAATCCTGAAACTTTTTCACATAAGCGTCGCAGCCCCAAACCTTTAAGAGACGACAACTTAGGTTTCTCTAAACCATAATTCATACGGTGTCATCTCAACGGAATTACGTGGTGCCCTATTACAAGTGAATGTGGTTGTCTCTAATGCCTAACCCATAAACAATAGTGGTAATTCGATAAGAGACATCATGGTACGCACCATATCCAATAGGGTGCAACTATGATGTTGGGACACACCATCACACTATGGTGTTCCAGGCAGTATTAATTGCGAAACAATTTCCACAATGTCTTAATTGTGTGCCAAAACTCGTAACTCAGATATTCATCTCTATGATCATATCATAGACATTTTATCCTCTTGTCACAATGATCTTCTACTTCACTCTGAAATTACTTGAACCATTCAATAATTCAGACTTGTGTTTCATCAAGTAAATATTCTCAACATCTACTCGAATCATCTGTGAAGTAAGAACATAACGATATTCACTGCATGCCTCAGCACTCATTGGACTGCACACATCAAAATGTGTTACTTCCAACAAGTTGCTATCTTGTTCTGTCTTACTAAAACGAGGCTTTCAGTCATCTTGCCCATGTGGTATGATTTGCATGTCTCAAGTGATTCAAAATCAAGTGAGTTCAAACGGTCCATTTGCATGGAGTTTCTTCATGCATATACACCAATAGACATGGTTCGCATGTCTCAAACTTTTCGAAAATGAGTGAGTCCAAAGATCCATCAACATGGAGCTTCTTCATGCGTTTTAAACCAATATGACTTACATGGCAGTGCCACCAGTAAGTGGTACTATCATTACTATCTTTTGGCATGAAAATGTGTATCACTACGATCGAGATTCAATAAACCCTTTTTAGGTGCAAGACCACTGAAGGTATTATTCACATAAATAGAGTAACTATTATTCTCCTTAAATGAATAACCGTATTGCAATAGACATAATCCAATCATGTCTATGCTCAACGCAAACACCAAATAACAATTATTTAGGTTTAACACCAATCTCGTTGGTAGAGGGAGCGTGCGATGCTTGATCACATCTAGCTTGGAAAAACTTCCAACACATATCGTCAGCTCACCTTTAGCTAGTCTTCGTTTACTCCGTAGCTTTTATTTCGAGTTACTAACACTTAGCAACCAAACCGGTATCTAATACCCTGGTGCTACTAGGAGTACTAGTAAAGTACACATTAACATAATGTATATCCAATATACTTCTATCGACCTTGCCAGCCTTCTCATCTACCAAGTATCTAGGGTAATGCTGCTCCAGTGGCTGTTCCCTTATTACAGAAGCACTTAGTCTCAGGTTTGGGTTCAACCTTGGGTTTCTTCACTAGAGCAGCAGCTGATTTGCCATTTCATGAAGTATCCCTTCTTGCCCTTGCCCTTCTTGAAACTAGTGGTTTCACCAACCATCAACAATTGATGCTCCTTCTTGATTTCTACTTTCGCGATGTCAAACAACGCGAATACCTCAAGGATCATCATCTCTATCCTTGATATGTTATAGTTTATCACGAAGCTCTAGCAGCTTGGTGGCAATGACTTTGGGGAAACATCACTATCTCATCTGGAAGATTAACTCCCACTCGATTCAAGTGATTGTCGCACTCAGACAATCTGAGCACAAGCTCAACGATTGAGCTTTTCTCCCTTAGTTTGCAGGCTAAGAAAATCATCGGAGGTCTTATACCTCTTGACGTGGGCACGAGCCTGAAATCCCAATTTCAGCCCTCGAAACATCTCATATGTTCCGCGATGTTTCGAAAAACGTCTTTGGTGCCTCTACTTAAACCATTTAATTGAACTATCACGTAGTTATCAAAACGTGTATGTCCGATGTTCGCAACATCGACAAACGACGTTTGGGGTTCAGCATACTGAGCGGTGCAGTAAGGACATAAGCTTTCTACTGATCGCATAATTGCTACTATCAACTTTCAACTATATTTTTCTCTAGGAACATATCTAAACAGTGGAACTAAAGCGCGAGCTCACGACATAATTTGCAAAGGGTCTTTTGACTATGTTCAGGATAATTAAGTTCATCTTATGAACTCCCACTCAGATAGACATCCCTCTGGTCATCTAAGTGATTACATGATCAGAGTCAACTAGGCCGTGTCCGATCATCACGTGAGACGGACTAGTCATCATCGGTGAACATCTTCATGTTGATCGTATCTACTATACGACTCATGCTCGACCTTTCGGTCTCCATGTTCCGAGGCCATGTCTGTACATGCTAGGCTCGTCAAGTTAACCCTAAGTGTTTTCGCTGTGTAAAACTGTCTTACACCCGTTGTATGTGAACGTAAGAACCCATCACACCCGATCATCACGTGGTGCTTAGAAGCGACGAACTGTAGCAACGGTGCACAGTTAGGGGAGAACACTGCTTGAAATTTTGTAAGGGATCATCTTATTTACTACCGTCGTCCTAAGTAAACAAGATGCATAAACATGATAAACATCACATGCAATCAAATAGTTGTGACATGATATGGCGAATATCATATAGCTCCATTGATCTCCATCTTCGGGGCTCCATGATCATCTTGTCACCGGCTTGACACCATGATCTCCATCATCATGATCTCCATCATCGTGTCTTCATGAAATTGTCTCGCCAACTATTACTTCTACTACTATGGCTACCGGTTAGCAATAAAGTAAAGTAATTACATGGCGTTGTTCAATGACACGCAGGTCATACAATAAATAAAGACAACTCCTATGGCTCCTGTCGGTTGTCATACTCATCGACATGCAAGTCGTGAATCCTATTACAAGAACATGATCAATCTCATACATCACATATCATTCATCACATTCTTCTTGGCCATATCACATCACATAGCATACCCTGCAAAAACAAGTTAGACGTCCTCTAATTGTTGTTTGCATATTTTACGTGGCTGCTATGGGTTTCTAGCAAGAACGTTTCTTACCTACGCAAAACCACAACGTGATATGCCAATTGCTATTTACCCTTCATAAGGACCCTTTTCATCGAATCCGTTCCGACTAAAGTGGGAGAGACTGGCACCCGCTAGCCACCTTATGCACCAAGTGCATGTCAATCGGTGGAACCTGTCTCACGTAAGAGTACGTGTAAGGTCGGTCCGGGCCGCTTCATCCCACAATACCGTCGAAACAAGATTGGACTAGTAACGGTAAGCACATTGAACAAATTCAACGCCCACAACTAATTTGTGTTCTACTCGTGCAAAGAATCTACGCAATAGACCTAGCTCTGATACCACTATTGGGGAACGTAGCAAAAATTCAAAATTTTCCTACGTGTCACCAAGATCTATCTATGGAGAAACCAGCAACGAGGGGAAGGAGAGTGCATCTACATACCCTTGTAGATCGCTAAGCGGAAGCATTCAAGAGAACGGGGTTGAAGGAGTCGTACTCGTCGTGATCCAAATCACCGGAGATCCTAGTACCGAACGGACGGCACCTCCGCGTTCAACACACGTACAGCCCGGTGACGTCTCCCATGCCTTGATCCAGCAAGGAGAGAGGGAGAGGTTGAGGAAGACTCCATCCAACAGCAGCACAACGGCGTGGTGGTGATGGAGGAGCGTGGTAGTCCAGCAGGGCTTCGCCAAGCACCGCGGAAGAGGAGGAGTACGAGAGGTAGGGCTGCACCAAGAGGGAGAAGTTCTCATGTGTTATGGGCAGCCCCAGGCCTCTATTTATATAGGGGAGAAGGGGGCTGCGCCCCCTTTAGGGTTTCCCACCCCAAGGGGTGCGGCCAGCCCTAGATGGGACTTGGGGAGGCGGCCAAGAGGGGGAGAGAGGGGAGGCGCCCACTAGGTGGGCCTTAAGGCCCATCTGGACTAGGGTTTGCCCCCTCCCACTCTCCCTTGCGCCTTGGACCCCTTGTGGGGGGCGCACCAGCCCACCTAGGGGCTGGTCCCCTCCCACACTTGGCCCACGCAGCCTTCTGGGGCAGGTGGCCCCACTTGGTGGACCCCCGGGACCCTCCCGGTGGTCCCGGTACATTATCGATATCGCCCGAAACTTTTCCGGTGACCAAAACAGGACTTCCCATATATAAATCTTTACCTCCGGACCATTCCGGAACTCCTCATGACGTCCGGGATCTCATCCGGGACTCCGAACAACATTCGGTAACCACATACAAGCTTCCTTTATAACCCTAGCGTCATCGAACCTTAAGTGTGTAGACCCTACGGGTTCGGGAGACATGCAGACATGACCGAGACGTTCTCCGGTCAATAACCAACAGCGGGATCTGGATACCCATGTTGGCTCCCACATGTTCCACGATGATCTCATCGGATGAACCACGATGTCAAGGACTCAATCGATCCCGTATACAATTCCCTTTGTCTAGCGGTATTGTACTTGCCCGAGATTCAATCGTCGGTATACCGATACCTTGTTCAATCTCGTTACCGGCAAGTCTCTTTACTCGTTCCGTAACACATCATCCCGTGATCAACTCCTTGATCACATTGTGCACATTATGATGATGTCCTACCAAGTGGGCCCAGAGATACCTCTCCGTTTACACGGAGTGACAAATCCCAGTCTCGATCCGCATAAAACAATAGATACTTTTGGAGATACCTGTAGTGCACCTTTATAGTCACCCAGTTACGTTGTGACATTTGATACACCCAAAGCACTCCTACGGTATCCAGGAGTTACACGCTCTCATGGTCAAAGGAAGAGATACTTGACATTGGCAAAGCTCTAGCAAACGAACTACACGATCTTTGTGCTATGCTTAGGATTGGGTCTTGTCCATCACATCATTCTCCTAATGATGTGATCCCGTTATCAACGACATCCAATGTCCATAGCCAGGAAACCATGACTATCTGTTGATCACAACGAGCTAGTCAACTAGAGGCTCACTAGGGACATATTGTGGTCTATGTATTCACACGTGTATTACGATTTCCGGATAATACAGTTATAGCATGAATAAAAGACTATTATCATGAACAAAGAAATATAATAATAACTTATTTATTATTGCCTCTAGGGCATATTTCCAACAGAAGGGCCCAACCAGATTGGGTTCAGCTTCGTGTGTGCCATCGACACATGGCGCAGGCCTGGGTTGAAGTCTAATCCCCAAGACTTCTTGTTTTCTCTGGCCGAGGTCTTTGCAAACTGATAGTTGCGCTTGAACAGATTGTCATCTCGACACCATAGCAATGACGATGGGTCGACATCAGTAGGCTGTGGCCCTCGGACCATGCAAGGGTAGAATCCTTGAGAGATGGCTTCAGTTCTGGTCTTGGGTTGAAGATTTTTATAGAGAATATCTCCCCAAGGACGCGTGATAGCATTCTTTTCAGCCTACTCCTTGGTGACGAATCTGTACTTGAACCATAGCTCAGCCTAGTATCTTCGAATCCATTGGATTCGTGTCCTGCGTCGACCATACCTTTCTTCAGGGTCAGTTTTGTATAGTTCATAGAGATCTTCGGGCAGGTCCATTGATGTACCCCCACGGCGCTGTCTGCCACCCTTCCTTGCTGATTTCTTTGTTGCCATGAAGTTTAGACTGAAAGGATTCAACACTGTCAAAGTCTTCCATCTACTGGTCAGACAAGAACTGGCTTCAGGAGAATTTATGTGATGCTGTAAGAACTCTGCAAATGAATGCATACTATGAGAACCAAGGGATTCTCCCACGAACATGTACCTGTGACAGCATTAGAGATGCGAGGGAAGGGGAAGAGGTCATATGCATTCTTAGAAGATTTTGAAGATAAATCAGTTTAGAAGACATTGACCTCATAGTGTGAAGACATTCACTCATATGTAGAGAGTTGGTTCCAGATTTGTACGAATCCACGAATAAGTACAAGTGAGGAATCTAACTACTTTGTGAAGCATAAGTGAACATACTAGGCATGCTATGAGATGCAGAATAGGATAGATCCAACTTTGTAGCAACAGAAACCACTTGTGGTTGAAAAGGATGAATATATCGAATCAAAAAGACTGTAAAAAGAGTTTTTATTTACCAATCGAGGAACTGCTAGACGGAGTAGGAGATGAGGCCGAGCAGTTCGATCTTCTGTGCCCTAACTTGGCGATGGAGGACACCTACGGCGACGGCAGAGAAGACGATGTCCGCGGCCGGCGTGATGACGGCGTCAGTGAGGTCGCAACAGCTAAGCGCTTCATTGCCCGCGTCGTCGAGGGCTAGCGGTGGCGCTAGGGTTTGTGCGAGGAAGAGAAGTGGAAGAAGAGATAATGACTGGGGTGTGGTGAGTATTTATAAGGACAGGGACGGCGCAGCGTTATTACGCGGGTGCCCCTGGCGGTTCACATCTGAAAGACACGTGGCGATCATGCAACTCATCGGAGGTTGTTCCATGTTCCCACGTACGCCTGAATTGTCGGGTGGTCGTTCCCGCTTCTCCGGGTTTCAGGTAAAAAGGATTGAGCATTTAAAATAGATTTAATGATTGTCTCTGTATCTTCTGCTGACAAGGACGCAACGAAGACATTCGACAGTTTCAATAGAATGCATATGATTTGGATAGATAGATTTGAGACGGGAGCATAGAAAGGTTAGGGTCTGATCACATTCACTTAGTTCAAAAGATTCAACGAGAAGACATAGCTATAAGTGAATGTTGTAGAGGACAGGAAACAATCAAATGAATATATCCGAATAAGACCAAATCAATATAGTGAAGATAAACATGAAACCATGTTAGTATTGAAGACAAACCAAATGTGAAGACTTTGCAAGTGTAACGCCAACAGAAAATACTCCAAACAAAAGTTTGGTGGTGGCGTTACCCACCATATAGGAAGTATTAGACCCAGACACAACGCACAATTATCGTGGCGCTCCGAAGTCAAATTCTGCGTTAATGTATTCACACTTAGAGTGTAAGTCTTCATTAGTTGAAGATATACGTTACTTCATGTGTTGCACATCTAAGACATCAACATGCATAAGTGTTAGGATGTGTGCATGATCACAAGACATTTGATGATTCCAAGATATTTAGCTCACAACACAACTTGCAAAACCTTTTCTCATCCAAGGGCTTTGTGAAGATATCTGCAAGTTGCTCTTCAGTGTTGACGTGAATGATATCAATGTCTTCCTTCATGACATGATCTCTGAGAAAGTGATGACGGATCTGAATGTGCTTTGTCTTCAAGTGCTGAACTGGGTTGTTGGCGATCTTGATGGTGCTTTCATTGTCGCAGTAGAGTGGCACTTGCTTCAGATGAATGCCATAGTCTTTGAGTGTTTGCTTCATCCATAGAAGCTGAGTGCAGCAAGATCCAGCAGCAATGTATTCAGATTCAGCAGTGGAGAGAGATACACAGTTCTGCTTTTTTGAAGACCAACACACAAGTGATCATCCCAGAAAGTGACATGTGCCTGATGTAGACTTGTGATCCACCTTGTCACCAGCATAATTAGCATCCGAGAATCCAACTAGATCAAACTCTGAGCCCTTTGGATACCATAATCCTAGTGTTGGGGTGTAAGCCAAATATCGAAGAATTCGCTTCACAGCTAAGTGATGCGATTCCTTTGGTGCCGGTTGGAATCGGGCACACATGCAAACACTAAGCATGATATCTGGCCTAGATGCACATAAATAAAGCAAAGAACCAATCATGGAGCGATATACCTTTTGATCGAACTCTTTACCATTGGCGTCAGAATCCAGATGACTCTTGGTAGGCATTGGCGTCGTATAACCCTTGCAGTCTTGCATTCCAAACTTCTTCAGGCAATCTTTGAGGTATTTCTCTTGAGATATGGAGATGCCATTGCGTTGCTGCCGTATTTGAAGACCAAGGAAGAACTTCAGCTCACCCATCATGGACATCTGATATTGCTCTTGCATCATGTATCCAAACTCATCACTGTATTTCTGGTTAGTGCAGCCGAAGATAATGTCATCCACATATATTTGACACACAAACAGTTCACCATCATATGTCTTCGTGAAGAGTGTGGGATCCAGGGAACCAGGTTTGAAGCCTTTGCTCTTTAGGAAATCTTTGAGTGTGTCATACCAAGCACGAGGGGCTTGTTTGAGGCCATACAGTGCCTTGTTGAGCTTGTAAACCATGTCAGGATGTTTTGGATCTTCAAAGCCAGGCGGTTGTGCAACATACACTTCTTCTTCAATCTTGCCATTGAGAAAGGTGCTCTTCACATCCATTTGATACAGAAGGATGTTATGATGATTTGCATAGGCTAGCAGTATGCGTATAGCTTCAAGCCTAGCCACAGGAGCAAATGTTTCATCGTAGTCAATTCCTTCAATTTGAGTGTATCCTTGAGCAACGACACGAGCCTTGTTTCTGACAACTTGACCATGCTCATCTTGCTTGTTGCGATATATCCATTTAGTGCCTATGATATTGCATTTACGAGGATCAGGACGCTTGACCAGTTCCCATACATTATTCAACTCGAACTGTTGAAGCTCTTCTTGCATAGCTTGAATCCATTCAGGTTCCATGAAGGCTTCATCAACTTTCTTGGGTTCAGATATTGAGACGAATGCAAAGTGCCCACAGAAATTTGCTAGTTGTGTTGCCCTTGAACGAGTGAGTGGACCAGGTGCATTGATGCTATCAATTATCTTCTCAATCTGTACTTCATTTGCAACACGAGGATGAACTGGACGAAGATTTTGCTCTTGCTGATCATTGTCATCGTTTGAAGAATTGTCTTCCGGCTGAGCATTGTCTTCAGGTTGATTAGGTGCAGAGATGATAAGTTCCTCTTCAGGCTGTACTTCAGACGGTATGATTTCTCCAGTTCCCATAAGCTTGATGGATTCACTGGGTGGAATTTCATCTAGCACATTTGGCAGGTGCTCTCTTTGCGAGCCGTTAGTCTCATCGAACCACACATCCACGGTTTCAACCACTTTATAGTGAAAGAGGTTGAAGACTCTGTAGGAGTGCGAATCCTTTCCGTAACCAAGCATAAAACCTTCATGTGCTTTCGGTGCAAATTTTGAAGTGTGATGTGGATCCTTGATCCAGCACCTAGCACCAAATACTCTGAAGTAACTGACATTTGGCTTCTTACCAGTGTGGAGTTCATAGGATGTTTTCTTCAGAAGCTTGTGAAGATAAACACGGTTGATGACATGGCATGCAGTATCAATAGCTTCAGGCCAGAACTTTCTTGGTGTCTTGTATTCATCGAGCATCGTCCGAGCCATCTCAATGAGTGTTCTGTTCTTGCGTTCCATGATGCCATTCTGCTGCGGCGTGTACGGAGCTGAGAACTCATGAGTGATGCCCAATGTAGAGATAAGTGTCGAGGCCGGTGTTCTTGAATTCAGTGCCATTGTCACTTCTGATGTGCTTGATCTTGACGCCATACTTGTTCATGGCTCGATTGGTCAAGCGTCTGAAGACATCCTGCACTTCAGTCTTGTAGAGGATTATATGCACCCATGTATATCTTGAATAATCATAAACAATGACGAAGCCATAGAGACAAGCAGTAGTAGTAAGGGTAGAGTAGTGAGTAGGGCCGAAGAGGTCCATGTGTAGCAGTTCGAAGAGTTGAGTCGGTGTCATGATTGTCTTCGAGGGATGCTTGGCCCTCATCATCTTTCCAGCTTCTCAGGCACCGCATAAGTGATCCTTCTTAAACTTGACGCCCTTGATGCCTATGACGTGCTTCTTCTTTGCAAGAGTATGCAAGTTCCTCATGCAAGCATGCCCTAGCCTCCGATGCCAGAGCCAGCATTCTGAAGCTTTTGCAAGAAGACATACGGAAAGCTGTGGTCCTGCTGAGAAATCTACCATGTACAAATCATCTTTCCGATACCCTTCAAAGACTAGAGACTTGTCAGATTCCATTAGTACAAGGCAACGATATTTTCCAAATATCACAATCATGTTCAAATCGCAAAGCACTGAGACAGACATTAAGTTGAAACCAAGGGATTCAACAAGCATCACTTTATCCATGTGCTGATCCTTTGAGATTGCAACTCTACCTAGACCCAATAACTTGCTTTTACCAGTATCAGCAAATGTGATGTGACTTTTGTTAGATGGACGTAGGGTTGAGTCCATGAGAAGACTTCGTTTGCCAGTCCTGTGATTAGTACATCCACTATCAATAATCCATTCTGAAGCAGCTGGTGTCATACCCTATAGTGCAGTTAGGGGGATAGGCTTCACGAAGAGTATTGTGAAGCATAAACATTTGACGAGCAAGTGGATTATGAAAGCTTAGATCCAGGTTAGGACTGATAGGACAAATAGCAAGCGACTGAGGAACAAAATACATAATAAGACCATTTGGGCATTTGATCTTGCGCCCTACAAGATGTTTTAGGTCCCCAGCAATAGCTTCAGATGCATTTGATTTTCGGGTGGAGACCTTTCCCTGCAAAAGAGAGTTAAGCTTTCTTAGCCACCCACATCTTCAAGGGTGGCTTCGAAGCAATGATTCTAAGTGCAGCATCTGAGAACTTTGGCTTTGGAGCCCTAGAAAATAGTCTTGCAGGTGGAGAATAGTACTCATAAGAATAAGCAGAGTAGTTCTGGGTCTTATGAACATGGAGGTTTGATGAAACACGCTCATATTCATAGGCCTGACTATAGTTTCCCTGCAAAACATTTGTGTTAGTGCGACTCGGGTGAGTCCTCTGTCTGTATGAAGCCTTTGGACCATATGAAGCAAGTGGTCTGGGGTTTGTCTTCTTCCCTTGTGATGTCATGACGACATTCACAGGAAGATTCTCCAAACACTTTTTGGGCACCTAGACTTTCCTCATAAGTGGCCCATTCCTGCAGTTAGTGCCAATATACCTGGCAAACACTTCACCATTTTGATTCTTAAACAGTTTATAGTTTGCATCAAAGGATTCATCAATGACAATAGGATTAGCACAAGTGAAGCCAGATAGGGTAGATGGATCCACTGAAGGTTCCTTTGCAGCAACCCATGTGGTTTTGGGGTACTGCTCAGGCTTCCAGTAAGAGCCATGAGCATTCATTTTCCTTTCGAACCCAACACCCTCTTTCCTAGGGTTTTGATTCAGATTCTGCCTTTTGAGGACATCACATAGTGTCTGATGCCCTTTGAGACTTTTGTACATCCCTGTTTTAAGCAATGTCTTCAACCTAGCATTTTCATCAGCAATAGCAGTGGCATCCTCCGCAGAGGGGTTAGTTACCACATCAACAGTTGAAGATATTGCAACAGTAGCAGCAGTAGAACATCCAGCAACAGAAGTAGCGTTATCACGCTCAAGGCATTTAAGACATGGTGGTTCAAATCCTTCCTGAGCGGGACTGATCTGTTCGGCGCGAAGTGACTCATTTTCCTTTTGAAGATCTTCATGAGCCGCTCTCAATTTCTCAAGTTCTTGCTTCCTTTGAAGATAATCATAGGAAAGCTTTTCATGAGTTGTTGAGAGCGTTTCATGATGACTTTCAAGTTCCTCATACTTAACATGAAGATTTTTATGTCTTCAATTAAGGACTGAGATCGAGTCATTTTAGCGTCCAACAGGTCATCGCTTTTGTCTAATAGTTTTTGAATATGTTCCATAGCTTTCTGTTGTTCAGTTGCAATTTTAGCAAGTGTTTTGTAGCTGGGTTTGGAATTACAATCAGAGTCATCTTCACTGGATGTTTTATAGTGAGTATTGCGTGAGTTTACCTTGGCACCGTGTGCCACGAAGTCATTGTCTTCAGTGTTGAAGATGGACTTGGCAACGTAGGATGTAGCCAGACTTGCAATGCCAGAATCATACTCCTCCTCAGACTCCACCTCTGCCTCCTCAGAAGCAGACTCCTCCTCTGAATCCATTTCCTTGCCAACAAATTCACGAGCCTTGCCAGATGAGCTCTTCTTGTGTGATGAAGACTTTGAGGAAGACTTGGAACAAGACTTTGAGTATTTCTTCTTCTTCTTGTCGTCAGAATCATATTCCTTGCTCTTCTTCTTCTTGTTGTTCTCATTGTCCCACTACGGACACTCAGAGATGTAGTGACCAGGTTTCTTGCACTTGTGGCATGTTCTCTTCTTGTAGTCATGAGCAGAAGCTTCATCATTCCTTGAGCTGGATCGTGACGACTTTCTAAAGCCTTTCTTCTTGGTGAATTTTTGGAACTTCTTCACAAGCATAGCAAGCTCTCTTCCAATGTCTTCAGGATCATCAGAACTGCAGTCAGATTCTTCTTCAGATGAGGAATCAGCTTTTGCCATCAAGGCATGAGTTCAACCATACTTGGGACCGTAGATATCTCTTTTCTCAGAAAGCTGAAACTCATGTGTGTTGAGCCTTTCAAGTATGTCAGACGGATCGAGTCTCTTGAAGTTAGGGCGTTCTTGAATCATCAGGGCTAGGGTGTCAAACGAGCTGTCAAGTGATCTCAGGAGTGTCTTGACGATTTCATGCTTGGTGATCTCAATAGCGCCGAGAGCTTGGAGCTCATTTGTGATGTCAGTAAGGCGATCAAACGTGAGCTGAACATTCTCATTATCGTTTCTCTTGAAGCGGTTGAAGAGGTTGCGAAGGACACTGATCCTTTGATCTCTCTGTGTTGAGATGCCTTCGTTGACCTTGGAGAGCCAGTCCTAGACTAGCTTAGATGTTTCCAGAGCACTTAGACGACCATACTGCCATTTGGTTAGATGCCCACAGATGATGTTCTTGGCACTGGAGTCCAGTTGAACGAACTTCTTGACATCAGCAGCGGTGACATCTTCACCAGACTTGGGAACGCCATTCTTGATGACATACCAGAGGTCGACATCAATGGCTTCAAGATGCATGCACATCTTATTCTTCCAGTAGGGATATTCAGTTCCATCGAAGACGATGCACGCAGCGGAGACTTTGATTATCCCTGCAGTCGACATAGCTAAAACTCCAGGTGGTTAAACCGAATCACACAGAACAAGGGAGTACCTTGCTCTGATACCAATTGAAAGTGCTAGTGATCGACTAGAGGGGGGGTGAATAGGCGATTTTTATGGAAGTCTTCAAAACATGAAAGTTTCGAAGACAATCGATAGAAATGAACCTATTAACATGCAGTGGAAGGTAGACTACACTAGGCAAGCCATAGTGAAGTATTCAATGAAGTGAAAGCACAAAGACTAATAGCAGCTAGGCAGTATGGATCAGGATGGAAGACAGTATGAAGCCAATCAGAACAAGCAGTCACACAGTGAAGACAAATAGATAATGCAAACAGGTAATGACTTCACAAGGACCAACTGTGAATAAAGAGATGGGAAGGATAGAACCAGTTGCTCGTTGAAGACAAGGATTTGTTGGACCAGTTCCAATTGCTATGACAACTGTACGTGTGGTTAGGGAGGCTGAGATTTAACTCAGAAGACCATGTCTTCACCTTATTCCCCTTGAGCTAAGTACACCCAGTCCTCTCCCAATCACTCTGGTAAGTCTTCAAGGGAGACTTCCAAACCTTCACAGACTTCGTTCATCGGCGATCCACAATGACTCTTGGATGCTCAGAACGCGACGCCTAACTGGCTGGAGGATTCACAGTCCTCAAATGTAACAAGTCTTCAGATCACACAGACAGGAAGACTTCAGTGATGCCTAACACTCTTTGGCTCTGGGTATTTAGGGCTTTGTCCTCGCAAGGATTTCTCTCTCAAAGGTTTCGAGGTGGGTTGCTCTCAAACGACAAAAGACATGCACTAACTCTGAGCAGCCAACCAATTTATGGTGTAGGGGGTGGGCTATTTATAGCCACTAGGCAACCCGACCTGATTTGTCCGAAATGACCCTGGGTCACTAAGGAACTGATACGTGTTCTAACGGTCAGATTTCAAACACACGCGGCAACTTTACTTGGGCTACAAGTAAAGCTGACTCATCCAACTCTGGATAAGATTTGCTCTCATTGTCTTCGCTCGAAGACATAGGATTTTGGTTAAGCATCACTTCAGTCACTCTGACTTTGTTCACTAGGACCCCACTTAATAGTACGGTGGTTCCTATGACTCAACAAAGAAGAAAAGGAAACGGTGAAACAACTAAGTCTTCGCGCTCCATAGTCTTCACGCGATGTCTTCTCATGTCATAGTCTTCAATGTGAATGTCTTCACATACCACCTTTGTCTTCAATGTCTTCATACATTTTTAGGGGTCATCTCCGGTAGGAAAACCAAATCAATGAGGGACTACTACCTGTGTTATCCTACAATTCTCACAAACACATTAGTCCCTCAACCAGGTTTGTCGTCAATACTCCAAAACCAACTAGGGGTGGCACTAGATGCACTTACAGTTCCGCAGCGGCGGCCTTAGCCCTAGTGTAGGCTGCCCACCACCATGTCGAGGCCGTGCATTCCCAGCTCGTGGTGGTCACCGCACAAATTGAACGAAGCTTCTCCGACAATGGTCTGCAACCCACGGCCGAAGAGTTGGCAATCACCGAGAGAGTTTGAGCAGCCACCCGTTCCTACGCGGCATACCTTGCCACGACGGAGCCCGCCAAAGCCTAGATCGCGGCCGCCCACACCCATATCATGGTGGTGTCAGTGTCAAAACCGGCGGATCTCGAGTAGGGGCTCCCGAACTATGCGTCTAGGGTCGATGGTAACAGGAGACAGGGGACACCATGTTTACCCAGGTTCGGGCCCTCCCTATGGAGGTAATACCCTACTTCCTGCTTGATTGATCTTGATGAATATGTGTATTATAAGAGTTGATCTACCATGAGATCGTAACGGCTAAACCCTAGAGGTCTAGCTTGTATGGCTATGGTAATGAATATATCCCTCCGGACTAAGTCCTCCGGTTTATATAGACATTGGGAGGATCTAGAGTTACACAAGGTTGGTTACAAAGAAAGGAATCTACATATTTGGTCGCCAAGCTTGCCTTCCACGCCAAGGAGAGTCCCATCCGGACACGGGTGCAGCCTTCGTTCTTTGTATCTTCACAGCCCATCAGTCCGGTCCATAGTTAACAGGCCGGACGCCCGAGGACCCCTTATTCTAGGACTCCCTCAGTAGCCCCCGAACCAGTCTTCAATGGCGAGGTGTTCGGCGCATAGATTGTCTTCGGCATTGCAAGGCGGCTTCCTCCACCAATGACCTCCAAGTAGTGTATTCAGCCTTCCATTTAATGTTGTACCCCTCGGCTTCTATGTATCAATAATTTCAGCTTCCATGTGTCAAGCGGATGCGAGAGGTCAGGGTATTTTTGCACATAACACCCAGGCCACGCGAGGGATAGCGTTTATTTGACGAGATTGGATCCCAGATCCATTCAATCATCTCGCGGAGAAAATCCCCAAAGGTTGCCATGAAAGAACATGTCTAGCGTCCACAGCCCCTCCTCCCGTCCCCGCGGCCAGAGAGGCGAGTGGGAGAAGTGCTCCGTATCCCATGATCAACTGGTGAAGCTGCAAACACGGGGGTTTCTCCCCCTGCGAATCTGGTCCCTGTTCGAGCAGGGTTGGCCTCCTTTGATGGCAAAACCCAGGAAGAGGATTTCCCCAATCCATCCGGCGGGAACGAGTGTGTTTCGTCCCCTATTTTCTAAGGGGCATGGGATTTCCAATTCATCCGTTCCTCCGAGGGCTTCTAGAATATCATGGCCTCCAGCTGCACAACTTTACTCTAGCCTCCATCCTGCACAATGCGAGTTATGTCGCTTTATGCGAACTATTCCTGGGTTGTGAAGCCCATTTTGAACTATGGAGAAAGTTATTCTGCCTTGTCCCGCGTAACCATGAGGGATCGATATTTGAAGTGGGCGGAGACAAAATATGGCGCATTGCCGAGACCGGATACCCATCCGGCGCGCCGAAGAAGGCGTCTGAAGAGTGGACTTCTGAGGGTTGTACATCGAGGACGTCATACTCCCAAACCCAACTCGGAGGGGTCTTCCTGAGTTCGCCAACTCTTGAAGAAGGCGCCCTCGAAGCCTTGAGGAGGAAGATAGTGCGGAGGTTCGCCAACTCTTGAGCAAGATAAGGATGCTCGCCCAGTCCGGATATACAATAGTCGAAGTAATGGTGACCTCCATAGTGCGGGGGGTCCAGTGACTCCAATACAGAGGACTTCCCATGTGGCACTATAATGGGGAAGATGACACCTCCCGCTGCGGCAAGAAGGGTCCAGACACCCCTGCCGCCCTGGCCAAAATATTGGCCGAGCTATTCAAAGGGGAGGAAGAGGAGTTCCTGCGCATCAAGCACATGGAAGGATATTCTATGTATAGTCCTCCTAGCTGGGTAAGCCCCCAACTCCTCTACTCTACTCATTCCACTCCCTGAGCTACGTCCAATGAACATTAACCCGCCCATTGATAACAACACTGGCGAAAGACTTCCGAGGGGCTTTACAACCCCGCCCTGCAGCCCGAGGGCCACAATCGGGACCTCGACCCCGGATTCGAAGAGGATCCGGATATATTCATGGTGCTCAAGAACAGGGTGTTTTACCAAACGAGCTATGATGGCACAGAAGTAGCCATCATCGTTGATTATCCCGGTCTTCTCCTCGCTTCACACGTAAGTAATCAGGAGACACCTTGTCCAAGAGGGTTTTCTCATTCTTCCTCACCCCCCGCACCGTATTATGCTCAGAAGGGGAGGCGTTCGGCGCAACATGCTGCCCCGGGGATATCACCAAGGAGGGTGGTCCCCACGCCAGGCAAGCCTTCGAAGAGGAAGGCAAACAAAGATACGACCGAACCTTCATCAAAGAGGTATATATTCGCAACTACGCACATTGGCAGTCACATCCAACTGTGACCTTTCTGTTTGTCCTGTATCAGGAAAAGAGTGTGCCGAACTATGTATGGGGGCCTGATGTCTACTACACAACCTTATTCTTGTAGACGTTGTTGGGCCTCCAAGTGCAGAGGTTTGTAGGACAGTAGCAAATTTCCCTCAAGTGGATGACCTAAGGTTTATCAATTCATAGGAGGCGTAGGATGAAGATGGTCTCTCTCAAGCAACCCTGCAACCAAATAACAAAGAGTCTCTTGTGTCCCCAACACACCCAATACAATGGTAAATTGTATAGGTACACTAGTTCGGCGAAGAGATGGTGATACAAGTGCAATTTGGATAGTAGATAAAGGTTTTTGTAATCTGAAAAATATAAAAATAGCAAGGTAACTAATGATAAAAGTGAGCGTAAACGGTATTGCAATGTGTTGAAACAAGTCCTAGGGTTCATACTTTCACTAGTGCAAGTCCTCTCAACAATAATTACATAATTGGATCATATAACTATCCCTCAACATGCAACAAAGAGTCACTCCAAAGTCACTAATAGCGGAGAACAAATGAAGAGATTATGGTAGGGTACGAAACCACCTCAAAGTTATTCTTTCCAATCAATCCGTTGGGCTATTCCTATAAGTGTAACAAACAGCCCTAGAGTTTGTACTAGAATAACACCTTAGGGCACAAATCAACCAAAACCCTAATGTCAGCTAGATATTCCAATGTCACCTCAAGTATCTGTGGGTATGATTATACGACATGCATCACACAATCTCAGATTCATCTATTCAACCAACACATATAACCTCAAAGAGTGCCCCAAAGTTTCTACCGGAGAATCACGGCGAAAACGTGTGCCAACCCCTATGCATAGGTTCATGGGCGGAACTCGCAAGTTGATCACAAAAACATACATCAAGTGAATCACGTGATATCCCATTGTCACCACAGATACGCACGACAAGACATACATCAAGTGTTCTCAAATCTTTAAAGACTCAATCCAATAAGATAACTTCGAAGGGGAAACTCAATCCATTACAAGAGAGTAGAGGGGAGAAGAAACATAAGATCCAACTATAATAGCAAAGCTCGCAATACATCAAGATCGTGCCAAATCAAGAACACGAGAGAAAGAGAGATCAAACACATAGCTACTGGTACGTACCCTCAGCCCCGAGGGAGAACTACTCCCTCCTTGTCATGGAGAGCATCGGGATGATGAAGATGTCCACCGGAGAGGGATTCCCCATCCGGCAGGGTGCCAGAACGGGTCTAGATTGGCTTTCGGTGGCGAAACTCCCTATCTATTGTGTTTCCCGATCGTTTTAGGGTATATGGATATATATAGGCGGAAAAATACATCAGGGGAGCCACGAGGGTGGAGGGCGCGCCCAGGGGGGTGGGCGCGCCCCCCTGCCTCGTGGCTTCCTCATTGATCCCCTGACGTGCACTCCAAGTCTCCTGTGTTGCTTTCTTTCCAAAAATAACTTTTCCGAAGGTTTCATTCCGTTTGGACTCCGTTTGATATTCCTTTTCTTCGAAACCCTAAAACAAGGGAAAAACATAAACTGACACTAGGCTCTGGGTTAATAGGTTAGTCCCAAAAATCATATAAAATAGCATACAAAAGCATATAAAACATCCAAGGTTGATAATATAATAGCATGGAACAATCAGAAATTATAGATACATTGGAGACGTATCAGCATCCCCAAGCTTAATTCATGCTCGTCCTCGAGTAGGTAAATGATAAAAACATAATTTTTGATGTGGAATGCTACCTAACATATTTATCCATGTAGTTCTCTTTATTGTGGCAAGAATATTTAGATCCATAAGATTCAAGACAAAAGTTTAATATTGACATAAAAAAATAATACTTCAAGCATACTAACTAAGCAATCATGTCTTCTCAAAATAACATGGCCAAAGAAAGCTATCCCTACAAAATCATATAGTCTGGCTATGCTCCATCTTCACCACACAAAATATTTAAATCATGCACAACCCCGATGACAAGCCAAGCAATTGTTTCATACTTTTGATGTTCTCAAACCTTTTCAATCTTCACGCAATACATGACCGTGAGCCATGGACATAGCACTATAGGTGGAAAGAATGGTGGTTGTGGAGAAGACAAAAATGAGAAGATAGTCTCACATCAACTAGGCGTATCAACGGGATATGGAGATGCCCATCAATAGATATCAATGTGAGTGAGTAAGGATTGCCATGCAATGGATGCACTAGAGCTATAAGTGTATGAAAGCTCGAAAAGAAACTAAGTGGGTGTGCATCCAACTCGCTTGCTCACGAAGACCTAGGGCATTTTGAGGAAGCTCATCATTGGAATATACGAGCCAAGTTCTATAATGAAAGATTCCCACTAGTATATGAAAGTGACAACATAGGAGACTCTCTATCATGAAGATCATGGTGCTACTTTGAAGCACAAGTGTGGTAAAAGGATAGTAGCATTGTCCCTTCTCTATTTTTCTCTCATTTTTTTATTTGGGCCTTCTCTTTTTTATGGCCTCTTCTTTTTTATTTGGGCTTCTTTGCCCTCTCTTTTTTTCGGTCCGGAGTCTCATCCCGACTTGTGGGGGAATCATAGTCTCCATCATCCTTTCCTCACCGGGACAATGCTCTAATAATGATGATCATCACACTTTTATTTTCTTACAACTCAAGAATTACAACTCGATACTTAGGACAAGATATGACTCTATATGAATGCCTCCGATGGTGTACCGGGATGTGCAATGATGCATGAGTGACATGTATGAAAGAATTATTAATGGTGGCTTTGCCACAAATACAATGTCAACTACATGATCATGCAAAGCAATATGACAATGATGAAGTATGTCACAATAAACGGAATGGTGGAAAGTTGCATGGAAATATATATCTCAGAATGGCTATGGAAATGCCATAATAGGTAGGTATGGTGGTTGTTTTGAGGAAGGTATATGGTGAGTTTATGGTACCGGCGAAAGTTGCACGGTACTAGAGAGGCTAGCAATGGTGGAAGGGTGAGAGTGCGTGTAATCCGTGGACTCAACATTAGTCATAAAGAACTCACATACTTATTGCAAAAATCTATTAGTTATCAAAACAAAGTACTACGCGCATGCTCCTAGGGGGATAGATTGGTAGGAAAAGACCATCGCTCGTCCCCGACCGCCACTCATAAGGAGGACAATCAGTAAACAAATCATGCTCCGACTTCGTCACATAACGGTTCACCATACGTGCATGCTACGGGAATCACAAACTTCAACACAAGTATTCCTCAAATTCACAACTACTCAACTAGCATGACTCTAATATCACCATCTTCATATCTCAAACAATCATCAAGTATCAAACTTCTCATAGTATTCAATGCACTTTATATGAAAGTTTTTATTATATCCCTCTTGGATGCCCATCATATTAGGACTAAATTCATAACCAAAGCAAATTACCATGATGTTTAGGAATCTCAAAATAATATAAGTGAATCTTGAGAGTTCATCTATTTCTATAAAATAAAACCACCATCGTGCTCTAAAAGGATATAAGTGAAGCACTAGAGCAAACAACAAACTACTCCGAAAGATATAAGTGAAGATCAATGAGTAGTCGAATAATCATGCAACTATATGAAGACTCTCTAACATTTAAGAATTTCAGATCTTTATATTTTATTCAAACAGCAAGCAAAACTAAATAAAATAAAATGGCGCTCCAAGCAAAACACATATCATGTGGCGAATAAAAATATAGCTCCAAGTAAAGTTACCGATGAACAAAGACGAAAGAGGGGATGCCTTCCGGGGCATCCCCAAGCTTAGGCTCTTGGTTGTCCTTGAATATTACCTTGGGGTTCCTTGGGCATCCCCAAGCTTAGGCTCTTGCCACTCCTTATTCCATAGTCCGTCGAATCTTTACCCAAAACTTGAAAACTTCACAACACAAAACTTAACAGAAAACTCGTAAGCTCCGTTAGTATAAGAAAATAAAACACTACTTCAAGGTACTGTAATGAACTCATTCTAAATTCATATTGGTGTAATATCTACTGTATTCCGACTTCTCTATGGTTCATACCCTCCGATACTACTCATAGATTCATCAAAATAAGCAAACAACACATAGAAAACAGAATCTGTAAAAAACAGAACAGTCTGTAGTAATCTGTAGGTTTCGACCACTTCTGGAACTCATAAAATTCTAAAATAAATTGGTGGACCTGAGTAATTTGTCTATTAATCACCTGCAAAAAGAATTAACTAAATAGCTCTCTCCAGTAAAACATGGCAGCAATTCTCGTGAGCGCTAAAGTTTCTGTTTTTTCCAGCATGATCGCAAAGACTTTCCCCAAGTCTTCCCAAAGGTTCTACTTGGCACAAACACTAATTAAAGAATAAAACCACATCTAAATAGAGTCTAGATAAATTATTTATTACTAAACAGGAGCAAAAAGCAAGGGACAAAAATAAAGTTGGGTTGCCTCCCAACAAGCGCTGTCGTTTAACGCCCCTAGCTAGGCATGATGATTTCAACGATGCTCACATAAAGGATAAGAATTGTAACATAAAGAGAGCATCATGAAGAATATGACTAGAACATTTAAGTCTAACCCAGTTCCTATTCATAGGGATTTTGTGAGCAAATAACTCATGGGAACTATAATCAACTAGCATAGGAAGGCAAAACAAGCATAACTTTGAAACTTTAAGCACATAGAGAGGAAACTTGATATTATTGCAACTCCTACAAGCATATGTTCCTCCCTCATAATAATTTTCAGTAGCATCATGAATGAATTCAACAATATAAGCATCACCTAAAGCATTCTTTTCATGATCTACAAGCATGCAAAATTTACTACTCTCCACATAAACAAAATTCTTCTCATCAATAGTAGTGGGAGCAAACTCAACGAAATAACTATCATGGGATTGAAAATTGAAATCAAGATGACAAGTTTCATTGTTATCATTATTCTTTAAAGCATAAGTGTCATCACGATAATCATCATAGATAGGAGGCATGCTTTCATCATAATAAATTTGCTCATCAAAACTTGGGAGACGACAAATATCATCTTCATTAAACATGGCTTCCCCAAGCTTGTGGCTTTGCATATCATTAGCATCATAGATATTCAAGGAATTCATACTAACAACATTGCAATCATGCTTCAAATATTCAGTGCCAAACATTCTAATGCATTCTTCCTCTAGCACTTGAGCACAATTATCGGAATCCTTATTTTCATGATAGATATTAAAAAGATGAAGCATATGAGGTACCCTTAGTTCCATATTTTTAGTTTTCTTTTATAAACTAAACTAGTGCTAAAACAAGAACCAAAAAGATTCGATTACAAGATCTAAAGATATACCTTCAAGCGCTAACCTCCCCAGCAATGGCGCCAGAAAAGAGCTTGATGTCTACTACACAACCTTCTTTTTGTAGACGTTGTTGGGCCTCCAAGTGCAGAGGTTTGTAGGACAGTAGCAAATTGCCCTCAAGTGGATGACCTAAGGTTTATCAATCCGTAGGAGGCGTAGGATGAAGATGGTCTCTCTCAGGCAACCCTGCAACCAAATAACAAAGAGTCTCTTGTGTCCCCAACACACCCAATACAATGGTAAATTGTATAGGTACACTATTTCGGCGAAGAGATGGTGATACAAGTGCAATTTGGATAGTAGATAAAGGTTTTTGTAATCTGAAAAATATAAAAACAGCAAGGTAACTAATGATAAAAGTGAGCACAAACGGTATTGCAATGCTAGGAAACAAGGCCTAGGGTTCATACTTTCACTAGTGCAAGTTCTCTCAACAATAATAACATAATTGGATCACATAACTATCCCTCAACATGCAACAAAGAGTCACTCCAAAGTCACTAATAGCGGAGAACAAACGAAGAGATTATGGTAGGGTACGAAACCACCTCAAAGTTATTCTTTCCAATCAATCCGTTGGGCTATTCCTATAAGTGTCACAAACAGCCCTAGAGTTCGTACTAGAATAACACCTTAAGACACAAATCAACCAAAACCCTAATGTCACCTAAATACTCCAATGTCACCTCAAGTATCTGTGGGTATGATTATACGATATGCATCACGCAATCTCAGATTCATTTATTCAACCAACACATAGAACCTCAAAGAGTGCCCCAAAGTTTCTACCAGAGAATCACGACGAAAATGTGTGCCAACCCCTATGCATAGGTTCATGGGAGGAACTCGCAAGTTGATCACCAAAACATACATCAAGTGAATCACGTGATATCCCATTGTCACCACAGATACGCACGGCAAGACATACATCAAGTGTTCTCAAATCTTTAAAGAATCAATCCGATAAGATAACTTCGAAGGGGAAACTCAATCCATTACAAGAGAGTAGAGGGGGAGAAGAAACATAAGATCCAACTATAATAGCAAAGCTAGCGATACATCAAGATCATGCCAAATCAAGAACACGAGAGAGAGAGAGAGATCAAACACATAGCTACTGGTACATACCCTCAGCTCCGAGGGAGAACTACTCCCTCCTCGTCATGGAGAGCACCGGGATGATGAAGATGCCCACCGGAGAGGGATTCCCCCTCCGGCAGGGTGCCGGGACGAGTCTAGATTGGCTTTCGGTGGCTACGGAGGCTTCTGGCAGCGGAACTCCCGATCTATTGTGTTTCCTGATCGTTTTAGGGTATATGGATATATATATAGGTGGAAGAAATACATCAGGGAACCACGAGGGGCCCACGAGGGTGGAGGGCACGCCCAGGGGGGTGGGCGCGCCCCCTGCCTCGTGGCTTCCTCGTTGATCCCCTGACATGCACTCCAAGTCTCATGTGTTGCTTTCTTTCCCAAAATAACTTTTCCGAAGGTTTCATTCCGTTTGGACTCCATTTGATATTCCTTTTCTTCGATACCCTAAAACAAGGGGAAAACAGAAACTGGCAATGGGCTCTGGGTTAATAGGTTAGTCCCAAAAATCATATAAAATAGCACATAAATGCATATAAACATCCAAGGTTGATAATATAATAGCATGGAACAATCAAAAATTATAGATACATTGGAGATGTATCAGGGTCCGGCCGGGCATACTTCCCACAGCCAGGATCCAGATCCTGCCGTAAAGACAGGGGCTGATACGGGGATAATGCCGGATTGTCCTCCAGCCGAAGATTCGGATGATGTATCCGTCACCAACTCGGAAGTGGAGAGTGCCATGAATCATCGGCGCCAAAGGGCCATTTTACAAGACCCCGGCTTGTCAGAAGAGGTGTTTAGCGCCTTCAGCTCGGCTGATGTATACATCCGGGCTGCTCGAGATGGCCTTAATAGAGCCACAAAGCAGCATTTAAAAGATGTGCGGGTAACTTTACTTTGTCCGGATATCATAACCATATGCCAGTAGCCCCCGAGACTTGTAATAGTTGGTACAACTGATTTAAGTATCATTGTATAACCAGGTTTTTACGGAGAAGAATGACCTGCTAGCCCAAGAGCTAGAAAAGTGTCAGACGCAGCTAACTGCTGTCAGTGTCGAACTGGAGAAATCCAAGAAGGCATCTCTTGGTAATGTTCCCCTCCATCGAGAAAACATAATGGTATACCAATAATGCTAACACGGTTGCTCGCCTCTTATTAGGATCACTAGATCAACTTTATGAACAACTGAAAGCTGCTCAAGGCGGAGAACAAGAAGCCAAAAAACTGCTAGCCGCTGGCGAGCCTGTGTCGACAAAAGTCGTGATGGAGAAAAACAAGCTCCAGGATTCGAATACCTGATTGGGTGAGGAACTGAAAGATGTACAGGCCCAGCTGGCTGACTCCGTGAAGGAAAATAAGAGGCTGCGAGGTGGCATATTCAGTATGTGGTCGGACTTGCCGTTTAATAATTCAGAGATATCAGGAATTGACAGAGTTATATCTGTAGGTATGCTGACCGGTCGTCCCGAAGAGGAGGTGTCTGGATTCTCGGGCAATCTCCTACAAGAGCTATCGCGTATTCATGAGAAAGCTCGGCAGGCGATGCGAAGCGTTGCCAAAGCCTTGTGGCCATCTGCCTCCCCTCTAGGAAAGATGGAGGAGCTCCTAGAGCTATTCAAGGGAGCGCGGCGGCGCTTTCGATTCTGGAAAATATCGGCCTACCGGGAAGGGGCACGAGAAGCTTGGGCCATGGTGAAGACATGGTACACCAAGCTTGACCCGAACCATATGGCTCGGGTCGGACCTCTAGGGTCAGACGGGAAGGAAGTCCCCATTAATTTGGTATATGACCAGGTAAAAGTGGCCGCCAAATATTCCCATCAGGATTATAAGTTAGATAGCATGCTGGATGGTATAGAGGAGTAAATTTTTGAGTCGAAATGACTGTGTATTTTTTCATCTAGCTGAATTGTAAAATGATTGTCATGGTAGAGCATTTCGCTTTGACCTCTGGACCCAAAGGCGCGGAGTCTTTCCAAATACCCGAGCGGCAAAATAGACCAGGGCATGCTTGGAAACCAGGTGTAGGGGTCATAGTTGCTTAAACAGACAAGTTGTATCCGGCTAGTTATGTTATATTACATTAAGGTTGTAAGAAACATCTTCCAAAGAGAATAGTTCCGTTAAGGGTTCCTTTCCCTGGGTGTGTGATCACCCACAAGTATAGTGGATCGCAACAGCTTTCAAGGGTAGAGTATTCAACCCAAATTTATTGATTCGACACAAGGGGAGCCAAAGAATATTCTCAAGTATTAGCAGCTGAGTTGTCAATTCAACCACACCTCGAAACTTAGTATCTGCAGCAAAGTGTTTAGTAGCAAAGTAATATGATAGTAGTGGTAACGGCAACAAAAGTAAAGATAGCAAAAGTAATGTTTTTGGTATTTTGTAGTGATTGTAACAGTAGCAGCGGAAAAGTAAATAAACGAGAACCAGTATATGGAAAACTCATAGGCACCGGATCAGTGATGGATAATTATGCCAGATGCGGTTCATCATGTAACAGTCATAACCTAGGGTGACACAGAACTAGCTCCAATTCGTCAATGTAATGTAGGCTTGTATTCCATATATAGTCATACATGTTTATGGAAAAGAACTTGCATGACATCTTTTGTCCTACCCTCCCGTGGCAGCGGGGTCCTATTGGAAACTTAGGGATAGTAAGGCCTCCTTTTAATAGAGAATTGGAACAAAGCATTAGCACATAGTGAATACATGAAGTCCTCAAACTATGGTCATCACCAGGAGTGGTCCCGATTATTGTCACTTCGGGGTTGCCGGATCATAACAGATAGTAGGTGACTATAGACTTGCAAGATAGGATTAGGAACTCACATATATTCATGAAAACATAATAGGTTCAGATCTGAAATCATGGCACTCGGGACCTAGTGACAAGCATTAGGCATATCAAAGTCATAGCAACATCAATCTCAGAACGTAATGGATACTAGGGATCAAACCCTAACAAAACTAACTCGATTACATGATAAATATTATCCAACCCATCACCGTCCAGCAATACTACGATGGAATTACTCACGCACGGCGGTAAGCATCATGAAATTGGTGATGGAGGATGGTTGATGATGACGACGGCGATGAATCCCCCTCTCCGGAGCCCCGAACGGACTCCAGATCAGCCCTCCCGAGAGGTTCTAGGGCTTGGCGGCGGCTCCGTATCGTAAAACGCGATGATTTCTTCTCTCCTATTTTTTTCTCTCCGAAAACGAATATATAGAGTGGGAGTTGGCGTCGAAGGGTTTCCAGGGGGCCCACGATGTAGGGGGCGCGCCCTAGGGGGCGCCCCCACCCTCGTGAGAAGGGTGTGGGCCCCCTGGTCTTCATCTTTGGCGAGGATTTTTTTATTGTTTTTTCTAAGACATCCGGTGGAGTTTCAGGTCATTCTGAGAATATTTGTTTTCTGCACATAAAACAACACCATGGCAATTCTGCTGAAAACAGCATTAGTCCGGGTTAGTTCCATTCAAATCATACAAGTTAGAGTCCAAAACAAGGGCAAAAGTGTTTGGAAAAGTAGATATGATGGAGACGTATCAACTCCCCCAAGCTTAAACCCTTGCTTATCCTCAAGCAATTCAGTTGACAAACTGAAAGAAAGAAAGAAAAACTTTTACAAACTCTGTTTGCTCTTGTTGTTGTAACTATGTCAAGCCAGCATTCAAGTTTTTCAGCATAGATCATAACTAACCATATTTGCAATAATTGTCGGGTCTCATAATTACTCATATCAATAGCATAATCAACTAGCAAGTCATAATAATAAATCTCGGATGACAACACTTTCTTAAAACAATCATAATATGATATAACAAGATGGTATCTCGCTAGCCCTTTCTGAGACCGCAAAACATAAATGCAGAGCACCTCTAAAGATCAAGGACTGGCTAGACATTGTAATTCATGGTAAAAGAGATCCAATCATAGTCATACCCAATATACATTAACAGTGATGAATGCAAATGACAGCTGTGCTCTCCAGCTAGTGCTTTTTAATAAGAGGGTGATGACTCAACATAAAAGTAAATGGATAGTCCCTTCGGAGAGGGAAGCAGGGATTTGTAGAGATGCCAGAGCTCGGTTTTACAACAGAGATAAATTGTATTTTGAGCAGTATACATTCATTGTCAACATAACAACTAAGAGATGGCGATATCTTCCATGCTAAACACATTATCGGTGGTTCCCAAACAGAATGGTAAAGTTTATACTCCCCCTCCACCAACAAACATCAATCCATGGCTTGCTCAAAACAACGAGTGCCTCCAACATACATCAGGTCCCAGGGGGAGTTTTGTTTTGCAATTAATTTTGATTTAGTTTCCATAAAGCATGGGACTGGGCATCCCGGTGACCAGCCATTTTCTCGTGAGTGAGGAGCGGAGTCAACTCCTCTTGAGAATAACCCACCTAGCATGGAAGATAAGGACAACCTTGGTTGATACATGAGCTATTCGAGCATACAAAACAGAATGTTTATTTGAAGGTTTAGAGTTTGGCACATACAAATTTACTTGGAACGGCAGGTAGATACCGCATATAGGAAGGTATAGTGGACTCATCTGGAATAACTTTGGGGTTTAAGGGATTGGATGCACAAGCAGTATTCCCGCTTAGTACAGGTGAAGGCTAGCAAAAGACTGGGAAGCGACCAACTAGAGAGCGACAACAGCCATGTACATGCATTAAAATTAATAAACATTGGATGCAAGCATGAGTAGGATATAATCCACCATGAACATAAATATCGTGAAGGCTATGTTGATTTGTTTCAACTACATGCGTGAACATGTGCCAAGACAAGTCACTTAAATCATTCAAAGGAGGATACCACCCCATCATACCACATCATAACCATCTCAATAGCATGTTGGCACACAAGGTAAATCATTATAACTCATAGCTAATCAAGCATGGCACAAGCAACTACGATCTCTAATTGTCATTGCAAACATGTTTATTCATAATAAGCTGAATCAAGAACGCGGGACTCATCATATTTACAAAAACAAAAGAGGTCGAGTTCATACCAGCTTTTCTCATCTCAGTCAGTCCATCTTATATCATCATAATTGCCTTTCACTTGCACGACTGAATGGTGTGAATAATAATAAGAGTGTACGTGCATTGGATTAAGCTGGAATCTGTGAGCATTCAATAAACAGGAGAAGGCAAGGCAATATAGGCTCTTTGGTTAATTCAACAATAATGCATATAAGAGCCACTTCAACAATTTAATTATGGTCTTCTCCTACTGACCCCCGAAGAAAAGAAAAGAAATAAAACTATTTACACGGGAAAGCTCCCAATAAGCAAAAGAAGAACAGGAAATATTTTTGGGTTTTCTTTTTAATTATTACTACTACAGCAGAAAAATAAACTATTACTAATTTTTTTGGTTTTTCTTAAGGTTTAACAAACACACAAGAGGAAAGCATAAAAAGGAAAATAAACTAGCATGGATGATGCAATGAAAAAGTATGAGCACCGACATCTAGCAATGAGTGTGTGTGAACATAAATGTAATGTCGGTGAGAAATACGTACTCCCCCAAGCTTAGGCTTTTGGCCTAAGTTGGTCTATGGCCACGGCTGGCCTGGCGGATATCCATAATAATAGTTGTTGGGGTCGTACTGTGATGAGGAAGAATAGTTGGGATCATACTGATGTGCAGTGGTTATCGCCTGCTGAGCTGCATCATGGAGTTGAGCTGCCTCCGCTCTCCTCTTGTACTCTTCTGCCTCCTCTCTGGTAATAACATATCTTCTTTTTGTCTGTGAATCAAAGAAGGCAGGAGCAGGGAGAGTAATACGGAAAACACGTCGTTTATCAAAAATTAAACGATATAAGAGAGGTAATTCAGGTCTTTCGACAAACTGGTGTGATGCCATAGAGTTATAATCTAAATATGCAGGAGGCAACTCCGTATCACCCTCACGAATGTCTATTTCAAGAAAATGAGCTAAGCGGGTTGCAAAAATTCCTCCAAAGATATCTCCATTATGTTTATTATGATGCAACCTACGAGCTATAATGGCTCCCATATGATAAGATTGGTCTCCTAACACAGCACTCCTAAGAATGCTAAGATCAGGGACACACATGTGACATGCTTCATCCTTAGCATTTATGCATCTCCTGATGAAAAGAGCAAAATAATGTATAGCAGGAAAGTGAATGCTCCCTATGGTAGCCTATGTTATATCTCTAGATTCCCCCACAGTTATACTAGCAAGAAAGTTTCTAAATTCAGATTTAGGGGGATCCCTAACACTACACCATGATGGAAGTTTGCAAGCAGAAGTGAAATCCTCTAAGTCCATGGTATAAGATTTGTCATAGAGATCAAACATGACTGAAGGAGAATTATGCGAAGATGAATACTCGAACCTCCTCACAAATGAACTTGTGAGATCATGATATTGGGGCATTTGTTAGCCTCAAAATACTCAAGACCGGCATTGCGCAAATATGCTTTGAATTCTTCTTTAATTACCGCATGGTCCATAAAATTTTCCGACGGCCATTCGCAAGGCCGTACTAGAGCGTCTCTTGGTGGATCCTCGTCGGCATCGCGCATAGCAATTCTGGGTCCTTGCTTCTTAGAGGAACCACCTTGGAACATCTTTGTCGGTGTTCTGGGAACGGGGGTCCCCAGACTTGCCTGCCTGTGGCCTGCAGCGTGGCTCAAAGGGGGGCCCAGCACGGCCCATCTTCACCAACACAAACCCAAGACCCTCGCGAGGGTCCAAGCCTCGCGGGGCGGACGACGCGAAGCTTCCTCAGGCACGGCCTAGTCAGGCTGGCTCACGAGGAGGCGGAGAGATCAAGGCGGGGTACCTCACGAGGTGCCCATGACGCAAGCCATGACAACCCAGGGCCAGGCGGGTGCCAGCCCGCGCAGCGTCCTCCTTTCCTCTTTGGTGCAAAGGGGGCAAGCGCAGCCGCGGAGTACCAAGGCATCAGGCAAAGGTTGCCATTTCGGTGCAACGAGACCAAGACCAGGAGGACTACGAGATGGAGGTCACCGTGGAGCCCAAGACGGCGTCATCACTAGAGCTTTGCGCAAGCGAAGACTACTTTTGTCAGGATAGCTGATACTTGCTGTCCCCTTCAAATTAGCCCGCCATTGTTGGCTCCCTTCCAGCTCAATATTTGGGAAGAGGACCAGGGCCTCTATAAATAGGACCAGCCACCCACACAGCAAGGGGGTTGGTCGGAGGAGAGAGAGAGAGAGAGAGAGAGAGAGAGAGAGAGAGAGGTGGCCGAACTCCTCCTAGCAGTTCATCGCCTCAGCCAAGAACAGACCCTTGCGAGGCTGTTCTCCCTTGTATTGTTCATCATCATCAGCCCAAGAGGCAATCCACCAGACCACACACTGGAGTAGGGTATTAAACCACAACGGTGGCCTAAACCAGTATACCCCTGTGTCTCTTGTGTTGATCTTTCCTTAGTTTAGATCCTAGCATGGCGGAGGGGTGTAGGTAGGTAGGAGGTGAAATCTCCGCGCGCACCCCAGTGTTCGAACCTCAAGGGTCTGCCGGAACCCGAAATCTGACATTTGGCGCGCCAGGTAGGGGTGCACAGGAACTCGTCTTCCGTCACCCCGTTCTCCTCCGACCATCGCGCTCATGTTTGATGCTCGTCGGGCCCGCGCGGAGCACCGGGCCGCCCTCGCTTCCCGCGTCGCTCAGACGGCCCCTGTCGGCAGGCATCCTCACCATTCCCCGTCACCTGCCGTCAACGCCGCCACCGGCCTGGCGGGGGAAGAGCAGCAAGCATCGTCTCAGCACCCATCTGTGCGCCAAGACGGCCGCACTGCAACTCCCTCGCTCGCCTCAGCTGGTTCTTCGTCCCGCGCGCTCCGCGCGCCAATGGAGCCCCGCAACCTCTCCCCCGCCTATCGCGCTACACCGACACCCCCAGCCGTCGCGGCCCTCTTGGGCGGCTCGCAGGCGCCGCCTACAAGTTACCACGTCAAGCCATTCATCCGCCGGGTCAGCGCCGCTTCCATGCGGCAGGGGGCTCCCCTGGATCGGGCGGCGCCCGAGACCGGCCTGAACTTCAGCTCGGAGGACCACCCCTCCAACTCGGCCTGCTCGGGCGCGCTCCCCATGCTGTGCACCCCCACCATCTACCAGGTTGCCGTCACCAAAACTCTCATCAATGGCGGGGCAGGCCTCAGCGTGCTCTCAGTCGAGGCCTTCAACCTCCTCTGCATACCCATGGAACGGCTGCAGCCCAGCCGGCCCTTCTTAGGCGTTGGGGGCAGGTCGTCCGGCTCCTTGGGACAGATCCGGCTCCCAGTGACCTTCGGCACCTACGACAACTTCCGCACGGAGCTGGTCGACTTCGACATCGCACCCATCGGCCTCCCCTACAACGCCATCCTCGGCTACCCAGCGCTGGCCCAGTTCATGGCCGCGACACACCCGACGTACAACCTCATGAAGATGCTCTGGAGCAGCGGTGTCCTCACCATGCACAGGGACACTGGGGACGCTCTGCGGGTGCTCAAGCTCGTCTTCAAGACAGCGGCGTCGGCAGAGCCCGCCGCCTTGGAGGCCCCCGAGCCCAAGGGGGCTGTGCCCGCCAAGAAGAAACAGTTGTTCACCCAAGACAAGGCAGAAACCAAGCAGATACCCGTCGATGAGGACGGATCCACCAACGCCACTTTCACCATAGGCCCCACCTCAAACCCGAGCAGGAGGAGGCCCTGGTCGGGTTCCTGCACGCAAACAAGAAGGTATTCGCTTGGGAGCCAGACCAGTAGGCAGGGATCCCCAGGAGTGTAGTCGAGCATCACCTCAAAGTGTGCCCCAACGTGCGCCCTGTGAAGCAGAAGGCCAGGCGGCAGTCCACAGAAAAGCAGGCCTTCATCGTCCAAGAGACCCGCAAATTAGAGGCCGCTGGATCCGATACCCAGATTGGTTGGCCAACCAAGAAGGAACACATGTGTGTCGACTTCACCAACCTCAACAAAGCGTGCCCGCAAGATCCGTTCCCGCTCCCCCGCATCGACCAGATCGTCGATTCCACTGCGGAATGCGACCTGCTATGCTTCCTGGATGCCTTCTCTGGGTATCACCAGATCAAGATGGCGGTTGAAGACGTCGAGAAGACAGCCTTCCTAACCCCGTGTGGGGTGTACTGCTACACCTGCATGCCATTCGGGCTGCGTAACGCAGGGGCGACCTTTCAGCGGCTGATGCATATCACCTTGGGCTAGCAGCTCGGGAAGAATGTTGAAGCTTACATCGATGACATCGTGGTAAAATCTCGGGAGGCCAGGACCTTGATACAAGACCTGGAGGAAACCTTCGCGAGCCTCAACACAGTGAACCTACGGCTCAATCCAGAGAAATGTGTGTTCGGAGTCCCCTCGGGCAAGCTCTTGGGTTTCCTCGTGTCTCACCGAGGCATTGAGGCTAACCCGGAGAAGGTCAAGGCAGTGGAAGACATGAGCCCGCCAAAGACCCTCAGAGAATTGCAGAAGCTCACGGGGTGCGTGACCGCGCTAGGGCGCTTCATCTCCAAGTTGGGGGAGCGAGCACTACCTTTCTTCCAGCTAATGAAGAAAAAGGGGCCCTTTGAGTGGACTGAAGAGGCCGACAAGGCATTCCAGGATCTCAAGAAATACCTGACTAGTCCACCGGTCATGGTGGCTCCGCGCCCTCAAGAGCCCCTAGTGCTTTACCTTGCCGCCACTCCCTACTCCGCCAGCGCAGCCCTAGTGGCAGTCAGAGAGGAGCGTCGAATCAAAACCGCGACAGCAGCCGGGGCAAGGCGGACTGGTACGAGGAAGGCCCACAGAAGCCGCCACGGCGGCTGATGAGGACCAGCCGCCGCAGAGGGGCGCACCAAAGGCAGAAGAGGCCCCTCTCCCAGATGGCCAGTCTCAGGAGGCCTCATTGTCTCGAGAGGCGCCATGGTCTCCAAAGGGAGCCGCCAGCACTGACGCACTCCACCTCGTTGAGCACCCAGTGTACTTCGTCAGCACAGTGTTGCAGGATGCAAGGGCGCCGTACCCTATGCCTCAGAAATTCCTCACGCTACTGGTGGCCTCGCGCAAGCCGCGGCACTATTTTCAGGGTCACCCCATCAAGGTCGTCTCGTCATACCCCCTGGAGAGGGTGCTCAGGAGCCCCAACTCAGTTGGGAGAGTCGCTGAGTGGAACATAGAGCTGCAAGCATTTCAGCTCGAATTCAGCATGACCAGAGTCATCAAGGGAGCAGCGTTGGTGGATTTTGTGGCAGAATGGACGGAGGCGCCAGGCCTCAAGGCCGACGAGGATCGGTCCCTGTTCCCGGGAAGCGAGGCGCCAGAAGGCTGGGTCATGTACTTCGATGGGGCGTTCTCCAGACACGGCGTAGGGGCTGGGGTGGTGCTCAGATCGCCCACCCAGGACAAACTCTATTACGCCATGCAGCTTTGTTTCCAGCAAGGCGAAAAGGTCTCCAACAACATAGCGGAGTATGAAGGTTTAATAGCGGGCTTGAAGGCCGCAGCTGCCCTGGGGGTGAAATGCCTCACCATCAAGGGCGATTCGCGGCTCCTTGTCCATTTCTCCAACAAGGTGTATGAGCCGAAGGATGAGCACATGAAGGCCTACCTTGTGGAGGTCCGCAAGATGGAGAAGCAGTTCTGGGGGTTGGAGTTGCAGCATGTGCCCCGTGGCACCAATCAAGAGGCCGATGACATCGCCAAACGCGCGTCCAGGCAGTTATCTTAGGAGCCTGGCATTTTCGAGGAACGGCTCTTCAAGCCTTCAGCCTTGCCGTCACTATCAAACACGGCTCAGCCCCGGGAGGAGCTCCCCCAGCCACCTGCCTCCGGAGCTCCGGCCTGTGGCCCGGCCTCAGGAGCACGCCTGCTCCTGAAGATGGAACCTCAGGAGGGATGTTGGATCACGGAGCTCCGGAGCTACTTGACGCAAGGGACCCTGCCGGAGAAGGAGGAGGAAGCAGAGTGAGTGGCATGCCAGGCCACGGCATACTGCATCAGAGATGGAGAGCTCTACCGGAAGCGACCAAATGATGTATCCCTGCGCTGCATCTCCAGGGAGCAAGGGAAGGAACTACTGGAAGATATACACGGCGGGGACTGCGGACATCATTCGTCGTCACGGACCCTCGTCAGCAAGGCGTTCCGCAGTGGGTTTTATTGGCCCAACGTGCTCAATGACGCCGTTGAACTAGTGAAAGCTTGTGAGGCCTGCCAATTCCACGCCAAGTAGATCCATCAGCCGGCAGGGGGCTTGCAGACTATCCCCCTTTCGTGGCCATTCGCAGTCTGGGGGATCGACATCTTGGGTCCGTTTCCTTGGGCGCCAGGGGGCTACCGCTACCTTTACGTTGCTGTAGACAAGTTCACCAAGTGGGCTGAAGTGGAGGCTGTCCGCACCATTCCTGCGGGTTCCACGGTCAAGTTCATCAAGGGCATCGTGAGCCAGTTCGGGGTGCCGAATCGCATCATCACGGACAACGGTTCACAGTTCACCAGTAACCTCTTCAAAACATACTGTTCTAACCTTGGAACGCAGATATGCTACGCTTCGGTGGCGCACCCCCGAAGCAACGGCCAGGCCGAGCGAGCCAATGCGGAGGTCCTGAGGGGCCTCAAGACCAGGACGTTCAAGAAGAAGCTGGAGGCCTGTGGCAGAGGTTGGTACGACGAGCTTCAGTCTGTGTTGTGGTCCATCCGCATAACCGCGACCAAGCCGACTGGGGAGACCCCGTTCTTCCTGGTCTACGGAGCCGAAGCGGTCTTCCCTCACGAGGTCAGACGTCGCTCCGCGTGGGTCCTGGCGTTCAACGAGGTGCAACAGGACGCCATGCGGGGGATGGACCTCGTGCTGGGGGAGGAACGTCGCCGAGAAGCCGCGCTACGAGCGGCGAGGTACCAACAAGCGTTGCGGCGATATCACTGCCGCAACATCCGCCCCAGGACACTCGAGGTAGGAGACCTCGTGCTCAGGCGGGTCCTCTCCAGGGAGGGGCTGCACAAGCTCTCTCCCATGTGGGAGGGCCCGTTCAAGGTTGTTCATGTTTCCAGGCCCGGCTCAGGACGCTTGGAGACTCAGGAGGGAGTGCCGGTCCAAAACGCATGGAACATCCAGCACCTCCGGAGGTTCTACCCCTAAAAAGGCCCGGAGCCTGTGAAGCAAGGCGAATGCCTGTGAAGCTATCGCGTTTTGGAAAAGGCCCGGAGCCTGTGAAGCAAGGAAAATGCATGTGAAGCTACCGCGTTTTGGAAAAGGCCCGGAGCCTATGAAGCGAGGCGAATGCCTGTGAAGCTATCGCGTTTTGGAAAA